>NC_080473.1:817500-1180000 GCF_030265055.1 Doryrhamphus excisus
CTGGAGCCTATCCCAGCTGTCTTCGGACGAGACGCGGGGTACACCCTGGACTGGTGGCCAGCCAATCACACATATAGACAAACAACCATTCACACTCACATTCATACCTATGGACAATTTGGAGTCGCCAATTAACCTAGCATGTTTTTGGAATGTGGGAGGAAACCGGAATACCCGGAGAAAACCCACACATGGGGCACGGGGAGAACATGCAAACATCACACAGAGATGGCCGAGGGTGGAATCGAACCCTGGTCCTCCTAGCTGTGAGGTCTGTGCGCTAACCACTCGACCGCCGTGCCGCCCCACTCGATCATAACTTAAAAAATATATATTCATTAATAAATCATAAATATGGCCTTTTATTAGTCCAAAAATATGCATATTTAAGCACGTTTTAAGTATTGTTTGCCTAATTTAAGCATCTTCATGCATAAAAATGGCTGGATTAAAAAAAATATAAGGCATTCAGAGGATGTATTCAAAGATGTTGTGATGGTAATCTACACTGGTCACTAGGGGTCAGTAATGTTACATTGAAGAGACAATTGCCACTGCAGGAAGAACAGAAACTGTAATAAAAAAAAAAGGAACAAGGAGCTCTCAATGCTAGCCTGTGTGAGTTGATATTAGGCATTCTTTATAATAATAATAATAATAATAATAATAATAATAATAATAATAATAATAATAATAATAATAATAATAATAATAATAATAATAATAATACATTTTATTTGTATAGCGCTTTTCAAAATACTCAAAGACACTTTACAGAAGAATGGAGTTGAATAAAGCAAGTAAACAGAGTAGAAGACACACCAAAATACAACATTCATTCGTTAATACACAGTTAAAACATGAGTAAAAGTGGAGCGGTGCACAGCAGTCAGATATAATTTTTTAATATAATTTATGTCTTAAAATGTCATATTCTATTATTTTGTCTACTATATTGAGTAAAAGCAGTGCAGGCATTACTATAGGGGTGTTATTTCATGTCTAGAGGGCTCTAGTAATGATTAAACAAGTATTACAAATGTCCTAAAGAAGTTTTTTTTATGATCCAACTACCAAACTATTCCGTTACTCCATAAAGAAGCCGACTTGGCAGAATTTCACTCATCACGGTCGGGTCTGGAATAAATGAACCGCAATGAAGGAGGGATAATTGCACAATGAAAGGGTGTCCAAATATTTTCCAGCGAGGACCTCATTGTGGGAAATGAAAGGATGCTACTTTGCCACTTTGATATTTTGTAAAGCAAAAGAAAGAATGACATCCCAGCTTTGTTAAATGCCTATTATTGGTATCAACCTTTGTATTTGACCTTTTTCCCATTTTTAATGCTTTATTTAATTATAATTTTTCAAATGTTTAAACTTTATTTTTATTTTTTTTTTTAAATGTTGTTCTTGCAATATTTTGACTTTATTCCTATAATAGTACAACTTTTCCCTCAAAAACGATGACTTATTTTGTTTCACATGATCCATCCAACCCCGCCTCTCGCCTGAAGTCAGCCGGGATAGGCTCCAGCACTGCCGCGACCCTTGTGACTGGTGGCTAGCCAATGGCAGGGCACAACAAACAACCATTCACACTCGCATTCATAACCATGGACAATTTGGACAAACCGGAGTACCCGGCGAAAACCCACCCACACACGCATGGGGAGAACATGCAAACTCCACACAGAGATGCCCAAGCGGAGATTCCAACCCAGGTCTTCTTTATTATGACTTATATATATATTAATATTTCAACTTCATGCTACTAAAATGTTATTTTTCCTCATAATGCAATGTTATTCTACTAAAATGACAACTTCTACCTCTCAATATTTTGACTTTATTCTTGTTACTGCTACTACTGCTATTTAGATTTTTGCCAAGATGTTTTTGTTAAATTCCATATTTATTTATTTTATTTATTTTATTTATTTTATTTATTTTATTTATTTTATTTATTTTATTTATTTTATTTATTTTATTTATTTTTTATTTTTTTTTAATTCCATATTTCAAATGTGCTGCAGGCCAATTAATAAACAGCCGTTAGATGTCAATGACCCCCGGGCCGCACTTTGGATATCCCTATATAATGAATGAATGTAGCCTGTCGTTCCAACTCCGTACAGTAGATGGCATCCGTTGCTTCTGGACATACGTCATAGCACCTGATAAGAAGACAGCGCCGGCTATTCAGGCCACTCGAGATTCAATTTTTCGCGACAGAAGAACGTTCTGTCGTATTTCTAAATATACTCTTATATATATATAATATACATTTTTTTTGACTGACTCTTTGTCTCCCACGGCGCTCATAAAAATGGCCAATTATGCAATTAGATTAATAATGCAAATTTGACGATAATGTCATTGAGCCGCCGCACGGCCACCCCGGAATCCAGACAATAGATTGTCCAGTCCTGTGGGAAAGGTGTGGGATACAAGCTTTGGGACACATCTAATCAATTCCTAATCAATCAGGGGCTGGGCTGAACCCTTTGCTCCCAATCAATCACAAATTGACAGAAAAAGCCACAAACACACTTTGAAAATGCGTGGAATGTCTTCCCAGAAGCTGACGTAGCTCCACAGTTTCCTGTCATATTCTGTCCACGTTGTGAGGCAGTGATGATGCTTTTCCATCATCCTAACAATGAAAAATGTCAGCGAGGGTTTTGTCTCTTCCACCGCTCCTGACCCCACATTGCTAGTAACTCAGCCACGGGGGTATTCGTTATTTTGGATTGCTAATGAAATCATGAAGAGTTACTTCCTGCCAATTTGCGATTGGCCAAAGGGTCTCCCCACGCAGGTCCTTTTTATTTCCATTGGTCCTCCAGCGCCTTACGTAATGTGCTTACTTCATATACACACAAAATGGCCACTTCAACACTCAGTGAATCAAGGATGCTGCTGATAGCACATTAGCGGGAGCTGAATGGCTGAAGGGAATATTTTAGGACGCTCAACATTCATCAGAGGCGGCATTTCAGCCTAGGATGCCTTTTCTACCCTCTCTCCTTCTCTCGCTCTATAACTCATAACTACTTGTCCTTGATGAGCTGAAAACAACAGCGGGATGTAAAGTGACCCCACACACTTGAAGTCGTGTGTGATTTATCACCTAGGTGCACGAGTGCTGCTGCTACAGCACAAGCACCCATGATGAAAGAAAGAGGAATCAAATAAAATGAGTAATCTCTCACAAGAGAGGACAGTCCTGTCGGGAGATGGTTGGCACGGAATACAGAAAGAAAAAGATTAGCTTTATTGATTGACCAACAAACACCAGTGTTTTACGCTAGCTAGAACTCAGACCACAGAGTATGGAATATTTCCCAGCAATGTTGTGGGAAGTGCGGTGTTGATGCACGTTACCTTCAACATGTCGTAAGGTTAGCGGGTTTGAAAAAGACGGTTTTCTTTATTTTTCTCAGGCTGCTTTGCCTCGGCGTCTCCCGGCACTTTGACCTTTGAACTCGGCTTCCTTGACTAATTTCGGGCGTACTGGCATGATGTTATTCGGGTCGTGGCTGAACTTGGATTTCAGTTAAAGTGTCCAATGAATGAGACCAGGGTTCAATTCCACCCTCGGTGATCTCTGTGTGGAGTTTGCATGTTCTCCCCGTGTTTCCTCCCACATTCCAAAAACATGCTAGGTTAATTGGCGACTCCAAATTGTCCATAGGTATGAATGTGAGTGTGAATGGTTGTTTGTCTATTTGTGCCCTGTGATTGGCTGGCGATCAGTCCAGGGTGTACCCCCCTCTCGCCTGAAGACAGCTGGGATAGGCTCCAGCACCCCCATGACCCTTGTGAGGATAAGCGGTAGAAAATGAATGAATGTCCAATTAATGTTGAAATATCCCAGAGATGCGTTGAAATCCATTCACCGACTGAGGATCGCACCAGCAACCATCAAGTTGGGAAACGACCACACAAGCACTACGGAACATACAGTATAACGTGTTATGTGTAAAATTAATTTCCACCAATAGAGGGCGACATTGAAATTTGCCATTCATTTTCAATTGAAGGGGCCGACGTGTAAAGCTCTGGTATCAGCAGATATTCAAATTCAGGTTCGTGATAAAATGAGGGTCAGTGCATGCATCCGTAGCTTAGAAAAAATAAAAGTCTCATATAAAGAACTAAATAAAAAGCAAAACAAGGCCTGGGGCCTCGCCTTGTTTATGTGTTTGACAGCCGGGAGGCGTGAGTTTGGCGTTACCGTGGCTAATGATGATGAAAACAAATGATCTTGACTGGAAGAGAAACCATTAACTTGCTCTGACTTTCAAAGTTGGAGCAGCGGGAGAGGAAGGAGATTGGAGAGTGCACGCCAAGGTTTTTCTCACTCTCTCATCAACTTTGCCGACCACCATGATGATGATGATGATGATGATGAAATAAGCGGCTACTGAAATATTAAACACACACTCCCACACTCTAAAGCAGACCGTGCCCCCCCGCTTACCCGCCACCCCTTTTTTAGTATTCCAGCGCGTATAGTGTGATCAATATTTTCCGTGTTTCCGACTCCCGGGTCGGCCGATCAAAAGGGCCGATAGCCTCGTTGCACCGCCGGCTACGCCTGAGCTTCGTTTCTGTTCCCTTTGTGTTCGCCCGTGCAGAAATGTCAAATATCTTAGGGAACGGCGGCCAAGATGCAACCTTTGTGTTTGCAGTGAAATCTCAGCGCCGAGCAGCACAACTAACTTCTTAACTTCAGTCTCATTGCATGTTGCTGCTTTAAAGCGGGGGTGTCCAAACTTCTTCCGGCAGCAAGAATGTAAACAGTGAAAAATGAGGACTTAAATGTAACCTACAGTAATCCAAGTGAATGTAACCTAAAAAAATATATAAAAACCAAGTCTCCTGCTTTGTGTGAGCAGGTGTCCTGCCAGGTGTGTGGAACTTGTGATGGAAGATCTGCGTGTTGTCCCGCCTCCCCCCCTCCGTTTGGAGTCCACTTACTGTAATCACCGGTGAGGAAGAGGGCCTCTGCAGCTGGAGCCCACTCCTGAAAGAACAGGCTGTTGTCGGGCCGCCGCTGCACGCCAAAGGTCCTGTAGCTCCGCGTGAACTGGTCAAAACCTCCCTCGGCCTCTTCCAGCTGGAAAAGCTGCTTCTGGAACAGCTCATACCTGCACCGCCATCACAGGACAGAAAGAAGAGGCATCATATGTTGGCTATCAATAATGAGGCTTGGGTACGGTTTACATATGATTACCAAACTGGGAGTTTTGGAACGGCTTAAACGTTAGCCGACCGTGTATGTAAGAAAAGAAAACCTGAAGAAAACAAAAACAAAGGAAACAAAGTCTTCTCCAGATAGATGGTGGACTTGCTTCAGTAGATTTTTCATCCAAACAGTAGTCATACCAAAATGTTGAGTTGCTGCTGGATGTTCACAGTATCCCAGTCATACTGTAAATATGTAAAAGGATGCTATTCTGCAGGTACACAGAAAAAAAAAGACCAGAAGGACGTCAACGTTGCCACAGAACAGAGTTAGTGGGGAAGGGGGGTTGCAATGGCAACAAAATATGAAATAAATGAGACTATAAAGACACCTTTATGCTTATTAAGTAAATGATTTAAAACAATACTTAAAGAATAATCAATGACGGAGTCATTTACTCTTACCATTCCGTGTTTTGAAGGCCACCACTCTTCATCCCATGTCTCAAGGCTTAAGTCCATGTTCTAAAAGTTGTTTTTCCCTTCTTTTCTCCTCCAAAGCTATTGACAAATGGCTGACATCTTGGCTATAATAACCGTAAACATCCCGTGTCTTGTACCGCGCTGTGTGTGTTTACCTGAGTCATAGTACTCCCATGGCGTCACCTCCGAAAATGAGAGTGATCAGCCAGAGCTAGCTCATCATGGCTGGTGCCATCAACTATTAATGTCATTTTTGCTAATTTACTGTTCGTTTTAAAAAATGGAAGAATGTAGAAGATAATTATCAAGGATATATCGCATATTTAAGCCAAGTTGGGGCGGCACGGCGGTCTAGTGGTTAGCGTGCAAACCTCACAGCTAGGAGACCAGGGTTCAATTCCACCCTCGGGCATCTCTGTGTGGAGTTTGCATGTTCTCCCCGTGCATGCGTGGGTTTTCTCCGGGTACTCCGGTTTCCTCCTCCCACATTCCAAAAACATGCTAGGTTAATTGGCCATTCCAAATTGTCCATAGGTATGAATGTGAGTGTGAATGGTTGTTTGTCTATATGTGCCCTGTGATTGGCTGGCCACCAGTCCAGGGTGTACCCCGCCTCTCGCCCGAAGACAGCTGGGATAGGCTCCAGCACCCTCGTGAGGAAAAAGCGGTAGAAAATGAATGAATGAATAAGCCAAGTTGATCAATGTCAGGGAGCCTTTCAAGGAGCTCTGTGTGTTCCTTAGTCGGGACGTTCCATTACTGAGTAGATGTTACTTGCACAATATCACCTTCAAGCACCTTAATTTAGCAGCAAAATGAGACACCGTTAGCTCCTTAGCGTCTCTTTGATGCAACCTCGTCTGCTTCCGTCCTGAATGTGCAATCGCATCCAAAAGAAACGACCCTCTGTCTTTTCACCTTTCAGCTGGGAAAGAAGGGCCGACGACTTCGCCATTTATCTCACTTAGGTTCCTGCAGCCAGCTGGTGTCCATAGCAGCCCCCATACACCACCCCCGCTGCCCCCCTCCCGGTACAGAAAGCCTCCTCTCGCCAGCCAGCTGAGTTAAGTGCAGCACTCTCTTCCCTGCAGCGTCCATGCCAAGCTTTCCACTGGCCCCCACCAATGCCCCTGGGCTACGGATGATGGGCTGAAGGAGATGCCATTTCTCAGCAGCTGCTCGCAAAGAAAATAAAAAAAATAAATGCCTTTTAAGACTGAAAAGCACAAAACTACTGTCAAAAAAAAAAAAAACACTGACATCAAGTGTGGCGCCCTTAGTGGTGTATTAATGGCCACTAATCTCTCCTAATACTACTATTCAAACAATGCGTTTCTTCTTCTACATTATGAATCCTGCATTTATTTCAGTATTCTGTAGTTACAAGGCCACACTGAAGCATTTCCTCATCGAGATGCAAAGAATAGAACGTTACTGTTTAATCAAATATAGCAGTGCTGGGGTTTTTTTTCCACCCTTGTCTCTCTCCCACTCCCCCCCCCCCCCCCCCCCCCCCCCCCCAGTACCGGTGGTGAATTCCTAATGCAAGGGAGTCAGTGTGAGAATTTAAAAGTTAATTACTTCTGCTCTTTTCTCTTGACCTAAAAGCATCCCGTTTCATGGTAACTTGTGAAATGAACGTGTAGGAATTAGGTGTGGAGATATCGAACTATAATAACCTATCATCAAACACCCTTTTGGACCTTATCACAGCTGTTCAGACAAGACATTGGTGTGAAACTCAAACTCATTTTATGTGCACATAATAATGCACATCCAATTCTTATTCGCTGTATTTAGTCTTTTTAGTAATATTTTTTTACACATATTTTGTATACTAAAATTTCTGACCCGGCAGTGGTTCAAAGTCGCTTCATTTAGCTCGGCATGCGCTTTAAAAAGTCATGCATGTCACGCTTGTCGTACTCATGTACAAAATTTGTTCTCAATCAGAAATCACTCCACACTCTTTATTGCTGGTTCTACCATATCTTACTTATTGTGTGGAAATATGGGCTAATAACTATAAAAGCAATCTTCACTCACTAAATGTACTGCAAAAAAGGGTCAGTAAGGATAATTCATAATGCCGCCTACAGAGAACATATTAACTCCTTATTTCTAAAATCACAAATACTTCAACGTACTGATATAGTTCATCTTCAAACAGCTAAAATAATGCATAAGGCAAAATAACCAATTACCTAAAAATGTCATCCAATACTTCTCTACAAGAGAGGAGAAATATAATGTCAGGGAAGAACTACATTTGAAACACTTCTATGCTAGGACTACGTTATGCTAGCCATAGCATTTCAGTATGGGGAATCAAACTATGGAATGGATTGAGTAAGGAAATCAAACAATGCACAACGATGAGCCAATTCAAGAAACAATACAAGCAGTTGATGTTGATGATGCTAAATCCAAGGATGAAGAGTCTTCAACCAGTCATGATGTGCTATATATATCACTATATTGACACGCACTATGGTACACATAAATGGTCATATCACCTTGTACATCGGTACGGGACAAAACATTACAAAATTCATTCATTCATTCATTTTCTACCGCTTTTTCCTCACGAGGGTCGCGGGGGGTGCTGGAGCCTATCCCAACTGTCTTCGGGCGTAAGGCGGGGTACACCCTGGACTGGTCACCAGCCAATCACAGGGCACATATAGACAAACAACCATTCACACTCACATTCATACCTATGGACAATTTGGAGTCGCCAATTAACCTAGCATGTTTTTGGAATGTGGGAGGAAACCGGAGTACCCGGAGAAAACCCACGCATGCACGGGGAGAACATGCAAACTCCACACAGAGATGCCCGAGGGTGGGATTGAACCCTGGTCTCTTAGCTGTGAGGTCTGCGCGCTAACCCCTAGACCACCGTGCCGCCCATTACAAAAATTAAAACAAAAAAAACAAACAAACAAACCATAAACTGTATTACGGAAAGCAGGAAGTGAACAAATGTAACAGTTACTGATTGTAAAAGTACCAGATAGAGGGGTAGGATTTAATAAGCTTTGCTTCTTCCTACTCCTTTTGGACATGTGGAACTGTGAACTGATTATGTGATGCACTTAATTGTAATCTGATGCATGTTCAAATGAAATAAAACCATTACCATGTACTATCAGATGAGTTTTCACATTTTGGAAGTAACAGCCTCTCTCCAATTATCGCCGACTCAAGGTAACGCGACGGTCTTTAAATTTCCCCAGCAGGGCTTCTGTAATGAGGCACCCGTTCACGTGCGGACAGATCCAAATTTAGACGGTATTCAGGTGTGTTGTGTTTCGCATGACTGATGTTGACAGCTTACGCTCAGCGGACTGGACATAATACCTGCAAGCAGTCCGGAGAAAACACCGGCGGTGCCTCGTCATCCCAGACGAGCTGAAGGCCCTCCACTAGGCCGGCGGCAAGGTGATGGTTAATGTCGTTTCATGGCTAACTGCGTTAATGAGGCTAAATGGAGAGCCGGACAACAGCAGAGAGCTTGACTGATGAAAGCAAAAATCCAACCGCAGCCTCCAGCTAATGATATTAAATCTTAAAGGGTCCCTGACATGATTGATCAACTTGACATAAATATGTTATATGTTGTTGGTAATTATGTTCCTCATGTTTGATTTCTGAAAGCAAATGGTGAATTAAAAAAAAAATTACATTTATAGTTGATGGCGCCAGCTTTGGCAGTTCAGTGTAATTTCCAGAAGTGATGCCATGGGAGTACTATGACGGAACAAACATGGCGCTGTAGACAGAGGATGTTGACAGGCATTATAGCCAAGATTTCAGCTCGGTGTCAATACTTTGAGGAGGAAGAAACAATTGGAGATGAAACAGAGAACTTTAACAACATGGACTTAAGCCTCAAGACATGGAGATAAAGATTAGTGGCCTTCAAAACACACAATGGTAAGTATAAATGACTCTGGAGTTGTTTATCCTTCAATATCTTAATCTTAATGAGCGCGAAGGAGTCTTCAAGGCTGATTTATTTATAATTTGCTGCCGTTGCAGCCACCTCTGTCCCCCACAGTAAAAACATCACATACAGTAAGAAATTGCTGTGAAAGCATATTTCTATAAGCTGTATATTGCTTCACAGCCTTGTCGCTATCATGGAATAGTGTTTAGAAGACATTATGTAAACAAGACATGACCTACTCTGTTCTCTGGCAACTTTTTTTTTTCCTGTGTAACGTAGTAATCTTTGAGTTCATAGTGTACTTTTAAGCCGAATGTTTCTTGTAAAGGTGTTCCTACAATCAGTGAAATCATCAGTGAAAGAACAGAAGTCAAGGTGGGCGTCCCTCTGCCTCTCCTTCTCTGCACTTGCTTCATCCATTTTCATCTTAAACCTTCCTCTTTTGGAAAAAAATCAACTTATAATATGACTGGGATATTATGAACATCCAGCAGCAACTCAACATTTTGGCATGAGTACTATATGGATGAAAGCTAACTAGTCATGGGTGACTATAAATGTAATTTTTGTATTTTTCCATTTGCTTTCAAAAATAGAACAATGTAGAACATAATTGCAAACAATATTTATCATATTTAAGCAAAGACGATTAATCATGTCAGTGGCCCTTTAACTTCCAGTATTTCAGCAATCGGGAGTCACTGTATCAATGTCAGTTTTGCTCTGAATAACCGACATCATTTCATAACCGCCTCAAAAGGTCTGCACAGAGCTCGCTGCTGTAATAAGCAGCATCCAAAACATCCCCGTGCTGCCTTTCATTGGGCGCAATTTGGGAGCTTCATGGCGCCGCGAGCTGCAAGACTCTCTGTAGCCTTACACCAGCAGACGGCTAAATAATGAAGCGTGTCAACAGAGCAGGGCACGGCGGGGCTGTAACCTGCGTGCAGCATTCGCACCGCTTCTCACAATCGATGCGATGCTCGCAGTCTGGTGACTGCGAGCATCCCCACCCCCCTCCGGGGAAGGCTAGCGCCGGCCGGCTGGAGCTGGTGAGGGGTGCCAAAGTTCAACAGACGTGCGTAGCCCTCAGCCGTGACACGGAGCTGAGATCTGAAGAGTCCGTCTGTGCGGTCATAGGTCGTTTTCTGATAAACCAGCTCGATTCTTGGCACGCTGCCGCCGGGCGAGAATACTCGGCGTGACGCCACAGCCTGAGATAACACATCCTATGTAAGAGTGTCTGGAGCTCAGGCTAGAGAACACTGTAGAGTGCTTCAAGAACCGCCACACAATGCAGACTAGTAACTACTCATAGAACAACTCATTAAACCATGTAACACCATGAAACAGGAACATGGTCGTATGCCAAAGGTTTGGGCACCCCTGACAATTTCCATCATTTTCATGACTAAATCAACCGATATTTGGATCTATTATTTGATTTTGATGTATCACATAACTCAGGGGTCTCAAACACGCGGACACTAGTTTGAGGCCCCCGCCTTGATATGAAAGTTTAATGTTAGTGCGGCCCGCGCAAGTTTGATATGGATGCTGTATGGTATCATGTACCCAGAAAAAATTATTACGTTTGATTCATGTTCATGTTAAAGGTTAAATAACTGTTAATAGTTATCCTCCCTATCCATGTGGAAGTGGTAAGTTTTTGGCTTTTTTAAGTTTAAAGGAAATAACTTGGAGGCTACCGTTTAGGTCGCTAGCTCTCTAGTTTGCGAGTTAGCATATGTCTCAAGACCCTGCAGTTGCGCAATATGTTGTAAATAAAAAGAGTATAAATGTGACTATAGTCGTGTTTTGTCATGTCTACAGGGCTCTAATAATGCTTTGTTCATTTTAATCTGAAAAAAATAATTTGTCTACCCACCAACTATATGTGATTTCTTAAGTTTCTATTATTTGCTGTTTTATTATTATTATTATATTTATTTATTACTGATTGATTGATTTTCTTTATTCTTGATTTGTTTATTTTCATCTTATTTTGTGTAGAAAAATAAAAAGTAAGATATTTGAGAACAGTGGAATGTTTTATCAGAGCTCTTCTTGGAGAAAATTGGAACCAAAGCGAAGTTTTTAAAATGTTTTTGTTTTTAATAAATGCGTTTTTTTTTTTTTTTGGAAAACCTGATGCGGCCCAGTCTCACCCAGACCTGAGGTCCAGTGGCCCCCAAGTAAATTGAGTTTGAGATCCCTGGTCTAAACACTCCAAAGTGCAGAGCTCACTGAGGCAATCACACTTAAACGTTGGGGTGTAATAATAATATAATGTTTTTGTCAGAAAAATAATAGCACAAGCTCTTTTTTTTTAAAGAGCAAAAAATGCAATGTAAGGAGAAAAATAAAATATACTAATAATACTTTTATAATTTTAGAACAGTGGAATGTTTTATCAGAGCTTTTATTGTAGAAAATCGGAACCAAAGCACTGAAAAAGTTTGTATATTTTTCTGTTTTTAATAAATGCGTTTTTTGTTTTGTTTTGAAAACCTGATGCGGCCCAGCCTTGCCCAGATCCTAGCTCCAGTGGCCCCCAGGTAAATTGAGTTTGAGACCCCTGACATGACACAGTATTTCAAAGGTGAAATGGGGTTTATTAATTAAAACAAGACATGCAATAGGCATCAGAGCAAAATTGGATAGGTGCAGAAATTTGGCCACCCCTGTTGTTTTCTTGATTTGAACACCTCTATCTCCCTAGCGCTGGTCAACTGGACCACAGCGTGGGTTTTGTGCGCTCATTAAGCCTGGCCTTTCAGTGACAGACACATTCAGTCATCTCATCAAAGGTATCTAAGGTGGCCAGTCGCAACTTGGTTCTCTCTGTGAAACTCTTGTGGCGACGGGCAACATGGGGTCAAATGAGCATCGCGGTTTACACAAAGGCTACAAAAAGCTGTCATTTTCCACTGTCTGGAACATAATGAGGTAATGGAAGAGCACAAACACAGTTATTCCTAAGGCCAGAAAAATATCAGAGGCAAGGGCGAAAGGATGGTGAAAACTGTCCAAGACAACCCACAGACTACTACCGAAGAACTACAACATCAACTTGGAGCCCGTTGGCTCAAGTAAGCAAAAGAACATTTGGACAAGCAAGCTTCATTTTGGAATAAAATGCTGAGGTGATGCATATTGCACATCTTGTCTTCATCCAATAAGCCTCATTTTGCTTGTGAAATACCACTGTGTCCATCAGTGATCATGTAAGATACGTAAAAGATAAGGGAACATGGTTTAAAAAAAAAAAAGTTTAAAATGCATAAATATGGTTAGAGCTTTTAAGAGTAGTAATAGTTCATGTTATACATATAAAATTTAGTTGTAAAAGAAAAAAAGACACCCTACTATTTTTTTAATATGTTTGTTTCTAAAATAACCAAATCTCCATTGTTGGCGTTTGGGTGTAATACCGCAAGGTCCACTAGGGGGTGCTAGCAGCGATGGTGGTATAGAGTAGGTGACAAAACGACAGAGGAAGAATAAATCCAGAGGGTGAATATATGACAAGTCATCGTGGATTGTCTTCCTTATTCTGTACCACAGGTTAGTACAAAGTATAGATAATTAATATTTTAACGGCTGTAAAGAGTTTAGAAAGTTGCTAGAGTAAACAGCTGACTGCTAAATGTTTGTTACAAAATGTGTTGTAGAGCATTTGAACATAAGCAAAATGGCTAATGCTAGCCAGCTTTAATGTACAGTTAATAGCATGAAGCAGGCTAATTGAAAAATGTGAAATGTGTCTGGAAACAAATTGGTAATTGTTGATGTAATCATCTTATGATATCTGAAATGTTGGTGGTATAGAGTAGGTGACAAAACGACAGAGGAAGAATAAATCCTGAGGGTGAATATACGTCAAGTCATCGTGGATTGTCCTCCTTATTCTGTACCACAGGATTTTCAAGGCATGCAACCCTCCAAATGAAATAATTCTCCAAATATCTACTGATTTATTCATGAAAATGATTGTCAGGGGTGGCCAAACAATGTAAACTGTAAACTGAATTCTTTGTAAATAAATAATTGGAAGCAGGGGCATAAAGCCCTCATTGGAGCATCACTAATTGTTACAAATGTAAACTCACTCCAAGTGAAATAGCGACCCGTGTTCAGCACACAGAAATCACTGCCGCCGCGGCGGGCAAACGGCTATCAATTCAACGTGCCCCAGTGGGATACAATTATTTGAGTTTCATCAGCGGGGGGGGGGGACGCGTTTGAGGCACGTCTCGAGCTCGGTGAAGCCTGGCAATCCCAAGCTGGGTCTGTGATGGAACTGACACTTCTTATCTCAATGCAAGGCTGGAGCCTGGCACCCATGCTGCAAACGCCGAGCGGGCGGTCGCTTACCTGCCATTTTCACAGATGACAGACTAATGAAAAGCATGTGGCCTTTAATTTGAGGTCTTGTTCCTGAGACTGAGCAGACATGACTGCGTTGTTTTGTTATTACTACGCAGACATCTCAGTAATTACTCGTTTTTTAATTAACACACAGCAGGAAGGAGCAGTTGTACATGTCCTACAGATAGTCTTTGCACCTCAGCAACTAACAAACCACTAAAACCAAAATGTTACATGGCTGCAAATGACATCAGTGGCGCCCGCTATGGGTTGCAGTCAAAGTGTTTTGGAAGACATGCTAGCATAAAGATCAGACCAGTTATCAATTCTCGACACGATGGCGGCTACGTTTTTCAACCAATCTCGCTCAACTTTTACATGCATGTGCTTGTCAGTCCCCTAAAAGTGTGTGCCAAATTTGGCGGCGATTGGTCTAAACCAGGGGTCTCAAACACACGGCCCGCGGGCCAAATGTGGCCCACAGGACACTAGTTTGAGGCCCCCGCCTTGATATGAAAGTTTAATGTTAGTGCGGCCCGCACAAGTTTGATATGGATGCTGTATGGTATCATGTACCCAGAAAAAATGATTACGTTTGATTCATGTTCATGTTAAAGGTTAAATAACTGTTAATAGTTATCCTCCCTATCCGTGTGGATGTGGTAAGTTTTTGGCTATTTAAGTTTAAAGGAAATAACTTGAAGGCTACCGTTTTGGTCGTTAGCTCTCTAGTTTGCGAGTTAGCATGTGTCTCAAGACCCTGCAGTTGCGCAATATGTTGTAAATAAAATATTATGAAAATATTATATTTATGTATTTATTACTGATTGATTGATTTTCTTCATTCTTGATTTGTTCTTCTTGATTCTTTGATTTATTTTTCATCTCATTTTGTGTAAAAAAAATAAAAAGTAAGATATTTGAGAACAGTGGAATGTTTTATCAGAGCTCTTCTTGTAGAAAATTGGAACCAAAGCGAAGTTTTTAAAATGTTTTTGTTTTTAATAAATGCGTTTTTTTTTTTTTTTTGGGAAAACCTGATGCGGCCCAGTCTCACCCAGACCTGAGGTCCAGTGGCCCCCAAGTAAATTGAGTTTGAGATCCCTGGTCTAAACACTCCAAAGTGCAGAGCTCACTGAGGCAATCACACTTAAACGTTGGGGTGTAATAATAATATAATGTTTTTGTCGGAAAAATAATAGCACAAGCTCTTTTTTTTTTTTAAAGAGCAAAAAATGCAATGTAAGGAGAAAAATAAAATATACGAATAATACGCTCTGTCAATGCTAACACAACATTGACATGCAGGCTGTTTTTTTTCTTGAAATATTAAAAAAAATTGTTTTTATGTGTGATTTAAAAGAAGTCAAAGTGGTCCCCACATCTTACGTTTTTTCAAATATGCGGCCCTGAGCGGAAAAGTTAGGACACCCCTGTGATGCCCCATAGACTTACTATGGCAACAGTCCTTCTTGCGTAAAAGACACTTCCTCCTATTTAAACCACTATGCTCACACAGCATAGACTGTGACTGTCATAGACTGACTAGTTACATTTCCAAAATCCTTAACCCCTAACAAAAGTTCTTAAAACAAATGATCATCAAGGCGCTAGTAGGAAGAAATGCAACTTTTCCACCATTAAACCTGCTATACGGGCAGGATGTGTTCAACACCGACTAATTATGGCATTGAACGTTCCTCTGTTCAGCTTTGTTTTCACCTCAGCTAGTAATCAAAATACAGTACGCACAGAATACGACACCATAACTTTTCACTGCAGCCTCCTTCTCTTGTGGTCATATCGCGTAACAACGGGAAAACGAGAAGACATCTGGCAACACTGCGAGTACCTCGCAGTTAAAAGGTCATCCTGTAGCGCTGGAAACAACACGTTGACTGTCATTTGCTTTAAATAGTCACGGTTATTCCGGTCTGTGGGTGATCTAATGTCGTCAACGTGCATCTGATAAGACGTCCAGCATTATTCTAACAGCAGCAGATGTGATTACAACTAGATCGTTATCTGGACAATATACTATAAATCCAATAACATTAGAAATAGGGCTACACGGCGGGGGAGTGGTTAGCACATAGGCCTCACAGCTAGGGGGCCCGAGTTCAATTCCACCCTCGGCCATCTCTGTGGAGTTTGCATGTTCTCCCACATGCTAGGTTAATTGGCGACTCCAAATTGTCCATAGGTATGGATGTGAGTGTGAATGGTCGTTTGTCTATATGTGCCCTGTGATTGGCTGGCGACCAGTCCAGGGTGTACCCCGCCTCTCGCCCGAAGACAGCTGGGATAGGCTCCAGCACCCCCGCCACCCTCGTGAGGATAAGCGGTAGAAAATGAATGAATGAATGAACATTATAAATAGCTTTGATAACTGATAATGAAAAAGAAACGCTTTAATGAGGCGAAACTACCTGTGCTGTGTGGGTGGGCAAATCAAGCGCCCCTTTGCCTCCTGCCTGTCACTTCCCCTGAACTGACTTGTAACAAATGCTCCGCAATTAGTGGTAAAAAAACAAAAAACAAAACATGGAGCACACAAAAAACCTTATCAGCCAATTGCATCGCTGCAGCATTTGAAAAGTGCCTCCATGGCGGCACACGGGCTGCTCGGCGTATGTACCCGTATACAGTGCACCTAGCTGGTCCTCAGCAGGTGTCTCCCTCTGCTCTGTACTCTGTTTCTCCTGATTGCAATGATGTGGTCGTAGTAATATCATTATATTTGATCAGGACCACCAATAGGTACACATGTTCAAATCCCAATTTGTTCCAGTCCTTCTTACTTACAGGTGTTCAGAAACTACCCTACTACCCTCCTGGTAGTCCGGTTTCCTCCCACATTCCAAAAACATGCTAGGTTAATTGGCAACTCCAAATTGTCCATAGGTATGAATGTGAGTGTGAATGGTTGTTTGTCTATATGTGCCCTGTGATTGGCTGGCGACCCAGTGAAGGTGCTGTCTGTCATGGTGATTAGGCAGAACGACAAATGTCATTCAGTTTAATCCATAATTGTGAAAAATACATATATTTGTTGTACAATCTATCAGTAACATATAAATATATGTTATTGGGTGAAAAGGCGTAATTTAGAGCCAATGAGGAATATGACCTTGAAAAACAGTAGCATGCTCCTGTCAATAGAGGATCTTTGATTAGTGTAAATATTGCTTGTGTTGCCATTTGGTGAGGTAAAACTGTGAATGTATGTCAGGTGATTGCACTGACATTACTCAGGTTACAGACTATTCAACTATTTAGATGAATAAAACTGACGTGGAGTGTCACGTACCATGTATGCACGTCAAATGACGTAGCACTGACGTCACCGCGTCTTCTGACAAATGAGCGTTGTCTCCAACTGTCAAACAGCACGTTGGCGAGTGTATTTCAGGGTCGTTCTCTCCCGTTTAATCACACAAGGACAAACCTTCATCGCTTAAGCAAGCGGTAGGTGGACACCAAGGAGCAATGATGTCAAACAAAACGTCACACGTAAACACAGAGAAGTTTTTGAGTGCTGCTAACTTTGTTTTTGTCAAGTGGTTGTGCAGTTTGCTATCACGGAACGGCACGTCAGAGCAAAGTTCACCTTCGTGCACAACATTCGGCGATTAATTTTGCTTTAAATCTCTATCTGGGAAGCATTTACCTCCTCTGGAAGTCCTTCTCGTAAGGCTTGAGGTATGGGTCCATTTGAAGGAGAGTCTTGAAATGAGGAATGGTAACATTATACTCCTGGTCCGCCATGGTTTTCCTTCCCGAGACGAAAGCAATCGAGCACCGAGCGCGGTTCCTTCCCTTTAAGGACTCACGCCGCGGTGGACAAAGAGCAGGAGTGTCCCGAGTGGAACGATTGTTATCGGACGTGACTTTTGTGCAAAGTCCGCCCCATTTCATCAGGCGGCTGTGTTTACTGTGTGGGCCGAGCCGAGCCGATCGTAATCGAATATAGCCGAGTGCGACTGTGACGCCTTGCCAGCTGAGGTCAAAGGACGACGACTATGGTGATAGTTTACATCCACTAATCATTATTATAAGAAGTAGTACCAATAATAAAATGAATGAATGATGAATTTTGAATATTATCAATCAAACTTTATTTGTAGAGCACTTTTCATACATAAAATGTAGCACAAAGTGCTTTACATAAAAAAAAAAACAAGACACACACACACATATGATGCTTGTTTGCCTGAGTACAGAGGAACCTGGTCAGGTCATAATTATTAATTATATTAATAAATACTCCTGGCATAAAATATCCCAAACTACAAATGCACAAACACCACAACTAATGTAAATTAAAAATGTGTCTTTTTGGCATTTGCAGTATTTTTCTTTTCTATTTGTGTTTGATCTTGCATGAATTTGTCGCATTTTCCCATTGCATTTGTTTTACAGAGTATGTGTAGTGTTGCTTTTGGGTAATTTTATTGTACACATCTTTACCTTTAATTGTTATCTAAATCTTTAAACATGTGTTCTGCAAACAAAGACGTTTCTTTCTTCATTCTTCCCCTGCACCGTGGATGTTTTTGCACCCTAATTTGATAGGCTTTACCCCAGACTACCTCACATCAGAGACAGAGCCAACTTAATGGACTGGAGGGGGAAAAAAAAGACAAAAACATAACCTTGCAATGGAGTTGATTAAATGGAATGAAGAATCGGCGCGTCTCTTAAACGTGTCGTCCTTGTCACTAAATGAAGGTTTGACCAGCGCAGGTCACAAAGTGAACGTCATTGGAAGTTACCATCTGTTTGGAATAGATGAGACGCGGGTAACGTCCAGCCGTGAAGGTTATGTCAATAGTCTGTTGTGCGCTGCGAAAGAACAAACCTGAACAAGGGCATGAAGGAAAAACACACGCCAGAAGTAAACTTGGTATATTTACACGGCATCCACATCAGCGGCTTTCCAAGCAGTGTTTTTCCCAATGAATATTGTTCAAATTCTTAATGATGTGACCCCAAAGGCGTTTTCTGTTGTTTTTTGTGCGTTGACCAATTTTAAGGGCGTGCTGGAGTAGAATCCAAATCCAATCCAAGCGATGTTGCATAATGCCTCCTAAAAGGCTCTTCAAAGCAGACGTGCTGGCATGACAACATTGGAATCAAACCCTCTCCCCTCCTACTTGCGTGTTCACCCACATTTCACCCCGAGAAAAATGTGTTTCCATTCCCCGTAGACGTCGCAGCTACAATAATGTATTCATTCTGAGGAACTTCCATCTCGTCTGAAGCCTCAGCTGAAAACATTCCAAGTCGCTCGTAAACCTCACATCCCGACACAACAACAATCCTGTTTTGTTTGGGAAAGACACAAAATGAGATAGGCGTCGCCATGGAAATGTCACCACGCGACTTTTAAAAGAAGTCGAGGCAAACTCGCGTCTCATTTACTCTTAATTGATGTGGGCACGCAAGCATGGCGCTCGCACACGTGGCACGCCTAATGAAAAAACGCAATTACTGGTTCAATACCTGTAATTATTCATCAAAGCACTTCAGTGCATCCAGCCTGAGATTTGCTTCCTGGTGTGTTCAAGCTTCACAAAACACCTCCCGGGCAAAAGTGATGGATGTTAAGCGATAGCGGATTAAGCGAGCCGGTCGCTGAATACTAAAGCTTACACGTGTGAAAAGAGCAGCGGTTAAGACGCTTATTTCCATATATCGCATGTAGAGCTGCAACAATTCAGCAAATTAATCGAAGATTAACCCATCACACAGTTAATTGGCAACTATTTTGGTCATCGATTCACGTTTTTTTAATATAAATGTGTTGAATCTCTGAAATGTGAGCACTATTAAGCAAAAAGCAATACTTATTAGCAAATAGGAGCCATAAAGATCTTATTTATGTGTGATGAAAGTTAGCGTAGCTAGTTTTACAGTTCACGTGTGATAGGCACAGTACTTTTTCTTTTATGTTTGCTTTTTTTTTTTTTGAAGAGCAAGTATTGCTTACCCCGTTGTGAGAAAGTTTGTGATTCACAGACAAGTGAGACATTTACATATGAATTGAAGAGTGATTGCTTTTGAAAATATCTTTGCCAAAGACAATTTGACAGCTGGAGGTGCATATGAAATAGTTGCAAAGGAAAGAATAACAGGGGGGTGGAGAGGTAAAAATCCGATTCCACATAAGCAGTGTTGGCTAAAAAAAAAAAAAAGCAATCACTAGTCACTAGGGGGCAGTGTTTTCCAGAGCGTCAGCAGTCACAACGCTCGTTGCGAGCTGTTTCGCCTCCTGGGTAGTACAGTCAGCCATCCTTCGCCACGTCGCGGTTCTAATTTTGCTGCTGCACTCTCTTATGTTTTTTCAAAAATGTATGAATAAATAAATGACACTGTTTTGTGCTCGAATACGGTCTATTATTAGTAAAAAAATATGCATATTTAAGCAAATTGTACGTATTTTCAAGTGTAAAAACAGCTAAATGAAGTAAAATACAAATACAAGGCATTCAGAAGTATTCAAATTGTGAATGTGGAATTTTACTTTGGCCACTAGGTGTCAGTAATTATTCGGTGAGACGAGCACCAGACTTGATTGCCGGAACATCAGGCTTTTATTGCAGCTTTAAGTTATCTCGGGCACAGGCACAATAATAAAAACATTATCAAATCCTATTATCCTATTATAACAATTATTATATTGTTATTATAATCCTAAAAACACAAGCTACTTTTGTGGCCATATCCCCACCACAAGCTAAACTCTGGACCCCCAATGTCACTTCCTTTCCTGCACATATCCAGAACACATACTGTGACACAAAAGCATGAGTCATAGTTATGTCTTATATGTCTTATTTTGACTGTAGGGGTGTTATTTAATGTGTAGAAGGCTCTAATAATGTTAAACAGTATATTTACAATTTCTTACTTTGTTTGATTATGTCTACTTTAATGGGTTATAGTAGTGTAAAGGTGACTGTAGGGGTGTTGTTCCATGTCTAGAGGGCTCTAATAATGTTCAAATGGGTATTTAGAAGGTGGTAAACAGGTTTCCTAATGTCTTATTTTTGTTATTAGTAAGTCTACTATATTGGGTTATAGGAGTGTATTATAGAATGAGTGTTATTTCATGTCTAGAGATCTCCAATAATGTTAAATAAAACTTATTTAGAAAGTGGTAAACAGGTTTTCCATGTCGAATATGTCAAATTTTTTCTTATAATGTCTTCTATTTTGGGTAATAATTGTGTAAAGGTGACTATAGGGGTGTTATTACATGTCTAGAGGACTCCAATAGTGTTAAAAACTGTATTTATAATGTGGTAAAGGTTTTCTATGCTTTAATTAACAAATGATTCCATTTCTAAATAAGGAATCCTACTTTTCACTGATTGCAGTCGGGTCTGGAACCGATTAACCGCCATAAACGAGGGATTACAGACGTAGCGAACATTATAGATACACAATGGAATGGCGGTTTAATGTTATAGTAATTCACGAGATTTGCCGTAACTGGAAACTAAGAGGGTTATTAATTTTGAGCGGCATTACTGTACATAAGTAAACTATCAGAGTGAGGCATTGAATCCCCAACAAGTTCTACGCATAATCTATCAGCCAGCTTTGCAACTCCCTGGAAAAATGGTCTTATCTTCCCGTCTGATGCCAATGTATGCTAATTAAATGATGTCTGGCGGTCGGGTTGGGCCACAAGGCAGACAGCTTCCGTCTTCGGGGCATCAGATTGGGTGTCAGGGATCAGTGTGCTGAAATATTACAACTCCTAATTCATGTGAAAGAGGGCCGCCACCTCCGAGCGAACGCCACTAAGTGAAAAGGTTAGCGCCATTCACCAGGGATTCGTCGAGAAGCCGGATGATGCTAATGAGAGGTGATAAGTTCACTCCAGGCTTCAATTTCAAGGATGGAGGAGTTGGGATCTCCAAAAAGAAGGCGAGACAGACAGCGGCTCGTAAATGAGAGACATTAGAGGCAGGCGCGGGAGGCGGCGGGCATGGGAAGCGAAAGCGGAGTGTGTGAACACAGGGCATGTGTGCTGACTGCGCCGACATGAAGATGAGATGTTGGAGGTGATAAGTCACAGCTGCCCTTTTCACCACGGCTTGTACCAGAAGTAGCGTGCCAGACGTGCAGTGTGTCCGACGTGCACGATACATTCAGCGATGTCATCATCAGACCTCCTTCCTCCAGGCCACCCTGCCAGGGACGATCGAGCCCCAACAACATGAGCGCATGGATCACACCTCTTCATCCACAGCCACCTGCGTCGGCGTTCCAGGACCACCTGCCAATGCCGAGTAATGGGATGCCCTTCATTAAAAATGTCTACAAACCAACAGGAGGCCACTGAACCGAACACCTTCCTCACTCACAGTGCAACCAAACACAACACAACCCTCAAGGTATGCTGGGCAACTTGCCAGCATGCTTTGTGGCCTATGAAGAAGTTTAGAATTGTATTGCTTTGCATATATATTTACATGTAAGTTCCACTGTGTGTTCCACGTGTTCATTTATTCATTCATTTTCTACCGGGTGGGATTGAACTTGGGTCTTCGAGCTGTGAGGCCTGTGTGCTAACCACTCGACCGCCATGCAACCCCAATCATTCATTCATTCATTCATTCATTTTCTACTGCTTATCCTCACGAGGGTCGCAGGGGTGCTGGAGCCTATCCCAGCTGTCTTCGGGCGAGAGGCGGGGTACACCCTTTTAAAAAAAGATTAAAGACACACCTTTTTAATGAGGCTTTTAACTAATATTTTTTAACTTTTCTTATTTTTTTTATCTTTTTAGTCCTATTTTATGCTCTTAGTCTTCAGCTTTTAACTCCAGTGTTTTGTTTTTATATTTTAAGTCCTATTTTTTACTTTTAGTCTTGAGCTTTTAACTCCAGTGTTTCCTCAAAGGCGGTCCTCCACACTGGGGGTTGTGTCGGGTCTGCTGATGGGGGTGCCGTCCTTGGGTCCCTTCGACCCGGCCGGCTGGGGGTTAATCCCTTTAATGTGGGGGTTCACCCGTCTGTTGGAGTCAGGGGGTCCGGGTGCTGGTCCCCCGATGGCACGGCCTGCGGCTCCTCCCAGTGTGGACGGCCCCAAAGGTGGCCGTTTCCTTGATCCTCAGTGCCATGCCATGTCTCCCTACTGTGTGTGATTGTGTGTGTGTTATTGTGTGTGTGTGTGTCTACTATGGAGGGTGGGAAATAGGGGCTTTCTTTTGTTTCTTTGCTTTTTTCCTTTTAATTGTGGTAATTGTTTTAATTCTGTAAAGCACTTTGTGTTGCATGTCTTTGCAGGAAAAGTGCTATACAAATAAAGTTGATTTGATTTGATTTGACTGGTGGCCAGCCAATCACAGAGCACATATAGACAAACAACCATTCACACTCACATTCATACCTATGGACAATTTGGAGTGGCCAATTAACCTAGCATGTTTTTGGAATGTGGGAGGAAACCGGAGTACCCGGAGAAAACCCACGCATGCACGGGGAGAACATGCAAACTCCACACAGAGATGGCCGAGTGTGGAATCGAACCTGCGCGCTAACCACTCGACCGCCGTGCAGCCTGTTCCACATGTTGTTACTTTTTTCATGTCCCCTGCACTTTTTCAAAAAGCAGTTTTGGCCCCCAATATGTTTTATAGCCCAAAAAGTGTCAATCCATCTATGCATTTTCTATGACCAGGGTCACCGGGGTATGCTGGAGCCTATCCCAGCCGACTTTGGGTGAGAGGCCGTGACACCCCGGACCGTTCGCCAGCCACATCAAGCATTAGGACCATGCGGAAAACAATGAGCTGTGCTTTATGCTTGAGACCGCTCACAAGCTCTTTGGTTGGCTCAACCGATTTTTTGCTAGCGTGTGATTGGCAGGCCCTGCTGTCACTCCATGATCAAGCACTAGCACCAAGTAGAAAACAGCCACTCAAACTGAAATTTGTTTCCTTTTCGGACCTCGCCCAGCTCATCAGTTGGTTTTTATGCTAGCGTGTGATTGGCCGTCCCCACTGTCACTCCATGAGCACCTGGGGGCGCACCTGGTTCATTCATTCATTCACTACCACTTATCCTCACGAGGGTCGCAAGGGTGCTGGAGCCTATCCCAGCTGTCTTCGGGCGAGAGGCGGGGTACACCCTGGACTGGTCGCCAGCCAATCACAGGGCACATATAGACAACCAACCATTCACACTCACATTCATACCTATGGACAATTTGGAGTCGCCAATTAACCTAGCATGTTTTTGGAATGTGGGAGGAAACCGGAGTACCCGGAGAAAGGAACATGCAAACTCAACACAGAGATGCCCGAGCGGAGACTGGAACCGAGGTCTTCCCGATCTCCTGACTGCGTGGACAACATGCAAACCACCGTGCGGCCGCTAGCTAAGAAGCCGAAAACATACCACTTCCACACTAAATGGGAGGATAACTTTCTTGAATGCTTTTACTGCTATTACAACATTGGTTCTGATGCTGCTGTGTTGTGCAATATGCTTGTACTGTAAATAAATGACAGCTATAATTTCTCATGCACACCATTCACACTCACATTCTTACCTATGGACAATTTGGAGTGGCCAATTAACCTAGCATGTTTTTGGAATGTGGGAGGAAACCGGAGTACCCGGAGAAAACCCACGCATGCACGGGGAGAACATGCAAACTCCACACAGAGATGGCCGAGGGTGGAATTGAACTCAGGTCTCCTAGCTGTGAGGTCTGCACGCTAACCACTATACCACCGTGCCGCCCGGTGTTTCGGTTAGTTATTCATATTCACCTGCCATTTCAAGTTGTTAACATTTTAACAGGGCGGCACGGTGGTCTAGGGGTTAGCGCACAGACCTCACAGCGAGGAGACCAGGGTTCAATTCCACCCTCGGGCATCTCTGTGTGGAGTTTGCATGTTCTCCCCGTGCATGCGTGGGTTTTCTCCGGGTACTCCGGTTTCCTCCCACATTCCAAAAACATGCTAGGTTAATTGGCCACTCCAAATTGTCCATAGGTATGAATGTGAGTGTGAATGGTTGTTTGTCTATGTGTGCCCTGTGATTGACTGGCCACCAGTCTAGGGTGTACCCCGCCTTACAGACAGCTGGGATAGGCTCCAGCACCCCCCGCGACCCTCGTGAGGAAAAGCGGTAGAAAATGAATGAATGAATGAACATTTTAACATGTGTTCTGCCTTTAAAAATAATAAACATATTGCATGTTTACATCCATCTTAAAAGTTTCACTTTCTCTTTTTACAAAAGCAATGACATAGTGTCTTGTGCTCAAATGTACTCTAGCTTCAGTGTTGCCAGATGTTTTGTGGCAACAATGGCGATTTCACGTGCTCGTCGCCACAGGTGGCTTTGATGCTGATGATATGTCTCTTTGCCAGCGTCCTCGGATGCAAACAAACACGACTAAATCGGGAGGTGTTCATCACACCTGCGTGGGTGGCTGGATGTAATTATTGCAAACAAGCACAAACGTGTGCGTGCGGAGGAATAGACCACGCACATTTAATTGATGACCGTGCGAGGAGCTGAGCGCTTCAGCGGCCATGTAAGCCACAGATGCTATCAATAAAAATGTCCGTGTAGCCAATATTTTGTCAAAATAGCACCCTGCTCTTGTTTGTGTGCAGGACAGTGCAGGACACCTGGCAACTGCGGGATTTTTTAAAACGTTCATACTAGCAACTATGCAGGCAATGATGTGTCATTTTGCATATTGTTTCCTATTCCATCAATATCAATATGAGTGTGCATGTTTATTCTGTTTTGTCCCTGAATGACAAAACACTGAATGACATCTGTCCCTCAACTGAATGGAATGCAAATGATGGCGATTCCGCCCAAACGCTTTTGTACAACATCCAACATCAATAAGGTGATAATACAATGACCTGGATGACTTAGACCAGGGGTGCTCACACTTTTTCAGCATGCGAGCTACTTTTAAAATGACCGAGTCAAAATGATCTACCCACTACAAAAATGCAAAACATCTATTTATTTTCAAATGTATTGAGGATTATTTGTACGTACAATGTATGTTGATGTACCTTACATAACCAAATGAGCCAATATTGCAAAACACACATAATTAACTATTAACATTTTTTGTAATTACCTGAGTTTACTTTGATGACTTGCACTGAATTGAACCAGCCAGGGATGCATAGTCCGGACAGTAGCTGCTGATAGCCAGCCTCAAGCACACTTCCAAATGTTTATCAGTCATGGATAATATCCGTATCATAATATCCGTATAATATTCCATATCCGTATGGAAGTGATATGTTTTTTGCCTTTTTACTTGGTCCAGTTTTTGCCTTTTTACTTGGTCCAGCTCCTTCACTCATTTTAGTGACCATAAACTTTAGCGAGGGCTTTAAAATCTGACGCAATTGGCCGACTAGCTTAGCACTTTGCATCGTTGTTTACGCATGAGCGGTGACCTAAAGGTCAAAATTCAGTTGTCATCTGACTGGTTGTCCTGTATGTCAATCAAGTAACGGGGATGGATGATAGGCTGACATCGTAAGTTCTGCTGCACTTAGAGACGTTGTTTGATTTGATTGGTCGCCCGAAGGGCAACATTCAGTTGTCATCTGAATGGCTGCCCTGTATGTCAATCAAGTGACGGCATTGATGCTGGGATGATATTTTTTTAATGTCACGCCGCGATCGACCAGCGATCGACCAGTACCACCTCCGCGATCGACCGGTAGATCGCGATCGACTTAATGAGCACCCCTGACTTAGAACGTTGGAAGACGTCATGGTTCTCGCTGAGTTCTCGGTTCAGTGCTGCTTCCTCTGTGCTCGTTACTAACTCAGAGCTCCCATACTTCCTAGTTAGTGTGACGGTTTTCACAGTTAAGGGGTTTTGTTGCAACTTTTCACCAGCATCTTGCTGGCCTGCCTGGGTTCTTTGTTCTTGACTATTTGTAGCTGCTGTATCTGCTTGTGTGGATACCACAATAAAAAAAATTATTAATGAATAAATGATTTGTGCTGCACGGCGGATGAGTGGTTAGCACGCAAATTGTCTCCAAATTGTCCATAGGTATGAATGTGAGTGTGAATGGTTGTTTGTCTATATGTGCCCTGTGATTGGCTGGCCACCAGTCCAGGGTGTACCCCGCCTCTTACCCGAAGACAGCTGGGATAGGCTCCAGCACCCCCGCGACCCTTAAGCGGTAGAAAATGAATGAATGAATGCCTGGTGGACGAGTGGTTAGCACACAGGCCTCACAGCTAGGAGACCCAAGTTCAATCCCACCCTCGGCCATCTCTGTGTGGAGTTTGCATGTTCTCCCCGTGCATGCGTGGGTTTTCTCCGGGTACTCCGGTTTCCTCCCACATTCCAAAAACATGCTAGGTTAATTGGCGACTCCAAATTGTCCATAGGTATGAATGTGAGTGTGAATGGTTGTTTGTCTATATGTGCCCTGTGATTGGCTGGCCACCAGTCCAGGGTGTACCCCGCATTTCGCACAAAGACAGCTGGGATAGGCTCCAGCACCCCCTGCGACCCTCGTGAGGATAAGCGGTAGAAAATTAATGAATGAATGAATGAATCATTGGGGCTGCATGGTGGTCTAGTGGTTTGCACACAGGCCTCACAGCTAGAAGACCCAAGTTCAATCCCACCCTCACCCATCTCTGTGTGGAGTTTGCATGTTCTCCCCGTGCATGCGTGGGTTTTCTCCGGGTACTCCGGTTTCCTCCCACATTCCAAAAACATGCTAGGTTAATTAGCCACTCCAAATTGTCCATAGGTATGAATGTGAGTGTGAATGGTTGTTTGTCTATATGTGCCCTGTGATTGGCTGGCCACCAGTCCAGGGTCTACCCCGCCTTACGCCCGAAGACAGCTGGGATAGGCTCCAGCACCCCCGCGACCCTCGTGAGGAAAAAGCGGTAGAAAATGAATGAATGAATGAATAATATTGACTCCTATTTTGCGGAAATGGACTTATCGCGGTTGGATCTGGAACCAATGATCTCAACAAGGGACGACTGTATTACTATTCTTGTAGATTGTTCTGCAGCATGAGCAGAATAAGGAAACAGGAAGAGGAGGTAGACGAAGAGAGGCTCACGGCTAAGTAGCTGGTCGATGACTACGTAGGGGTAGATGCAACGGAGTGCTGAGGAAGGAGCCGGCATTGCTAATTAAAACTGGTCTACACATTTTTGGACTGTTGAGCCGTGCTCGCCGATGAGCTAGAAACCCGAGTTGGCATCTGGTCGTGTTTCGGGTTCACCCGCACAAGCGGCAGCGGTACATCAGAATAGTCCAGAATATTCCTCACAAACACACAGCGGACATACAGTACCTTCCCAATTTCTGCAAAATGCTACGTGGGGAAATAGGTTTGATCAAAGGGCGGAATCAATCACAAGTCCAAAATGAGAAATGTCGGAACGGCGTGAAAGTCAAAGGAGAACTAATGGTTTGTCTTGCACTGTTAAATATGTTAAACTCTGGGGAAATAATCAGCAGTGGCAGCTTTTTTTTTTCCCTTGGCTGGATCAAAAATACAAATTGGAAAACGTGTTTCAACAAGGCTTCAGTGTGTGTGTGTGTGTGTGTGTGTTTTATGCATACTATTTTGATGCAGGTCTTTGTGCTTCACCCTGTTACCTGCACGAGGAATGGACTGCTTGGTCTAAAATTAGCTTCACAGCATGAGAGCTCTGTGCTGAAAGACCCCGCAGGTGAATTAGCCATTAGCTCCAAAGGCGCACTCACCTCCAAAGACCCATGCTTTCCCAGTGCAGGGAGAAACAGCGCTCATGTGCGTCATTGTCATAAAGCCATAAAAATGTACGCAGTGCCGTGGACATTGGAGGCGCCATCACCATGCAATAAACCGTGCAATAAAATGCAACCAAAATGAAATGACCATGCAATAACATGTAATAAACTGTGCAATAACATGCAAAAAACATGCAATACACCATGTAAGAAACATGCACTAACCATGCAATGAACTGTGCAATAAAATGCAATGAACCATGCAATAACCATCCAATAAACGTGCAATAAACTAGGTAATAAACTTTCACCACGGTGTTGTGCGTGCACCTCGCTTTGAAGGCTTCATTTTGGGTACATTAAGGAAATAAAATGCAAGAGAGCAAACTGCTTTCAATGAAATGAAACAAAAACTGCAGGAAATTCTCCAAGAAATAGTGTGAAATTTCTACTTGTCCTCATATCTTTGTTTGTATTTAAAAAAAATACTCAAAATACTCAAATTGTCATCTTACCATGCACTTTATTCAACTAAAATTACAACTTTTTCCCCTGTAATATTATGACTTGGAAAATGTTAAATTTCTTTTGTAATTTTTGATTTTTTTTCTCTGTATTTTCTCATAAATTATAAAATTTTCGTAAATGTGCAAATTTATGACTTTTTCCATTCTTTGTTCTATACTATTTATTTGGCAAATTGTAACTTTTTTCTCATGATGACAACTTTATTGACATAAAATTCTGAGATTTTTATTTTTCCAAATTTTGACTTTATTAATTAAAATTTTTGGGGGGTAATTTTTC
The DNA here is from genome assembly GCF_030265055.1 of Doryrhamphus excisus. NCBI lineage: Eukaryota > Metazoa > Chordata > Actinopteri > Syngnathiformes > Syngnathidae > Doryrhamphus > Doryrhamphus excisus. The sequence goes on from NC_080473.1 coordinate 847,082, forward strand.
ACTTTTTTTGTGAAGCTGCAGTATTTTCTCATAATCATTAAGGGCTAATGTGTTTTTCTCCTAGATGTATGAATTTGGGCTGCATGGTCGGCGAGTGGTTAGCGTGCAGGCCACACAGCTTGGAGACCCGAGTTTGATTCCACCTTCGGCCATCTCTGTGTGGAGTTTGCATGTTCTCCCCGTGCATGCGTGGGTTTTCTCCGGGTACTCCGGTTTCCTCCCACATTCCAAAAACATGCTAGGTTAATTAGCGACTCCAAATTGTCCATAGGTATGAATGTGAGTGTGAATGGTTGTTTGTCTATATGTGCCCTGTGATTGGCTGGCCACCAGTCCAGGGTGTACCCCGCCTCTCGCCCAAAGACAGTTGGGATAGGCTCCAGCACCCCCGCGACCCTTGTGAGGAAAAGCAGTAGAAAATGAATGAATGAATGATGACCGTTCTCTTGAAATGGCCGTGATTTTTTTCATGTGAAACTGAGGTATTTTCTCAAAATTAGACTTTTTGTTGTCACAGAAGGGCAAGTGTACATGTATGACTTTTTCTCAGATGACAGTTTAAGATGTTTTTGTCTTCAAATTGTATGCTTTTTTCATATTCTGACACTCTTCTTGTAATAGTGCATTCTTTGCTTGCAATTAGTTTTTCATGTGAAATGACAACTTTATTATGGTACAATTAACTTTTTTTTATATGACTATATGGTATCCTTGTAAAATGACTGTTATTTATTATAAAAATATTTTTTATTTTTACTTTTTTCCTGTGAAACTGCAGTATTTTTAAGTTTTAAAGTTTTTCTCATACCTAGATAAGTTTCTCAGACTTTTTTTTTTAATTCTGACTTTGTTCTTATAAAATTACACAATATTTCACAATATTAAAACTTTTTTGGGCCTATTTCCTGTAAAAAAAAAAATATTTTTTTGGTCATTTCTGACTTTTTTTCTTGTTTTGGGGCCACAGTAGGGATCAGAGGAAGGTGTTTTGACATAAACAAAGTGAGTTAGGGGCGGCACGGCAGTCGAGTGGTTAGCGCGCAGCTAGGAGGACCAGGGTTCGATTCCATCCTCGGCCATCTCTGTGTGGAGTTTGCATGTTCTCCCCGTGCATGCGTGGGTTTTCTCCGGGTACTCCGGTTTCCTCCCACATTCCAAAAACATGCTAGGTTAATTAGCGACTTCAAATTGTCCATAGGTATGAATGTGAGTGTGAATGGTTGTTTGTCTATATGTGCTCTGTGATTGGCTGGCGACTAGTCCAGGGTGTACCCTGCCTCTCGCCCCAAGACAGCTGGGATAGGCTCCAACACCCCCGCAACCCTCGTGAGGAAAAGCAGTAGAAAATGAATGAATGAAAGTGAGTTAGGTCCAACACAGAGTGCATGGAGTGAGGTTCCCCAGGCTGGAGAAGTTAGCGCATGGTCGGCAAACCTCTCAACTTTGTCTCCCCCCCAACAAGAACTAAGTTAGCTTGGCTGACTTTATTGTGTTAGATGAATTTTTCTTTGCATGCGAGGATCATTATTGGCTATGAGCCGTCTTGTTTTCAGTGGAGTCATTGATGGCTAATTTCCCTTGATCAAGCAAACGTCTTGAGATGCTGATCTCCGTCTGGACTTCCCCGAGGCAGATGAATAATTCATTTCATGCTCTGCTGAATGCAAAATGACACTTTCTGTCTCGGCTTCAGCACTCCATCAGGTTGCCATCAAAGTGTTTCTCGCATCAACCCGCCGACAACTAAAGTCGATGTGCAGGAAGAGTTTTGGCCTCTTCTTTATTGAAATTGCTGAGAAGGATGTTAGTGAAATACTAAACTGGAGGTGTCCAAAGTGCGGCCTTGGGGGGACATTTGTAGCCCACAGCCTTTTTTATTGGCCCTCTGCACATATTACAAATTTAGAAGAAAACTTCTAAGCAGTAGATAAACGGATAAGCGGTAGAAAATGAATGAATGTTTGCATGCTAATGCCTAGCGTGATAGAGTTGTGTCTGCTTAAGTTCATTTTTCATTCATTTTCAATACCGCTTATCCTCAAGGGTCGCAAGAATGCTGGAGCCTATCCCAGCTGTCTTCCGGCGAGAGGAAGGGTACACCCTGGACTGGTGGCCAGCCAATCACAGGGCACATATAGACAAACAACCATTCACACTCACATTCATACCTATGGACAATTTGGAGTGGCTAATTAACCTAGCATGTTTTTGGAATGTGGGAGGAAACCGGAGTACCCGGAGAAAACCCATGCATGCACGGGGAGAACATGCAAACTCCACACCGAGATGCCTGAGCGGAGAATCGAACCCAGCTCTCCAAGCTGTGTGGCCTGCTTAAGTTTATGAAAATTGCAAAATGTGCTATTATACTCATGTTAGCATGTTAACACCTAACATAATGGTCTTCTTATAAATGTCTCCTCTTAAATGGCTAAAAATGCTATTATGCCAATATTAGTATGCTAACACCTAGCATGATAGTGGTTAGTGTTGATGTGTTCACCCAGAAAAATAGCAAAAATGCTTGTAGGTTAACATTAGCATGCTAAGAATGTTTACATGCTAACACTTCCATGATAATGACATGTGTTTGTCTCTACCTATGAAAATTAGTATGCGAGCAATACAACCATGATAACATTAGCATGCTAACACTTAATATGATATTGCTGTTTATATATGTGTCTATACCCATTGAAATAGAAAAACATGCTAGTATGTTAACATTAGCATGCTAAGATTTACCATGATATTGCTGTTTATGTATGTGTCAACCCATGGAAATAGAAAAACATGCTAGTATGTTAACATTAGCATGCTAACACTTACCATGATATTGCTGTTTATGTATGTGTCTACCCATGAAAATAGAAAAACATGCTAGTATGTTAACATTAGCATGTTAAGACTTACCATGATATTGTTGTTTATGTATGTGTCTACCCATGAAAATAGAAAAACATGCTAGTTTGTTAACATTAGCATGCTAACACTTCCCATGATATTGTTGTTTATATATGTGTCTAACTATGAAAATAGAAAAACATGCTAGTGTGTTAACATTAGCATGCTAAGACTTACCATGGCATTGTTCTTTATGTATGTGTCTACCCATGGAAATAGAAAAACATGCTTGTATGTTAACATCAGCATGCTAGGAATGTTAACATGTTAACACTTCCATAGTAATGACATTTGTCTCTACCCATGAAAATTAGCATGCTAGCAATGCAACCATGCTAACATTAGCATGCTAACACTTACCATGATATTGCTGTTTATGTATGTGTCTACCCATGAAAATAGAAAAACATGCTAGTATGTTAACATTAGCATGCTAACACTTACCATAATATTGTTGTTTATGTATGTGTCTACTCCTGAAAATAGAAAAACATGCTAGTATGTTAACATTAGCATGCTAACACAATGATATATTTGTTTATGTATGTGTCTATCCATGAAAATAGAAAAACATGCTAGTATGTTAACATTAGCATGCTAACACAATGATATATTTGTTTATGTATGTGTCTATCCATGAAAATAGAAAAACATGCTAGTATGTCAACATTAGCATGCTAAGACTTAACATGATATTGTTGTTTATGTATGTCTACCCATGAAAATAGAAAAACATGCTAGTATGTTAACATTAGCATGCTAACACTTACCATGATATTGTTGTTTATGTATGTGTCTACCTATTAAAAAAAAAGAAAAACATGCTAGTATGTTAACATTAGCATGCTAAGACTTACCAGGGTATTGTTGTTTATGTATGTGTCTAACTATGAAAATAGAAAAACATGCTAGTATGTTAACATTAGCATGCTAAGACTTACCAGGGTTTTGTTGTTTATGTATGTGTCTATCTAAAAATTCCTCCACAGCAGTAAAAAGGCATAGGAAATAAATAACTTACCCTGGTATTGTTGTTTATGTATGTGTATACCCATGAAAATACAAAAACGTGCTAGTATGTTAACATTAGCATGCTAACACTTACCATGATATTGTTGTTTATGTATGTGTCTACCTAAAAATTCCTCCACAGCAGTAAAAAGGCATAGAAAATAAATAAAAAATTGCACAGTCCCAATCCCAAAAAAGAAAATGCAAACCGCTGCTGAGGAAAGTAACAGCAGGAAAAAAAATGTACAAACTCCAGGCGAGGAGCAAGGAGGACGTCCCACGGCCGTGCTTAAGAAGGCCGGTGAGTAACATGTGGGCTGATGATGATGAAGATGGCAGCTCAGCAACACAGTACATGACAATGACAACATTTATGAAAATAATTCAGAAAGATAGTTGAACTGTTTGGAAAATAAGAGAAATAATATTTTTCACCTCTATGGCGAAACTGTGATGAAATGTAAAAAGGACTTAGCATATCCACGTGATGCTTTACAAAGCATCAAAGTTGCATCCTTTCTTTTTTGTGTGAACCCCCCTGAAGTAAAGATGACTTTTGAAGTGTATTTCTCCATGATGAAATATGTGTGTGTAAAAGCAGGATAAGACCAGCAAATCATCTGGATTCTTTACTGGCGTAGCATGACTTATTTATGACTTTATTTTATTGGTATCACTTTATGTTACTTTGACGCTGGCGAGGCCTGTAATTGCGCCTACCTCAGTCATCATGTTTCCTTGATCAAATTTTAATCTGTGCATGAATTATGCAGCGCGTCTGCATAATGAACCGCTGCAATTCCGGCTTTCTTCAAAAACAAAACTTGGGGAAAAACACAAGTTTCCAACGTGGCATCCAGTTGCTCTTCTCGGGCAAACTTTGTTGTTGGGCATCAGAAGACACAAACTCTCCGCTAATGGACATGCTGCAAAATGTTGAGTCCGCCTTGGCGTTGACCGCGGCGGACTGCCGCACGGCTTTACTTTTTCTTTTTTCTTTGAGTGGTTTCCAAAGAGCGCATGAGTCATTCATTTTAAAAGCTCCGAGGCTTGTGGAGGTCTTAATACGCTCGGTAAGTGGAGGCAAGCTATCAGACTCGGGAGATGGCGAAGGAAGAAACAACACAACACACCGGACCTACTTTGCGACAAAAATGCCACCAAAGTTCAGTTCCAGTAGCAAATGTGTCCACCAGTCTTCCGTTTCCCCAGGAAACACCCGTCTTTTGCCCTTCTTTCCTGTTCTCCAGGTGAGGGCTAACCCTTTTCTTTCAGATGTTCCTTGTTTTCTAATGCAAATCTTATGAGAAATCAACCAAAATCTAAACATACAAAATTCTGTGACACAAATTGAGCTTAGTTGTGGACTCCTATAGAGCAGCCATACACAATAACCAGCACAAAAATCTTTCTAGATCTTCCAGAATCTACACTTGTTCCGCTACATTTCCTTGGATTATGTGCTTCCTGAGAAAATGGTCTGTTTTAATGTATTCCACCCACGGCCCGCCTCCAGGCATGCCCACTCCACTGTGGTTGGTCACACTCTTAAGTGCTTTGGTGTTGTGCCGGTAGGCGTCAAACCAAACTTTCTATGAGATCTTTTTTTTAAATATGTGTGTTTAACATACAGGGGCGGCACGGCGTTCTAGTGGTTAGCACGCAGACCTCACAGCTACGAGACCAGGGTTCAATTCCACCCTCGGCCATCTCTGTGTGGAGTTTGCATGTTCTCCCCGTGCATGCGTGGGTTTTCTCCGGGTACTCCGGTTTCCTCCCACATTCCAAAAACATGCTAGGTTAATTGGCGACTCCAAATTGTCCATAGGTATGAATGTGAGTGTGAATGGTTGTTTGTCTATATGTGCCCTGTGATTGGCTGGCCACCAGTCCAGGGTGTACCCCGCCTCACGCCCGAAGACAGCTGGGATAGGCTTCAGCACCCCCCACGACCCTCGTGAGGAAAAGCGGTAGAAAATGAATGAATGTTTAACATACAACCATATGTGTTGGATCCTGAATCCCATCCGGAAGTAGAGACTGGACAGTCCGAAGTTTCTCAAGAAAAGAGGTGACTTCAAGACGTCTCTCAATGGTAAGTAGCTTTAGCATTTTATTGTTTTCCACAGCATGGGTAACGTCTAATGTGTTTTGCGGGAATACCAGTGTGTAAAAAAACTCGGCTAGAGCCGCTAACTGTGGTAGGAAAGGGCTATTAGCAACCCTGCTCCTTGTATGCACACTCTATAATGCTACACAGACAAGCGCTTTTCCTCCATGACTTACACAAAATAAACACAGTTAGGACACTGATAAACTGTTACTTAGTGCTAGCTCTTCTGACTCTTCCAAGTAACGTTGGTTTCAGCAAGTTTGTGGGCTGTGTTCACAAAATAGTCCAATGTGGAATGCCGTTGACAGATTAAAATTTCTTTTGCTGGTAGGGAATCAGGAAGTCAAACCACTTGTGCCTGATGGTTGCGCCTTCAGGAATTGTAAACAAATGTGGCTTTCCCTTGCTAATAACGTAAACACAGAAGCAGAGCTCGGGGGAAGGCAGAGAGCCTATCCTGCCTAAAGCGCCCATATAAGGAAGCCCACTCTGCTGTGACATCACAAATGTACAGTTTTACCACGCCCCCTGAAAGCGAGCGTTCAGAGCCATCCCAAATGTGCAAACCTCATTTATCGGAAACTTTGAATACAACATTGTAACTACATTTATAGGTCAGAAAAGTGCCAAAAGCAAAATAGATCCCCTTGAATATTCCGTCTTTCTCGTTAAATTCTCAAATAAAACCATTCAGAAATATGAAATTAAACCGACCAACAATGTGAGACAAAATGCCATCAAAGTTTTGCCTCCCAGTTCTCCTCTCGTTGACGTAGTTTCCTGTAAAATGACTATAGCGACGGATAGCCAGGCTTGAGCCACAGCAATCTGCAACCCCCAACCCAGCCTGAGGGGCATTTTTCATTTCAGATTTCCCGTATTTTCACATGCAAAACTCCACAAAAACACTCACTGATGTCACGTCTAATTAAAAAGTATTGATAAACATGTGCTGAGGCCATTCTCCAGCAGAGGTTATTCTACTTTTTCAGGTGATTGGACATGTTTGACCTGAAAAGTACAGGATTTGATGGGCTAATGACACCTCTGTCAGGTACAATGATTGACAGTGATTAAGCGACAATGTTTTTTCCTCCATGTCATTAGACTTCTCATTAGATTACAACTTTTGCCTCTTCTTATTTTTACTTTATTCTTGTAAAATGACTGTGGTTTTTATCAAATTTTCCAACTATTTGGAATTTATTTTCTTGTAAAGTTTCCTTTCATAATTGTTTTCATATTGAAATATAATATATGCTTTTAAAACTACATAATTTTCCTTGTGATATTATGACATTATTTCGATTACTCTTATTGCCAATTTTCTTTTTAATTCCAACTTTTTTCTTAGTATTTTGACTTTGTTTTATTTTTATTTAATTTCTCCTTTCTTCTTGTTTCTTCTCATAATTAGGACTTTATTCCGATAATATTTTGACTCTATTGTCATAACATAACTTTTTCTGCAACCTTGTTTTCACAAATGTACAAATTATTTGTTTTTTTTTGTTTGTCATCATATTATGACTTTATGAAAATTTATATTTATTTTATTTTTATTATTTTATTTTTGTATAATTTATTTTAATATTTCTTTAGTAGCGCTTTAACAATGCTGCTGAAATGACATTATTTTTTCTCTTAATATTAGAAAATGCTAACTTTTTCTTTGTTAGATTGTAACTTTCTTCTTAATATTGTAACTATAAGAACGTTATAGTTGTAAAACTGTGTGGGCCGTGGGTCAATAAAAGAAAAGACAGCAATGGGCTGTAAATGGCTCCTGGGCCACAGTTTGGACCCCCCTGGTATTGCAGCTACAATAACGGACTGTACCATTAGATGCGTTCATGAGCAATGGAGAACAGGTGGCACGGGCCCCACGCTGTTTCCAATGGGTTGCTTATAGCAACTTTCATGTACACAAAGTATGTAAGTCGCCCCGCATCCTTTCGTTTTCATTTGGCCACCTCTGGATGAATTCCAGTAGTTAATGCAGTAAAACGTCAAATGAATGGATTTTCCCAATAATCACAAATCTTCCAGCAAATGGAGTGAATGATAATTGTCATTTCTTCCTCTGCAGCTTTCGGCATTTTTCAGCCTTTGACCCATAACCCATCCCGCTGGAAGCCGTAACGCGTTCAGCACGGTTAACCCACTTGAACCCGCGCGTGCGTCGCAGCCAGACACGGCCGGGCCGCCGTAGAAGCTCGCTTATGATTCACGGCGGAGCGCGCCGCTGGTAGCGATCCAATCCCGGCAGGCCTGAAGGTCACTCCCTCATCACTTCATTAGATCCGTGAGAGCAGATAACTCCCATGTGGCCTCTCCAAACAACTGGGAAAGAAAAGAAGAATGTGCAGGGGCCGACTGGGACGAGAATGTTTGCCGCTGTGCTCTTCTTTGATACGCAAAAGTCACCCATTTGCACAGGAAAGATGGATTTCCTCAAGATTGTGATGATTGGTTCACGTGTCCAACGTAACAGATGCCATATATTGCATCCTAAGTACTCGTACTACAGAGTGGGGCACAAGGACACGTTAACAACACTAGCATATACGTATGTCATGCTAAAGTGCTAACATTGCTAATAATGCTCTATTCATATCGTCGTGAAAAAGCGTCTCTCCGCTCAAATGTGGGCCCAAATTGATCGATTTTAGCACGTTTGGTGTTCATACACGTTTACTGTTATGTCAAAAGGAGCCTTTTGCGTCATCTGGGACCTTTGAGATGTAAAAAATACTTTTTTTGAGGCCCTCATAACAGGCACTAGTAGTGGGCGGTACTACCATTATGAAAAAGCCGAAAGAGAAAGAAGAAGACGTAGAAAACCTACAGTATTTATGACCTTCTAAATATGTTTTTAACATTATTAGACCCCTCTAGACATGAAATAGCACCCCTACAGTCACTTTTATACTGTTATTACTCACATGGCAGACATATGAGAAAATAAGATTTATTAGACGTAGAAAACCTACAGTATTTATGACCTTCTAAATATGTTTTTAACATTATTAGACCCCTCTAGACATGAAATAGCACCCCTACAGTCACCTTTATACTGTTATTACTCACATGGCAGACATATGAGAAAATAAGATATCTTAGACATAGAAAACCTACAGTATTTATGACCTTCTAAATATGTTTTTAACATTATTAGAACCCTCTAGACATGAAATAGCACCCCTACAGTCACTTTTATACTGTTGTTACTCACATGGCAGACATATGAGAAAATAAGATTTATTAGACGTAGAAAACCTACAGTATTTATGACCTTCTAAATATGTTTTTAACATTATTAGACCCCTCTAGACATGAAATAGCACCCCTACAGTCACTTTTATAGTGTTATTACTCACATGGCAGACATATGAGAAAATAAGATATCTTAGACATAGAAAACCTACAGTATTTATGACCTTCTAAATATGTTTTTAACATTATTAGACCCCTCTAGACATGAAATAGCACCCCTACAGTCACCTTTATACTGTTATTACTCACATGGCAGACATATGAGAAAATAAGACTTATTAGACATAGAAAACCTACAGTATTTATGACCTTCTAAGTATGTTTTTAACATTATTAGACCCCTCTAGACATGAAATAGCACCCCTACAGTCACTTTTATACTGTTATTACTCACATGGCAGACATAAGAGAAAATAACATATATATTAGACGTAGAAAACCTACAGTATTTATGACCATTTAAATATGATGTTCAACATTAGAGCCCTCTAGACATGAAATAGCACCCCTACAGTCACCTTTACACTCCTATTACCCATATGGCGTACATAAGACAAAATAAGACACATCTAAATATGATTTTTAACCTAACTGGTGTCCTCTAAACATAAAATTGCACCCCATAGTCATCATTACACTCCTATTACCCAATATACTAGTAGTAGATGTAATAAGAGAAAATATGACTTATTAGCCATAGAAAACCTGTTTAGGATATAGCAAATCTGTTGTGAACCCTCTGATTTTTTACATTAGAGCCTTCTAGACATGAAATAACACCCCTATAGTCACCTTTACACTCCTATTACCCAATCTAGCAGACATAATAAGAGAAAAAAAGATATATCAGACAACAAAACCTGTTTAGGACCTTCTAAATATGTTTTGTTAACATTATTAGAGCTGTCTAAACTTAAAATTATGTTTTTTTTATTTTTGACTTTTTTTTTTTAAGTTTCCAACTATTTTCATTTTGTTCTTGTCAGGTTTCTTCTCACAATTATGACTTCATTCCCATAATATCATAACTTAAAAAAAAGTTCATGCTGCTAAAATTCCTTATTATATTATGACATCATTATCATAAAATTACATATTTTTCTTACTATTTTGACTTTATTCTTGTAAAATTACTGTTACTTTATTCCATGTTTGCATACCGATTTCCCCATCCCAGCGCCATCTACCGGATGTGGTGATGAAGTGCAGCACCTGTGCGCCTCTGCACCTAGGGAATCGAACCTGTGGCTTTAGAGTTGCATGCCACCCAGGCTTCCCGAGCAGCACAATCACTATTGTGATGTTATGGCATCAAAAAGAGTGGAATTGTTTGGACTTGCAGGTGTTCTCCATTGGCTGGCATCCTCCTCGGTTGCCCCGAAGTGGGCGGGGCCTCGGCTCTCCTCAGCCAATTAGAGAGCAGCAGCGGAGCAAAGGGGCTGCACATGCACGCTGCCGAGCCAGCAATCGGCGCCGTCCTGCTCCAGAACGGTACCATCTGCACCCCTCCCACCCCCACCTCCTCTCAGGACCCAGCATCATCATCATCATCATCATCATCACCGCCACCACCACGCAGAGTTCATCCATGTAAAGTCCGGCTCAGTCTCAAACACGAGCGCCCACCTGGATACGCGAGGGAGCGTCCGGTCCACTGAAGGAAGGCAAGGCGAGACGAGTCGAGTGTCGACTTGACACAAGTGAAAGATGATGATGATGATGGTCCAGCAGCACCCGCTCTTCATCCTCTCCAGCCTGTGCGCGTGCATCTTTGGAGGTGAGCGCGGGATGCTGCAGACGGGCGTGGTGTGCGTGTGCGTGTGCGTGGGCCAAAAAAAAAATTCTTAACGTGCTTGTGCGTGTGCGTGTGTCAGAGTCCGCTGTGCAGGAATGCGCGCAAGTTGAATTGTGTGTGTGTGTTTGTGTGTGCGTGCGAGCGAGCGAGTGCGCGCGTGGTGACACAAGTTTGTCGTGTGTGTGTTTGCATGCGTGGGATGGTTGGGGGGGGGGGGGGCAAGTTGTGTCCAAGCGTGTGTCACACAGCTGCAGTCACCTCCACTTTGTCTCCTCATGCGGTATAGCGGGGCACTCAAGGTGCTGTGTGTGTGTGTGTGTGTGTGTGTGTAAAGGTTTTGCAGCCGCGTGCAATTTGTGTATTGATGACCGATTTGCCGGAAGTGAAGTTCGTTGCAATGTGATGTGTCGGTTGTGAGTCAAAGTTAAGATGCTGTCATCAGAGCCAGGTGCGCGTGACGCCCCGATCCCTAAACACCCCCCCCCCCCAAACACCCCCCCCCCCCATTAGTCCCACCCTTGTACGTGCACGGAGCCACCACCCCTCTCTACAAGCTTGCATAAAAACCTAATAATAGAACAAATAAATGTCATTTACCAACAGTATTTTTATTAGATGTCAAAGATTTTATAAATTATTTTATATTACATGTTTATAGCTGAGGTCGAGTGGTTAGCGCGCAGACCTCACAGCTAGGAGACCAGGGTTCAATTCCACCCTCGCCCATCTCTGTGTGGAGTTTGCATGTTCTCCCCGTGCATGCGTGGGTTTTCTCCGGGTACTCCGGTTTCCTCCCACATTCCAAAAACATGCTAGGTTAATTGGCCACTCCAAATTGTCCATAGGTATGAATGTGAGTGTGAATGGTTGTTTGTCTATATGTGCCCTGTGATTGGCTGGCCACCAGTCCAGGGTGTACCCTGCCTCTCGCCCGTAGACAGCTGGGATAGGCTCCAGCACCCCCGCGACCCTCGTTAGGATAAGCGGTAGAAAATGAATGAATGAATGAATGTTTATAGCTGATACATTCTTCTTGTATACACAGAATATACATACATGTTATAATTTAATTCTCAGTTTGGTCCCCCAATAATGTACTCAGTAACATATTTTTGTTGTTGTATTTCCGCGTTTTTCTCTCAGCTTTGTTCATTTTGGACACGTGACACAAACAGCCAGGAATCATCCTAGTAACGGGGACATCATGTCCAATTAGTCGCTGGGTTGCGCTTTTGCCAGAAGGTCTCTCACAACAAAAAAATATAAAAATGTTATGTCACCTTTTAATGAAACTGGGAAAAAAAAATAGAACATCCATCCATCCATTTTCCTCCGCTTATCCGGGTCCGGGTCGTGGGGGCAGCAGTCTTAGAAGGGAAGCCCAGACTTCCCGGTCCCCGGCCACCTCCTCCAGCTCCACCGGGAGGACACCAAGGCGTTCCCAGGCCAGCTGTGAGACATAGTCCCTCCAGCGTGTCCTAGGTCTGCCCCGGGGCCTTTTCCCGGCTGGGCATGCCCGGAACACCTCCCCAGGGAGGCGTCCGGGAGGCATCCGGACTAGATGCCCGAGCCACCTCAACTCAACAAATAGAACATCAGGTTATAAAGTTACTTACAGTCAATAGGACCAAAATGGTCACCTCCTTTACTGTCTGTTTTATGATCACATCGATGTGCTTTGACTTTATACCCTTGGATTTAGTCTGTTTTACAGCTTCTCATACACATACACTCACATAGCACAATCGGAGTTGAGCAACACTTACATATGACTGATGGAAAGACACCGGGAGAAGAGGCATACACAGAAAAGATACGTTATGTTTAAGCCGAAGTTACCCCGTGTGTGCAAGACCACACCCCCCCCCCCCCCCCCCCCCGGCTACTCCGTTTAAAGGGACAGTTTAAAGTAGAGACTTCTAAGTCAGGACTTATTACCAACCTGATGTGCAGGCAGACCCACTTCATGCAGAGGCGGGGTACACCCTGAACTGGTGGCCAGCCAATCACAGGGCACATATAGACAAACAACCATTCACACTCACATTCATACCTATGGACAATTTGAAGTCGCCAATTAACCTAGCATGTTTTTGGAATGTGGGAGGAAACCGGAGTACCCGGAGAAAACCCACTCATGCACGGGGGGAGAACATGCAAACTCCACACAGAGATGCCCGAGGGTGGAATTGAACCCTGGTCCCTAGCTGTGAGGTTTGCGCACTAACCACTTGACCACTGTGCCGCCGTCACTACCTATATTGTTCTTATTTTGTGATGCATTTTTGTTATGCAAACACTTGAAATGGAATCATCCACTACGATCGGGAAGAAAAGAAATAGCTTCGGCTTACCTTTGGACAGTTAGCCAACAAGCTAATTTCTCTCCCACCTTGACGTCTGTAAACATAGACGCAGTGAAGACTGTATTAAGAGGTCTGAAAGCTCTGCGTTCACATCAGATGTGAGTAAATATTGATCTTACCAAGGATGCTGTGTTGTTTGTGTATTTTGGTCCAACTCTCGAGCTTTTGTTTTTATGCCAGCAGACATTATCGTGCATCCAAAAAAGAGTTTTTCAGCACTCGGCATCACAAGTTGGCACGTGCACACAGCTTCAAAAGGATGTTTTGTGAAAAATCCAGCTGTGGATTTTGTTTCTAAACCAGACCAAGATGGCAATGGGAAAGTTTGTAGTTTTATTGGGAGCTAAAGACCTACCTCACGGTCACTGACTTCAGGGAAAGCTGTTGACAAAGCATGTTTTTTTTGGCAATTCTCCAATTGTCTTTGCCACAGTGTGCTTCAAATTTGTGCTGTTTTGTGTTTGAATCCGGTCTTTCAGGGAAATACCGTTTTTTCCGGACTATAAGTCGCACTTTTTTCATAGGTTGGCTGTTCCTGCGACTTATACTCCAGAGCGACTTATAAATGAAAAACTGTTGATGTTACATAAACACTGGACGCCTTTTCTGTTCATGTTTATTTTTTGTGTAGCTAATAACCATTGTGTTAGCATATCTTACACCTATTCAGCCTGTTCTCTATTCTTTTATTGTTAGATCTTGCCTTCCAAGAGGATGTAATGTCTGTTTTGGTCAAGTAATTTGTAAAATAAATTACCTGAAAAAAATGCGACTTATACTCCAGTGCGACTTATGTATGTTTTTTTCTACGTAATAATGAATTTTTGGCCTTGTGTGACTTATACTCCGGAGCGACCAGAAAATATGGTAATAGAATTTAAACCAAATTTTGTGGGTTTTTTTGCCTGAGTAAAACATTTTCAAATTTAAATAAGGCTAAAAGAAGTACCATATCCTCGTGGTTAGCACGCAGACCTCACAGCTAGGAGACGAGGGTTCAATTCCACCCTCGGCCATCTCTGTGTGGAGTTTGCATGTTCTCGTGCATGCGTGGGTTTTCTCCGGGTACTCCGGTTTCCTCCCACATTCCAAAAACATGCTAGGTTAATTGGCCACTCCAAATTGTCCATAGGTATGAATGTGAGTGTGAATGGTTGTTTGTCTATATGTGCCCTGTGATTGGCTGGCCACCAGTCCAGGGTGTACCCCGCCTCTCGCCCCAAAACAGCTGGGATAGGCTCCAGCAACCCCCGCGACCCTCGTGAGGATAAGCGGTAGAAAATGAATGAATGAATGAATAAATGAAGTACCATATCCAAATATAAGGCATTCATAGGTTGTGATATGTGTTGTACGATACTGGTACTAGAATTCAATAATGTTACTTTATTGTTGGGTGAGATACACAAGCACCAGACTTGATCACCAGACAACAGGCTTTCCTTGCAGGTTTGAATGATCTCACAAGAAGCCCAAATATCTAATAATCTAACACGGGCTACTCTTACGGCAGAAAAACTCAACTCTAAACCTCTGACATCACTTCCTGTCTTCCACCCAATGCTATAGAATGTATAGTAATTGTTCCCTGACTAAACACACTGTCACACAATTTGCTGTGCGGCCCAATTTGTGCTTCACAATGTCACGGTATATTTGTTTGAATTTGTTTTCCCTCATTGAACCTGTGTCTCCAGCACTCGTGCAGCCCCAGATTGTGAGGTCACGGCAGCACTCGTGTACGCTACCAGCAGAGTGCTTGATCATAGGCGAGACACAAAGGTCTTGCTACTTACCTTTGTTGCCAGATATTTAGGTAATGATGGATGTGTGTTAAAAGTGACTCTGTACTGCCATGCAAGCTGTACACTGACTACTCTAAAGTATATATATATAACGTGGCTTTCCATAGTATTGTCCCATGTTTATATAAAATAAAATGCTTGCTGAAACGTGAGACTTGCGCTTTTGCATCAGCGCGTTGCCGTCGACCGTGCCTCGTTCTTGTCAGGGCCCACGCTGCTATTTGCAGAATGTGCCGCCCCACCACAGTTTGCTCTGACAGAACAAATAAAAGGCTTGGCTCGCTAACTTTTTGTTAGCACTTCAACCTTGGCGGAGGTCTACCCAAGGATAACTTTCACGCCCACGCGGCCCATTTTTCATTTGGAGCGTATAGCGCAGGTTGGCAGTTGGAACGCCGCTTGATAGCTGTGAAAATTCACTTCTAGTTCAGCTCGGCTGCAAGTCTGTGTGTGTGTGTGTGTGTGTGTGTGTGTGTGTGTGTGATTGTGTGTGTGCGTGCGTGCTCGGAAGAGATCTCCAAATGAATTCATATGGATGGCGAGGGGGAAAGTGAAGCTCAGAGCTGTCACATATGGCGCTTTGCAGCCAGCTAGTGTGTGACACATGCAGCCTACACACACACACACACACACACACACACACACACACACACACACACAGACGCAAAAAAGCCCAAATTGTTACTGAGATAGACAGTCATTAGCTTCCAAGTTAGCAGCTTTATCAAACATGTATTACTAAATCATGCAGTTTTGTCCTATTATTTGTCCTATATTATTTGTCCTATTCATAAAAACACGTTACAAATGTTTCATTGGTTTGCCTCGTGGAAACATTTACAAGAAAATGGTCAAATGAAGTAAAATAGAAACATGAGACATTGAGAAGATACTGTATGTGGTACTGTCCACTGGTCACTAGCTGTCAGTCATGTCACTGTAATGTTGGCTGAGACACACAAGCACCAGACACCTTCTAATGCATGCACAATAATCCCCAACACGAGCTGCGATTGTGGCTGGAACCCACACCAAGCTGAAACTCTGAACCACCTGAACTCCCTTCCTGTACGCCCAGCCCCCCCTCCCCCCCGCCCACACACACACACTAAGCTCCCCTAGCAACACAACACATTTAAAGCAAGGACCACAAGTCTTGTTTATGTCTTATTGTCTCTTCTTATGTCAACTATAGTGGGTGATGGGAGAGTCAAGGTGAACATAGGGGTGTTATTACAAGTCTAGAGGGCTCTAATTATGTCAACAACCTTAGTTAGACTGTTTTAAACACAGTTTCTTTGTCTTAGATGTCTTATTTTCTCTTATGTCTACTATGTTGAGTAATAGGAGTGTAAAGGTGACTATAGGGGTGTTATTTCACTTCTGGAGAGCTCTAATGATATAAACCTAATTTAGAAGGTTGTAAACAGGTTTTCTATGTCTTAGTTGTATTTTATCTTATTATGTTGGGTAATGGGGTTGTAAAGGTGGCTCTAGGGGTGTTATTTCATTTTCTAGAGTGCTCTAATGATGTTAAAAACCTCATTTAGAAGGTTGTAAGGTTTTGTATGTCTTAGATGTATTTGATCTTATTATGTTGGGTAATAGGAGTGTAAAGTGACTATAGGGGTGCTATTTCTATTTCTAGAGGGTTGGTGGGAAAAGAAGTGTCACACCTTCCTTCCAGGTGTGTTCACTGGATGAAATTCTGAAGGCTGGAGACGGCTAGAAGATAAGCTTCTCAGCCCGTCTTTGTCAACGAATGAGTTCAGAACAAATGCATGGCTGTGCTAACGCTCGTCCATCAGGACGCTCCATTAGATTGGCCAGATCAATCCAAGCGTTATTACTGTGTATATGACACCAGACCATAATACTGTACTTTGTCGGCTTGCATACGTTTGAGAGCATTAAGACAAACGTCATGCCCACAGAAGGAGAGCATGTTAAAACGCGCTCATGAAGGCTCCCACAGATAAAAGTAAAGATGCCGAATCCAAGGTGGGAGATAAAAGCCCACAATCTCATGTCCTCATAAAGAGGGATTAGCAGCCTGGACGCCGGCTGCATACCGATGCCTGCTCGCGGCAGGCAGGCAGGGAGATGGAGGGAAAGGAAAAAAACACAACAAAAAAGTGAATGTTATAGAAGATGTGAGGCAGGAAGTAAAAATGATCTTTTTCTACTTCTTCTATTTCTACTTTATTAACATCAATATGGATAAACAACATTTTTATACCTCATAATTCCGCCTAATATGTAATAGTATTAGTCTAAAAGCAATCAACAAGTCTAACCTGTAATAATACCATTCATTTAATAATATATGCTATATTTTATTGGTACATTAGTTCGACCATTTTGAAAAGTACATTTTTCATACAGTGTCATAAAATTATTAATATATACAATTGTAATAAATGTAATTCTGTCATACAAAAAAATAATCCTTGGAAACATAGGATTTTAATATATGTATCATATATATATATATAGTATATCATCTAATAGTCAACAATACAAAATAAGTCTAAGTCTAAAATAAGTTACATTTTCCAAGAGAATTACTGCCAAATAACATTTGCATAATTTTAACAACATGTTAAAATGGGAAAATATACTAACATTGAAAATAAATTATATATATATATATATATGTATATATAAAAAATGATATTATAGATACTAATAGGTGTAATATGTACTATAGTATACAATGAAATAGTACAAGTACAATAGTACCTTTACACTTTTTACACTACAAGTATAAAACATGTACTACAATGACTATACCCTCATAGCAATATTTACACTTGACTCTATATCACATTATTAGTATTCATCAGTATTATATTATACATAATGTATTATAATAGTTTGTATTTTTGTTATTTAAAATTATAACATTACAAAAATAAAATGATATTATAGATACTAATATGTAATATAGTATACAGTAATACATTGAAATGATATACAGCTGTAATATGTTACAGTCAGATTATTTTGGATGATTTTAAAACTACATTTATGAGTATATATATATATATTTATATTTATATAATTATATATTTGGATGATTTTAAAACTACATTTATGAGTGTATATATACTCATAAATGTAGTTTTAAAATCATCCAAAATAATCTGACTACAACATATTACAGCTGTAATATATCATTTCAATGTATTACTGTATACTATAGTGCATATTAGTATCTATAATATCATTTTATTTTTGTAATGTTATAATTTTTTGAAAAATAACAAAAATACAAACTATTATAATACAGTATGTATGATATAATACTGATGAATACTAATAATGTGATATCGAGTCAAGTGTAAATATCGCTATGAGGGTATAGTCATTGTAGTACATGTTTTATACTTGTAGTGTAAAAAGTGTAAAGGTACTACTTGTACTAGTACTATTTCATATAGAAACTTTTTTTTTCCCCCCCACATGGTTGAGCACAGACAAAAAGTGTCACGTTTGAGAAGAAACGAAAGTGACGGCAACATGGAGGAAGTGTCCCACCCCCTGTTGGCAGCTCCTGGGCGTTCTTGCAGAAGGTCTGCGGTTCCCATCCTCCACTGCAACCATATCGCTCATTAACGGCGTCTGGAAGAGTAGCCCATCGTTCCAGAGAGCCGCGAAAAACACTTCCCGTTTATGCTTGTTGCCGCCTAGCCCTCATTTCCTGCAAAGCAGTGCCACCCCCCGCCCCCACGACGAGGGACGCCGGTCCATTTGCTGAAGCGCCGATGCGGAACCGGGATTTACAGCAGCCTTGTGAACGCGGAATTCCACACCAAATGCAACAAAAATAAAAACACGTGCTAATGTTAGCGTAGCCTGATTTCCTGCTGCCCTCAATGTCCTGTTGGATAAAACTTGTCTCCTTGCCGCCTCCTTGTGCCTGATCCAAATACCAGACCGAGGGTCAACATCGTGAATGATGAAATGAAAATAAGCCGTAATAGATACACCGTATATCCCGTCTCGGCTTTCTCATAATGGTAAAAACATGAATATTAGAATCAACTTTGCTCTTTTTTTCACCCATTTTTACTGTTAAATTTTCCACATTTTTCTACTTTTTTTCTTCAATAATCTGCAAATGTTTTTGATGTAATATTATGACTTTACTCCCATAATATTACAATCTTGTTTTAGTTTGCTTCTCGTACTAGCACTTTAAAAAAGGACCAGATTTTTCCTGATATCATCACAATGGATGATTCTCATAGAATGTGGAATTCTTGTTAAATTGTAACTTTATTGCCGACTATACTTTACGGCACTCGTTTTACTGCGTACCTTTTTGGAGTGGAAAAAGGAGGCAAGTAGAGTTGGGAAAAGTGCTTTTGCCCTGCAGGGTCGCCAAAGGAGAGCTCCGACAAGCATGGAGGCCTAATAGCGTCCACTTTGGACCTCTTTTGTGGGCTCACACATGATGAGGCATTTAGCGGAAAGGACATTTGTTGTTTGCTAGGTGACCTTAACCGCCAGAGCTGCTGCAAGCGCCCCACATAATGAGCACGCCGCACCCCGGCAGCCGCCATCACGGCCCCATAAATGCGGCGCACGCGGCAGGCAGGCTTTCTAAATGGACACACCGCACTTGGCGGAGGCCGGATGGAGGAGATGGCTTCCTGCAGACAAATGGCCCACGTGCTCGTCCGAGCAATTCCCCCAAAGTCCTAACCTGAAGGGAAGCTTTGGTGACGCGATAATGCAAAGAACATTCTAATGTCATGTTTGGGTCTTCTTAAAAAACGGATGTCAACCTCCACGTACGAGATTATAGTAATCCTACACACCAATAGTTTTCCTATTTCATATCATTCAGTTTTGTTTTGTACATTTTGCCTTGGTTTTCATACACCGTCTTGGTTACAGTTCCCACCCTCACCTGTTCTCATGAGCTTTGGCTCGTGACTTGACTATGTTACTTACTACTATGCTGGAGCACCCTGGACTGGTGGCCAGCCAATCACAGGGCACATATAGACAAACAACCATTCACACTCACATTCCTACCTATGGACAATTTGGAGTCGCCAATTAACCTAGCATGTTTTTGGAATGTGGGAGGAAACCGGAGGAAACAGAAGGTGCCTCGCTGTTTTACATGCCATCATAATGCATGACGCTCCCTGGGTGATTGGTCGCGCAGGGTGCCAACAGTGTGTGTTGCGGATGCAGGCGTCCTCTGGAGGATAAATAGCAGTAGGAAATTGGTTTGGTGGGATTGGCTCCGCTTGGCCGTTGGTTCCACCCAGGCAGGGGCTGCCTCCGTACTGGGCTGGATGTCATTTATAACGTTCCAAAATACACTCCTCATCCACGTGGTAAAACCAGTGAGACGGCAAAGACGGCAAGGATCTACAGTACACCGTTTGAGGGCCTTAAGGGGGTTCTAAGTAGAACTTCAAAAGGCAAACACAGCAAATGAGAGTGAGACAAAAAGAGTTCAGAGTAAGAAACTTACATTAAGCCAACATTAAAGTGAAACATATGCAAGACTCCTTCCGCCACATAGACATAAATACTCTGTATCCAACTGTTAAGTCATAATTATCACATACAAGGTCATAATTGTGATAAAAAGTCCAAATTATTAGTTACAAGTCATAATTATCACATAAAGAGTCATGATTATGAGAAAGTTGAAATCATGACAAGTCAATTATGAGATAAAAAGGAGAAATCACAAGTTATAAAGTCCAAATTATGGGATAAAAAGGTGAGATTAGGAGATAAAAAGTGTAAATTATGAGAAAGTTGAGAGAAAAAGTCAAAATTGTGACATTACAAAGTCATAATTCAGAGATGAAAAGTTACAATTATGAGGTAAAAAGTCATAATTTTGAGGGAAAAAAAACAAATTATGAGATAAAAAGTCAAAAATATGAGATAAAAAGGAGAGATTACGAGTTAAGTGTCATGATGACCCAAATTATGAGAAAATTTAAATCATGAGACGTCAATTATGAGATTAAAAGGGAGAGCTTACGAGATTAAAAGTCAATTACAGGATTAAAATCATAATTATGAGATAAACCATCATAATTATGGAATTATGAGAAGTCAGTTATGAGATACAAAGTCCAAATTATGAGATTAAGTGTAAATTATGAGACAAAGTCTTAATTGTGAGATCCACAATGCCATATAACATCATGACATTCCAACTAACGTTGCCAATGGTATCGTTCATCGGCCATCATTTGTGGGACACTCATCGTCCAGCCAAAGTCGTTAAGGTGACAGGCTGGTCTGTCTTTCATCGGCATTCCGTGTTCTACTTTTCCGTGTGTCTAAACATAAGCGGGATATTTGAAGTCTGCCGGTGAGCGCCTTTTGCCAGTAGCAAGATGGAATAAGTTTTTTTTTTGTCAGATATTCTTAGCTCCTGCAAGTCTTTGTTATGCCAGATCTACACGCTCCGGAGGGGGGGGGGGGCTGGGATGTGTCACACCGCATCCGTAAGCCGCTGTCATTTGCTCATGAGACAATAGTTGAGTCGGGGAAAAAGTTCATGTTGGGGTTCGAGTGAGATTCCAGCGTGGTGGATTACGTCACGTCTGCAGGAACGGAATTTTTCCCACGGTTCAGCTCTTAATTCACACTTTTTACACCAACACAAATAATGTGCTGACATCATCGAGCATAAGCGTTGTGATTGTGAATGCAGGCATCTACATGGGCCACTAGGTGGCACTGTTGGCTGATACAAGCACCATAAAAAGCTTTTATTGCAGCTCGGAATGATGTCACAAGAAGCACAATCATAATAACGTCATCATCCCAATAATGGGGGCCATGACCCACTTCCTGTCATCTCTCCACCCGCCACTAAGGTCCCCCAGGGAACACATTTACTGTGACACAGAGGAACAGGAGATTTACTTAATCTTAAATGGCTTATTTACTCTTATTATGTCTAAGCTGCCATTACAATACTTCAATGAGACAATAACCACCACATGTGAGTCTGTTATGTTATTTCTGTCTAATATGTCTTATTGTCCTAGAGCAGGGGTGCTCATTAACTCGATCGCGAGCTACCGGTCGATCGCAGAGGTGGTACTGGTCGATCGCTGGTCGATCGCGGCGTGACATTAAAAAAATATCATCCCAGCATCAATGCCGTCACTTGATTGATATACAGGGCAGCCATTCAGATGACAACTGAATGTTGCCCTTCGGGCGACCAATCAAATCAAACAACGTCTCTAAGTGCAGCAGAACTTACGATGTCAGCCTATCATCCATCCCCGTTACTTGATTGACATACAGGACAACCAGTCAGATGACAACTGAATTTTGACCTTTAGGTCACCGCTCATGCGTAAACAACGATGCAAAGTGCTAAGCTAGTCGGCGAATTGCGAGATTTTAAGCCCTCGCTAAAGTTTATGGTCACTAAAATGAGTGAAGGAGCTGGACCAAGTAAAAAGGCAAAAACTGGACCAAGTAAAAAGGCAAAAAACATATCACTTCCATACGGATATGGAATATTATACGGATATTATGATACGGATATTATCCATGACTGATAAACATTTGGAAGTGGGCTTGAGGCTGGCTATCAGCACCTACTGTCCGGACTATGCATCCCTGGCTGGTTCAATTCAGTGCAAGTCATCAAAGTAAACTCAGGTAATTACAAAAAATGTTAATAGTTAATTATGTGTGTTTTGCAATATTGGCTCATTTGGTTATGTAAGGTACATCAACATACATTGTACGTACAAATAATCCTCAATACATTTGAAAATAAATAGATGTTTTGCATTTTTGTAGTGGGTAGATCATTTTGACTCGGTCATTTTAAAAGTAGCTCGCATGCTGAAAAAGTGTGAGCACCCCTGTCCTAGATTCTATCTCCAATATTGGGTAATAGGAGTGTAAAGGTGACTATAAGGGTGTTAATTCATTTCTACAGGGCTCTAATAATGTTAAAAACTGTATCTTTTTTTGAAACTTGAATGTAAATGCTGTGCGTGTTACCTCTATTATCATATATTCGTAAATGACTACCAATAGTGAAGGATTCCCCCCCCCACACACACACAAAAAAGCAGCCATTTTTTAAAAAACAAGAAGAATTCAATCGTGCAAATTAAGCTGAAGGGTGACGGTGCGAGGCTCCAGGGTGCTTGGACAAGATGATCAGTATATTTTCCTACACCATGGAAAGAGATGATGTATCTCCACCGTGAGATGATCTCTTCATCTTCTTCACGTTACATCATCATCACATCAAGCAAAGCCCGTCCTTCCTTCAAGACGGCGAGGATTTGTTTTGCTAATCTGCTGGCAGGTGATCACATTTCCCTTCCCCTCGCATCCGTCCTCAATCAGCACTTGAAAGCTGACGTACGCTCGCGTTTATAGCGTGACTGTCGCTCTGGATGTTTGTCACTTGAGGACTGAGTGGAAGTGATTGGCCAATTAGAGCGCAGACGCTGACAGACGCCGACTTACCTTTGAGTCGTAAACGTGTTTGACTGCGTAAAACCTTGACAAGGTGCGAAACTCTGCCAGAATCTTCCCCCTTGTAGACTTTTCACTGGGAAATTGGAGGGTTTGACTGAAAGTGAAGTTCATGAAAAAAGTCCCTCAGAGCTCAGTTCAGCAAGGATTCTAAGGATTAACAGTACTTTTTCTTAGCCTGTTGTTAAGAAAACGACAAATACTCACGGGGAGTCTGATATCAGATGATGAAGTAGGATACCAAGAAGTAGGATGTCTTATTCATCAATTGGACATTTTCGTAATTAAAGCGTACAAACATATTCATGACCTTTAGAAATGCAATTTTAACATTAGAGCCCTCTAGACATGAGATAACATCCCTATAGTCACTTTTACACACATATTACCCAATGTAGTAAACATAATGAGTGAAAATAATGGCATAGAAAACATTTTTGAACATTATTAGAGCAGTCTACACATTAAATAACACCCCTATAGTCCTACCTACACACGTCTGGTCACATATACACTCATATTTCCCAACATATTACACATAATAAGAAGAAATAAGACATTACACATGTTTAGGACTTTCTAAATACATTTTTAACATTATTAGAGCCCTACAGACATGAAATAACACCCCTATAGTAACCTTTACGTTCATATTAGCCAAAATAGTAGACATAATAAGAGACAATAAGGCATATTAGACATAGAAAACATGTTTACAACCTATGACATAGATTTTTGCACAATATTACAGCCTTCTAGACATGAAATAGCACCCCTATAGTCACCTTTACCCTGCTATTACTCAATATAGTAGACATAATAATTAAAAATAATGCATATTAGACATAGACAGCCTCTTTAGGACCTTCCTAGTTAGTTTATTTTTAACATTAGAGCCCTCTCGACATGAAATAACACCCCTATAGTCACCTTTACCCTGCTATTACGCAATATAGTAGGCATAATAATAAAAGAATTATGCATATTAGACATAGAAAGCCTCTTTAGAACCTTCCTAGTTAGTTTATTTTTAACATTAGAGCCCTCTTGACATGAAATAACACCCCTATAGTCACCTTTACCCTGCTATTACTCAATATAGTAGACATAAGTAAAAATAAGACATTTTATAAAACCTTTTTAGGACCTCCCAAGTTGTTTTTTAACATTAGAGCCTTCCAGACATGAAATAGTACCCCTATAGTCACCTTTACCCTGCTATTACTCAATATAGTAGACACACGTAATAAGTAAAAAAAAATGTTTTAAAGACATTTGAGACATAAAAATCCTTTTTAGGACCTTCTAAGTTATTTTTTTACATTAGACTCTGGAACTGATAGCTGTATTTCCACTGGTTAAAAATGTTTATATTTGGAACTTTTAACCTTTGAATGTAAGTGTTTATTTTTCGATTTTGGGTCTTATGTTGTGCTTTTTGGTGCACACGGCCATCAAAAACCCACCGACCTCAAACGACCTGATAAAAGATAGGACTGGTGCATCAAATTGGTCCTGAAGGCTCGCGTGCACGCCGGCTCGTGTATCTTTGCCTGCATTGATCAAACGTGAAACAGAGCTCTTTAGGCGCGGCTCACGTTAGCAAAGCACTCTCATGGTCCAACGCTCGTGACCCGTGGACTGAACGCCGCCATCAAATTACAATAATGCGTTTGCACATCCAGCCGGCATTGGCGCTGAGAATGAATGTGAAGGTCATGGACCATAAACTTGGTAATGATACTTCAGCCTCAAATAGCTTGACTCGCATCCGGCGCTAACAACTTCACGTACGCAGACGCCCTCGTTGTCTCCTAGCATTACATCTGTACCTAATCAAGTGGCCCGTGAGCGTCCTGGCCTTACTAAATAGTCGATCGGACCTCAAAGCAATCCTTCATTGCTCTTCCCTGTCGAACAGCACACCCACGCTGATGACACAAATTGCCAAGCACCCCCCAGCTCCCTTTTTTTTGTTTTATTTTTATGAAACGGTGCAGTCAATAGCGAGCTTGCAAGACGGCCTAAAGCGGCTTTTCCTGCTGTGGTGTTTATCAAAGTGCACATTATGTGGCGGGACGTAAACAGGCGTAATTACACCATCAATCACCTCAATTAGTTATGGATTATCTTTGGGTAATTGACCCTTTTGTAGCTCAAAGTTAAACTCTAGTGGATCTCCAAGAGACGGGGAGTCAGATTTCTGCTGTATGAATTGAATACGCTGTAAATATCAAAGGCATTTTTGGAAATAAACAACTCCACGGCTTGAAATAATCATGCTGGAAATGCTCTGTGTTGCTAAATGTGATTACAAGCTGTTGTATTTAAGACTCCAAAGGAATCCCTCGCTGTATCACGCTTTTTCATCGTAGTTGAATGCAAATGCAAATTCTACTTATAATTGGCCTAAATGAAGCTAAAGGAAGTATGAAATACAAATACAAGGCAGAAGAAGCATGGTTGGCCACTAGGTGTCGCTGTTTGGTGAGACAGGCACTAGAGCAGGGGTCTCAAACTCAATTTACCTGCGGGCCACTGGAGCTAGGATCTGGGCAAGGCTGGCCGCATCAGGTTTTCCAAAAAAAAAAAAAAAAAAAAACGCATTTATTAAAAACAGAAAAATATACAAACTTTTTCAGTGCTTTGGTTCCGATTTTCTACAAGAAAAGCTCTGATAAAACTGTTCTCAAATATCTTCATTTTTATTTTTCTCCACAAAATAAGATGAAAAATAAATAAACAAATCAAGAATAAAGAAAATCAATCAATCAGTAATATATAAATATAATAATAATAATAATAAAACAGCAAATAATAAAAACTTAAGAAACCACATATAGTTGGTGGGTAGACAAAATATTTTTTCAAATTAAAATTAACAAAGCATTATTAGAGCTTTATTATATACTTTATACTTTTTTTTATTTACAACATATTGCGCAACTGCATGGTCTTGAGACACATGCTAACTCGCAAACTAGAGAGCTAGCGACCTAAACGGTAGCCTTCAAGTTATTTCCTTTCAACTTAAATAGCCAAAAACTTACCACTTCCACACGGATAGGGAGGATAACTATTACCAGTTATTTAACCTTTAACATGAATATTAATCAAACGTAATAATTTTTTCCGAGTACATGATACCATACAGCATCCATATCAAACTTGCACGAGCCGCACTAACATTAAACTTTCATATCAAGGCGGGGGCCTCAAACTAGTGTCCTGCGGGCCACATTTGGCCCGCTTGGCCGCGTGTTTGAGACCCCTGCACTAGAGTCTTAACTCTGGTTCCCTTGGGGACACATTTACTGTGACACTGCTCCAGCACAAGTTTCATTTATGTCTTGCACTTGGGCTGTTTACGATTGTAAAGCCATTTAAAGGTGCAAGGAAGTACGCTTGAAGTATGCTTGTCAGGAAAACACAAGGTACCGCTAACCTGTGTGTGTCTACGTAATATTATTTATATCTAATGTCTTATTTTCTCTAATTATGTCTACTCTATAGGGTAATGCACATGTCAAGGTGACTATAGGGGTGTTATTTTATGTCTGGAGGGCTCTAATATTGTTCAAATGTGCATTTCATTTATTACAATTGAGTGCGCCCTGTGATTGGCTGGCGACCAGTCCAGGGTGTACCCCGCCTTACGCCCGAAGACAGCTGGGATAGGCTCCAGCACCCCCCCCCCCCCGACCCTCGTGAGGAAAAAGCGGTAGAAAATGAATGAATGAATGAATTGAGTGCTACTTCAAAGCAATTCACTTGTTCAGCAAGAACAAAGAAAAGAATTATCCAACATGTACTTACGATGTCGTACTTCTGGTTTTCCAATAATATTGTGACGAACAATTTATTTAGGTTTCTTTGTCATAATAATATTACTTTGAAAAGATTCTTATATAATGTTTCGTGTGGGTGATTAACGGTGGCGGAGTGCAGGTGTGTAATGGGAGGCTCACTTGCCTGATTTGAGCTTCCATTGGTTCACACACCGGAGTGGAAAAGTTGGCAGGTCGACTCGTCGGGAGGAGACGCCAAAGGTAGGCTAAAGCTCCGCATCCATTTGTGGTGTCGCTGTGCCGCTCCTGCGTATGTGCGCCGTTGTGTGCAGTCTTGTGAGTTGATGTTGGGTTAATGGAATCCACGTAGAGTTGAATTGTAGCGCTTTCGCTGAGACAAGAATACTTCCTGTTTTAGCGGGTAGTGCTGCTTGTAGCTTCTGATTGGTTGCTTCCCTGTTCGCATTGCATGTTGGGTGATGTAGTCGTTTAGTTGTCATTGTGGGTGGATTTCAATGTGCGGTGTTATTATAAAACTACAGTACACAACAATACTTCCTGCTAATATTTGATTAGCTTATCTTGAAAACTTAGATTAACTCTTAATTATCTTACGTATAACTACCTATAAAAATTTATAATAAAGACTGGTTTATTGATGTACATTTATACAAATGCATACAGTATATCTACATGTTAGTGTGTATATATATATATGTATATATATATATATTTGTGTGCTATGTACAGTGATATCATGCAATGTCTATTTATTTATTTATCATTTGTGGACAAGTCTGTCGAAAAAAAAATAAAAATAAAATAAATAAATAAATAAGTAAATCAATAAATGTCTACATTGAGTTATAACAACGTGTCCTCCCGGCGATCCCTTTCGCTGGGAAGAAAATAAACAACCGAACAGTATATATATTGTTATCTTTCAAAACATGCTACAATAATGATGTTTTCCCTTATAATATTACAAGTTTATTCTTCTTAAATTGAGTCTTTTTTTTCATCGCTAGAATACAATTTTTTTTCCTCTTAATATTTAGACTTCATTCTCATAAAAATACTTTTTTCCATTTCTTTTTTTGTTTTCCAACTATGTCAACCTTCTAATTCTCACTTCATTCCGGTATTATTATAACTTTTTCCGCAACCTAATTTTCCAATAACATTATCATGTTGTTAATTGTTGTTAAATTTCCAAGTTTTTCTTCTCTCCACAAGCTAATTTCCCCCACAATTGCAACTTTATTTGTGGTTTTGTTTCACTTAACATTACCACAAAAGAAACACCTTTTAATATTTCTACTTACTAGTTTTTTCCTCATAACATTCTGATTTTATTCTTGTAAAATTACAAAGTTTTTCTCTTAATATTTAGATTTTTCTATTGCAGATGTTTTCATTTTTTCTGTTTGTTTTCAAATATAGTATTAGAAAGTGCTGCAGGCCGATAATAAACATCTATGAGCCGCAAACGGCCCTCGGACCGTACTTTGGATAGCCCTGATTTAAAGGCTGGTGTGCAGTTTGAAGTGTTGACTGGGGTTGAGTGGGCGCACTCGTGCGCCAGCATGGACCGATGCAGGTAAACTTGGTGTTTAGTATAATATAAGTTTAGTTTAATAGTTGAATGTAGGAGGCAGCTTCATCGGTGCTGCACAGGGTGGACACCTTTGGTAAAGAACAGCGTGGAGTTCTGTTTGTTCCTTGAAATAGTCTCGGCCAGAATGGAGATGATTTTTACTCCGTACCCTGTGCCAAAGAGTCTGTGGAGAATATTTCAGTGCAACAAGAGCAGAAGAAAGCGCACGTCTGCTCTCAAACGACCCGTCTCCCTGCCGTCCTGGTTGCAAAATGTCAGCTTCTCAATTAGTTTCATTTATTTCGCTGCTTGTTTTTGGAACACTGACAGAGTTTTCTTTTTTCTTTTTGCATAATCTGTGACATTCAAAAAGTAAAATGGCAAGAAGATAAAAGCACAGATTGCATAGATAATCATTTGTGATTTAACTGCTTTTTGTAAACACATCGACTGCTATCATCGATGAAATTCAGCACCGTCGTTGTCTGACTCACTCTCCTAAATGGATAAAGGACGACAAGGATTCTTCCTTTTGGGGGGATTTACTTCTCAAAATGTCTTTGATAGGAAACATCAACTATTATTCTTAGATGTTTTATTTAATGTATATATACAATTACAATAATAATGATTATTAATAGTATGACCAGTCTGGGGTGTACCCCGCCCCTGCTTGAAGTCAGCTGGGATAGGCTCCAGCATCCCCGCGACCCAAGTGGCATAGAATAGTGTTTAAATATAATATATATATATATATATATAAAATATATATAAATAATGTTTACATTCATTTTAGATTGCCAAAATTACAAGGATAAGATATTGTCTCTATCTTTTTAACCAAATAGACAACAAAAAATAAACATGACATAATATGTTTTTAATGTGAATATCATATTACAACAAATTATGGAATCCAAAATATATGTTTTTCATTAAATCAATACTTGTGACATTTTTGGTTGTTTTTTTGTTTAAGAATTCATATTTATAATAATAATTTAATTTAATTTAATTTAATTTAATTTAATTTAATTTAATTTAATTTAATTTAATTTAATTTAATTTAATTTAATTTAATTTAATTTAATTTAATTTAATTTAATTTAATTTAATTTAATTTAATTTAATTTAATTTAATTTAATTTTGAGATAAATGTAAAATAATATGTGTAATAAACAGAATTAATGACCCAATTTTTTGTCATATCATCTTTTGCTTGTGGAGCGTTATGACAGACGAAGGTTTGTGATTTTTGAACTATTGTTTTGGGGTTGAGCGCTAGCAGAGCTAGCAAAGTATCATGAACGACCATCCATCTATTTTTTATGCTGGTTATCCTCAGTAGAGTAGAGTGGCGGGGGTATGCTGGAGCCTATCCCAGCTGTCTTCGGGCGAGAGGCGGGGTACACCCTATATTGGTGGCCAGCCAATCACAGGGCACATATAGACAAACAACCATTCACACTCACATTCATACCTATGGACAATTTGGAGTCGGCAATTAACATGCATGTTTTTGGAAGGTGGGTGAGAACCCACGCACTCACACGGAGAACATGTAAAATTCACGCAGAGATGCCCAAGCATGAAGGTTTCATGCAGAAATTGCTCCAAAACGTGTAAAGACGTGATAGCGATAGCGAATATGTGGTTTAAAGTTCTTGTCTACTTTTGGTGACCTATTTTTTACTAAGCGCTCACCTGGCATCCGCTCCCGATGGCGTCGTCACGATTGGATAACTGCCGCCTTGTGTTCAACGTGTCAGCGCCTTGATGGAGTGTGCGCGTGCACGAGTGTCTTAGACGGCGCCTGCGGGGGGAAGGCCCATGCATGCCGCCCCGATATCTTGTCACCGCGCTCTTCCAAAGAGCTTATCACACGGGGAACATTTTCTGCTCCGCCGCATGTTTGAAGTGAGGTTGTGTTTGCGGAGACGATGTAACACACTTTCTCACCGGAGGAAATTGGCGCCGGGCAACTTTGTTGTGCTGCTGAAGACCAAATGTGTGATCATTTACCGCGGAAATACCACAATTATCTCACATCGACCCAAAGACTCCCATTGACATGGATGCTAATTGGAATTAGCCACTTCTCAAAGGTTATTTTTCATTGATTTGATGACTTCTTTTTTTTCTCCCCATTCAGTAAAAGTTCACTCTACCCACCAAGGGTGTCAGGAAGCGTCGGTGCAGATGTCTCGCAGTCGGCATGAATGTCAAAGCCGTAAGAGCAGATGGCAGGCGCCCAGAGTAAACGTCGCCTAAAGGCGTGCGGGAATGCTTTCTGAAAGCTGGCGTTTGCATCATCTATTTCTCGCTCTTGCATCTTCACTTCCACCAGGTCCGGAATCAAATTTGATGGAAGAAAAGTTGCATTTTTTCTCAACTTAGTTGGGGAGCAAATGCTGACTGTAAACAAACAAATAGGATATTTACGCTGGGCTGCACGGTGGTTGAGTGGTTAGTGCACAGACCTCACAGCTAGGAGACCCAAGTTCAGTCCCATCTCAGCCATCTCTGTGTGGAGTTTGCATGTTCTCCCCGTGCAGGCTAGGTTGTCTATATGTGCCCTGTCATTGGTTGGCCACCAGTGGTGTACCCCGCCTCTCGCCCGAAGACAGCTGGAATAGGCTCCAGCATCCCCCGCAACCCTTGTGAGGATCAGCAGTAGAAAATGAATGCCCTATGGAAGGGGGGTCCAAAATCGGGCGTTATTTCCGGTAGGATATTTACACTGGGCTGCACAGTGTACGAGTGGTTAGTGCGCAGACCTCACAGCTAGAAGACCAGGGTTCAAATTCCACCCTCGGCCATCTCTGTGTGGAGTTTGCATGTTCTCCCCGTGCATGCGTGGGTTTTCTCCGGGTACTCCGGTTTCCTCCCACATTCCAAAAACATGCTAGGTTAATTAGCCACTCCAAATTGTCCATAGGTATGAATGTGAGTGTGAATGGTTGTCTGTCTATATGTGCCCTGTGATTGGCTGGCCAAATACCCCGCCTCTCGCCCGAAGACAGCTGGGATAGGCTCCAGCACCCCCGCGACCCTCGTGAGGAGAAGCGGTGTGCCCTGTGATTGGCTGGCCACCAGTCCATCAGGCCACCTCTCGCCTGAAGACAGCTGGGATAGGCTCCAGCATCCCCCGCGACCCTTGTGAGGTAGAAAATGAATGAATGAATGTGGGGGGGTCCAAACTCGGCCGTTATTTATGATAGGATATTGACACTGAGCTGCACGGTTGACGAGTGGTTAGTGCACAGATGTCACAGCTAGGAGACCCGAGTTCAATCCCAAAGCTGGGATAGGCTCCAGCACCCCCGCAACCCTCATGAGGATAAGCGGTAGAAAATGGATGAATGAATGATATTTACGCTTTACTTCCTGAATGTAAGCCTACTACGTCCACCACGTTGCAGACCACTGCTCTTTCAAGATGTAGGCTTTGCTACACATCTGAAAATGCAGCATGGACCTCTTCCAAGTACCCTTGAGTTGTTTGATCTTTAGTTTTTTCTTCAGGCTGACCTAGGATGTGAGTGTAATGTGATTGTAATGTTAGCACATATACTAGCTATGCTAATGTTTGACTCGGCTTGTACAACCTCACCGGTATTGGACATATCTTCGAAGCTCGCCGTTGTAGACTGGCGATGCACGTTGAAGTCTTTTGCGACAGTGGATTTGAACTCGACTGTTTTGTGCAACAGAGGCTCATTTAGCAACAAAATATAAGACGACCTCAAGCTAGCTTCGCTACACATCTTAAAATAGAGCTTTGCCCGACGATCAGTCACGTTTCATGATTTAGTAACCTTCAGTGAATATGCTAACCTAGCATGATGTGTAATGTTAGCACAAATACAAGGTTAGCATTAACTAGCTATGCTGGTGTTGCTAGCGTCCACTCCTTAGTGTTACTACTTTGGATGTCAGGGCTCTACGTTAAAAACCAAAATGACTTGCCCATGGGGAATCCTTAAGGTGAGAACTACTTGCCCCAACTTGCCCCATGTAAAATGAAAAGTGCCATAATGATATCATATATCAATATATGCTGATAATTCATCAGATAATAGTACTGATGCATTGTATTTGGAGGAATGTCTGAATATTTGTGGAGATGTATGTTAACATGGCAAGCCATGCTACCTTACACATGGTAGTCGTAGTAAGCAGTGATATTTATAAGTTGTGCACCACAATGAAACATTATTGAATAGACACATTTGTGTACTAGTAAAGTGTTTTTAATCCAGAAAAAAAATGCTCAATGGTCAAACAATAATTTGTGAAGCAAAGGTGATAAAAATCCACAGAGAAATGGAAGCGCTAGATTTTGTAGCTTGTGCAAAATCAGCACTTGGTATTGGATCTAATGGGTGGTGTTTCATTGTGACCACTTCAAATTGTCACAGCAATGTGATTCACTCACCTGTGCCATCATTTGATTTGCTAACCGCTAATAAAATACTTGTTTAGGAGGCACTGCTTCATCACTTTTTGCTGTTTTCCTTCACAAGTTGTTGAAGAATTAGACCATGTTGGCAGGGACGCCATGACAGATGTTTTCCTAGTAAAACGATCGCTGATTGGTTGATCGCGAACAAGAACGGGTGTGGGTAAAACGCGGATTGTGGATTACGGACCGCGGTCTAAATAAACGATTCTGATTGGTCCATTTCAAGATTTGCAAGAATTGGTTTGCAAATTACCACCGGAATTACGCAGTCCGTGTTTTACCAACACCCAACAAGAACCGCTTAAAAAAAAACTCTTGGCAGTATGGCATGCTAAAGTGTACTTGCCCGACGGGAATATTAATGATTGGATTTA
This sequence comes from Doryrhamphus excisus, assembly GCF_030265055.1. Taxonomy (NCBI): domain Eukaryota; kingdom Metazoa; phylum Chordata; class Actinopteri; order Syngnathiformes; family Syngnathidae; genus Doryrhamphus; species Doryrhamphus excisus. The sequence continues at coordinate 881,085 of NC_080473.1, forward strand.
CTCGCCCCAATTTTGTTTTAACTTGCCCCGGGCCATCGGTACATCGTTATTGTCGAGCCCTGGATGTGATCTATGGCATCTGACACACACTTGAGTATTTCAAATCGGTGAAAAGCCTTTAAATTTCATTAGTCTCACATATTGATTTGACCTGGCTGGCCCAGACTAATTCCTGGAGTAATATATTCAGCCATTGGCCTCTTTAATGGTTGAAAGTTTCCTGATTCTTGTGAAAAGCAGTTCTTAAAGACGCCATGAACGATGGAGGATGTTTGCATTGACGAGCCGCCATACTTGGCGATGTTATGTTCATGACCGGCAAGGTGCAAAATGTCACTTAGAAGTTGTGTCGCACGCTCGGTGTGCGGTGCCAGGAGGCGTGGAGACGGGATGTGCGCTGGCGTATGCAATACCACGCCGCCACGCAACAGCTTGCGGGGGCAGAGTGTGACATTATCGCACGACGGAGGCCCCCTTTGTTGTGGGGCCAACGCGGTGCGAGAGCATCGGGATGTCAGTGCGCATCCTCGCTCCATCTGTCTGCACGCATCCGCTGTGAAAACACACAACATCCCCTCTGACATGGCAATTACAAGCGGCTGGCAGAGTGGCGGGCAGCCCGGGGCGGAGATGAAACCAGCTCGCGGCCAAGCATATTGCTCGCATGGCGATGAACTCCGCTATCAGAGCAGATACTGAAAGAGTCAAGACTTGTGAAAGGGTGCCAAAAACTGGTGGAGAACCTGGTTTTATATCCTTCAGTCAACAAGCATTGACGGCTTTTTTGCTTTTTCTTTATTCCGAAAGAAGTTTCAACATGACGGACTCCATTGTCACCTGACATGTCCTCACTTGGTACCTTGTTAGCTTGTCCAGCGCCACTGCGCCCCCCCCTATTGTGTTTACCTGCTGCCATGTCCATCTGCCCCTGTGTTCGGCGGCCCCTGCGTCCCCATGCCACCCACCTGCGTTACCCCACCTGTCTGCAACAGGTCACGCTTATGACCATATTCATTCATTCATTTTCTACCGCTTCTCCTCACGAGGGTCGCGGGGGTGCTGGAGCCTATCCCAGCTGTCTTCGTGCGAGAGGCGGGGTATTTGGCCAGCCAATCACAGGGCACATGTAGACAAACAACCATTCACACTCACATTCATACCTATGGACAATTTGGAGTCGCCAATTAACCTAGCATGTTTTTGGAATGTGGGAGGAAACCGGAGTACCCGGAGAAAACCCACGCATGCACGGGGAGAACATGCAAACTCCACACAGAGATGGCCTGGGGTGGAATTGAACTCGGGTCTCCTAGCTGTGAGGCCTGTGTGCTAAACACTCGACCGCCATGCAGCCCCAATCATTCATTCATTCATTCATTCATTCATTTTCTACCGCTTATCCTCACAAGGGTCGTGGGGGGTGCTGGAGTCTATCCCAGCTGTCTTTGTGCGAAAGGCGGGGTACACCCTGGACTGGTGGCCAGCCAATCACAGGGCACATATAGACAAACAACCATTCACACTCACATTCATACCTATGGACAATTTGGAGTCGCCAATTAACCTAGCATGTTTTTGGAATGTGGGAGGAAACCGGAGTACCCGGAGAAAACCCGGAGAAGAACATGCAAACTCCACACAGAGATGGCCGAGGGTGGAATTGAACCCTGGTCTCCTAGCTGTGAGGTCTGCGCGCTAACCACTCGACCGCCGTGCCGCCCATTTGTGTGTTTTATAGAAATAAATAAGACGTCAACACCGCATTGTTTCCGTTGATCACTTTTTCCGTGCTGGAATGCTTCCTGACAGGAAAGGGCGTGGCAGTCGGGGGCGGTGGACTGTTTTGTCAGATTGGAGCCAAATAAAAGCGGCCATTGAAGAATGAAGTCCTGCTCGAGTCCGCCACTGTGGCACTTCCTTTCAAGTGGATCACGTCAAGGTCACCAATATGGCCGCTGAAAGGAACACGCACAGAAAAGAAACTCTCTCAGGGTGTCTAACTCCGCCCCCTCCGGTATCTTACCTTTGTGCTTGGTTCCCAGAAGGTTGCTTTTAAATCCAAATGTGTAGAAACGTATTGATACACATGAGTGTGTCTTCTTTTTAGGATGGCGGTCGTATTGCCAATTTCCGTATTTCCGATGCAAAGAGACAAGAAACAAAACTCATAAAAGGAGATCAAATCTTTTTAAGGCTGTCAGTGCCACTTTTTTTTACAAGCGTAATTGCGATGTGATGACTTGTTCACCAAAGCTTCTTTCTGTATGACGTTGTGTTTTTGCTACTTAAAATATGTTAGCCGGACGTGTGATGTCCTCTAATGATGGACGTTTTTTTTTTTTTTTTTTTTTATGAAGACAGCTGTCAGACCGTGAAGCATTTTTCTCCAACACCTATTTTTAATATTTGTTTTCCTGGCTTTGTGTTTTCTATTTTCTTCTTTTAATCAAATGTTGAACATCTCATGAATAAGAATTCCAAAGTCTGCCAACTGTTGTATTTTCTTGTTTGTCACAACTTGCTGCTGAAAGAAAATCAATGGCAACTTCTTAGCGAATAAGTCCCAGCAATACAAATCATGTTTGTTTAAGTGTCTATCAGACAATTATTCTGTGTGATTGGCTGTCAAAGAAAAAAAAAATTTTTTATTTTTTTTTTCAAATGAAAGGATTTAAAATGACAGCTCAGGTGCTCGGGTGGCTTATTAGAAATGTCCAAATTGAACACGTTTTTTAAACATAATTGGGATTCATGATTGACTTGACCCGGCTAGCTTATCTTGGTGGCTGTCGGACATCTACTTTGTACTTTGTACTTTTTACGGTCATCATTAGTTGGCTTTTCACTTGACTTAATGAGTTAGGGTTCACTTTTATGCTTGGATATGCACTTGTCAATAAATACTATGAGGTTATCATTCTTATCATTTTATAATATGGTTATAATAATGGTTATAATAATAATAAATAATTATATTAATTAGATAATAATAATTAGATAATAATAATATAATAATAATTATAACACTATGGTTATAATAATAATAATTATTCTAAGAATTCTATTCTGTGTATATTGTCATTTTTTCTGGATTATTTTTTAACAAAATAAAATAACATTGTATATAATATAACATTTTATAATATGGAAATTGTTATTAGGGATGATCCATAATTATCGGCCTGGTATAGGCATGAAAATGTGATATTGGTCATACATTTTTATGGTGTATTTTTTTTTTACGATTTTTGTTATTAGCATAACTGATTTCAATAACAATTAGAATGACACAATTACACACAATTCTAACAATTAGAATAATCTAATAATAGTAACAATCTACAATTATGTTTTGTTTACGTTATTTTTCTGGTTTAATGTTTTAAAAATGTTTAATAATGGAGTAAAGTATTTTATATAATAATATTATATAATTTTATAATAATGTATTATAATATCATACAAACATATTATGTAATATTACATAATATTATTATAATATATAATATGATAATATTATATAATTGTAATTCTATATCTGTTAATGTAAATAATAAAGGTAACATGCTAATCATCAAATACATACGTAATCAGTATATAACGATATGGGACAGAAGGTCAGGTCAAAGATCCACGTCTTTGTGTTGTAGGTGGCCAAGCTCATGAGGATAATAATAATAATAATAATCATGAACCGTCAATCAAATATTCTGCCATGTCGGGGGCCACACTTGGACCACCCCCGCTAGACGGTAAAACATAACAGACAGAAGACAGAAGGTGTCGTCTCAAGTTGAGCGTCGTGAATATCAATTCCAGCCTTTTCTCTCTTCTCATGATCTAGAAAACAAACATGATCGGCGTGGAGGACGGTTCAAACTTGAAAGTGCAGGAAAGTCAACTCGTGCACTCATCCTGTCAAGGTCAACAGCGGGAAGGATGCGCTGCGTCGGCTTTAATTGACTTTGTCTCCATTATCCTCTCGCTCTTCCGCCTGCCATCTTTGTACAGAAACGTGGCGAAGGTCGCTTTGGTATTCAAAGCAGAGCAAAGTGGTGGCAAAGCGTCAACGAGGCGGGCTTGATGAAAGTCTTTGCTTTTAAGTGTTCTTCAGCGTTTCCACACAAACTTTCTTCTTCTTTGCTTTTCCGAGACAAAAACTTATTCCGGGAAATACAACACCTGCTGACGGGAATCATGCACATGCTAACATGATGGTATGAGGCTTCATACACATGCTAACGTGATGGTATGGGGCTTCATACACATGCTAACGTGATGGTATGGGGCTTCATACACATGCTAACGTGATGGTATGGGGCTTCATACACATGCTAACTGGATGCTATGAGGAATCATACACGTTAACATGTGATGATATGAAGATTCATACACATGCTAACATGATGGTATGAGGCTTCATACACATGCTAACGTGATGGTATGAGGCTTCATACACATGCTAACGTGATGGTATGGGGCTTCATACACATGCTAACTGGATGCTATGAGGAATCATACACGTTAACATGTGATGATATGAAGATTCATACACATGCTAAAATATGATATCGGGATTCATACGCATGATAATACATATGATGAGGATGTATACACATTCTAACATGTGCTGGGGATTCTTGCACATGCTAGCATGCGATGGGGATTTCTACACATGCTAGCATGTGGTGGGAATTCATGCACATGCTAGCATGTAATGAAAATTCATGAACATGCTAACGTGATGGGGATTCATGCACATGCTAGCATGTGATGGGGATTCATCAACATGCTAACATGATTGGGATTTCTGCACATGCTAGCATGCGATGGGGATTCATGCACATGCTAGCATGTGATGGGGATTTCTGCACATGCTAGCATGCGATGGGAATTCATGCACATGCTAGCATGTCATGGGGATTTCTGTACATGCTAGCATGTCATGGGGATTTCTGCACATGCTAGCATGCGATAGGGATTCATGAACATGCTAACATGTGATGGGGATTCATGAACATGCTAACGTGATGGGAATTCATGAACATGCTAGCGTGCTGGGAATTCATGAACATGCTAACGTGATGGGAATTCATTAACATGCTAATGTGATGGGGATTCATGAACATGCTAACGTGATGGGGATTCATGAACATGCTAACGTGATGGGGAATTCTGCACATACTAGCATGCGATGGGGATTCATGAACATGCTAACATGCGATGGGGATTCATGAACATGCTAACGTGATGGGGATTCATGAACATGCTAACGTGATGGGGATTCATGCACATGCTAGCATGCGCTGGGGATTCATGCACATGCTAGCATGCGCTGGGGATTCATGCACATGCTAGCATGCGCTGGGGATTCATGCACATGCTAGCATGCGCTGGGGATTCATGCACAGGCTATTATGTAGATAAGGATTATTTAAAGTTCAAGCCCTCCGTCTGGATAAACACCAACATCTGCGTGTTTCTAGGTAGCAATCCAACTTATGCAGCTTCAATTTGCATGGGAAGCTCAACAAGCTCATTTGCTGCACGGTAAACTGCTCCAGACGCTTTGGTTTGTACGCGGCCGCCTCGGCGATGGCTTTATTTGCATTTAAATGCCTTTGACCTTGACACCCCACGCATGCTGCCTCCCTCCTTTGTGGCTCAACACCTTTTTAATTGGCTCATTAGTTGGCGTTTTGGGCTGCAGCTGGCTTGTCATTGTTGTGTAAATTCTAATTGTGTCGGAGACGTACGTTGCTGGTGCGTAATGAAGCTAATGTTTACAGTCACAAAGGTACGCTGTCTTTTCACGCTTTGGTCAAAAGCAGGGCGGCAAGATTGCAGACTGCGAGATGTTCATTCCATTGTCAAATATCCGTTGTTGTACATACACCCCCTCACATTTCAGCAAGGATCTTGTCCAAGGATTGTTTATCAACTCCTATCAAATTGGGTCCGCAGGTAGCGGCACAAACCTGAAGTCCTTCTAAGCACTCGGGAGTTTGACCAATCACAGCAGAGTAGGCATGCCTGGAGGCGGGCCCTGGGTGGAATAAATTAAAACAGACCGTTTTTGTGGGACGCATGAAATCCAAGGAAATACAGCTGAATAGGTGCAGATTCTGGAAGATCTAGAAAGCTTTCTCTGCTGGTTATTGTGTGTAGCTGCTCTATAGGAGTCCACAACTCAATACAAAGGGCCCAAAATAAGCATAATAGGTCCCCTTAAATATTTCAACCCTCTTGTCAAAGGATAGTACTATGGAAAGTAAACATGGATACACTTTAGAGTAGTCAGTGTACAGCATCACTAGCATCACTATGCATTAAAAATGAGGCAACACACAGCAACACACATTGAACATCTCACAATTGTGACCAAAGTGTCAATATTTCCCTCAGTGAACCGCAGCTCCTCAGTACTGGCAGCACTCATGCAACCCCGCATCGTGACGGTAATATGCTTGACCGTACAAAAGATGCAATTACCTTGCGACTCGCTAGTGTAGGAGTTCATGTTTCCCCTCAATGAACCGCAGCTCCCGACAACACTCATGCAAGATATTTTACATAACATTGAATAATTTTCAGTATATAGTTAGTAGTATATACTTCTATACAAGCTTTACACTGAGGCGGGGGATGTTCAAAAATATAATCTGACCGATATTATCGGCCGATATTGGCATCAAAATGATAATTGAGGAGAATAACAGACAAAAGTTGGCTGGACTTGAGTGAGATAAGAATATTATTATGAAACTTCAGTGCAAGTATTACAAGAGAAATTTGACAAGAATAAAGGTAAACATGGACATACGTTGGATGATCGTGGTCCATCCTTCCCAAACGATGACGTTGTCCTGCTGCTCCATCGTTCCCAAACGCATCCCAGCGAGCTGACGACACAGACAAAAAAAAAAGGGTGTACTTTCAGGTAACATAAATATTGGAAGCGGACGGGAATGAGCCTCTGGAGGTTCGGTGATGAAAGCGGCTGAAACGGCTGAAGGCCGCTCGGCTAGCGAAGGAGCGCACGTGCACTTGCACGTGCTCGCGCGGGTCTAAAGCGTTGATTGCTGGTTTGGAGGAGCCTCTCCAGCATCCTCTAATTGCCGCTTAGCGCTTATTTGCACGCTTGAAGCGGCCGCGGCGTTGCTGCAGGTGCGCAGCGGCGGAGACGGGGAGCTTCACGTAAGCTGCTTAAAAAAAATGTCAGCGTTTGCATTCCAGCTTTTACAGCAAGACGGAGAAAGCCGAGGTGCTGCTTGCAGCCAGCAAGCATGTTTTTTCCTGCGGCGGGCTAGGTTCCGCTAGCATTAAGTGCATTTAAATATGTTCACGTGCGGATGGAAATGCTAATCAGCAGCCGCTTAAAGGACAAATGTTAAAACCTCCATCGTTTGGAAAGAAAGAACGTCAGTCTGAAATGTCAAGGCACCGACCGCTTCGTCTTTTTCTACTTTTATTCGACTTTTATTGCATCTGCAAGGAAAGTTCTCATAAAGCCCAGCCGGCAGCGCTTTGCCTTGATGCAATATGTTCTCTTTGGTTTCATCATGCACTTGAAAGATCACTTTGATTGATGGGCAGATGCTCCTCCATCGTGTTTACTCTTTGCCTTTTCAATCAGAAGAACACGGCAATCCTGACACGCTTCCCACAGTCACAATGCCATTAAATGCACCACCTACAACCGGGCAAAATAGCACAAGGAAGGAAAAGGCGTCATGAATGAAGGCGAAATCCGACACAAAAATAATCCATAATTGCACAAAAATAAAGGCAAAATATGCCCTACAAGCCCTACAACTTTCCAATGTTACTTAGTCGTGTGGAAGAGTCAGAAGAGCTAGCACTAAGTAACAGTTTATCAGTGTCCTACTGTTTATTTTGTGTAAGTCATGGAACAAAAGCTCTTGTTTGTGTAGCATTATAGAGTGTGCATACCAGGAGTGGGGTTGCTAATAGTAATAATTTTCCCACCACAATTAGTGGCTTTATCCAAGTTTTTTCACACACTGGTAGTCCTGCAAAACACATTACACGTTGCAGATGCTGTAAAAAAAAAATGCTAAAATGCTAAAGTTGCTTACCATGGAGAGACATCTTGAAGTCACCTCTTTTCTTGAGAAACTTGGGACTGTCTAGTCCAGGGGTGGGCAAACTACGGCCCGGGGGCCACATCCGGCCCGCCAAGTGTTTGAATACGGCCCGCCTGTTCTTTCCAAAGTATTTCATTTAAACTCAACATACAAGCTGGCATCACGGCTTGAGCCAACCTTTTGATGGTGGAAGTGGCTGTTTTATCAATTTCGTTATTTGATGTGGTCTGTTGTTTACAAAATTCATTCATTCATTCATTTTCTACCACTCCAATCTCAAAAAATGATTGTTTGTCTATATGTGCCCTGTGATTGGCTAGCGACCAGTCCAGGGTGTACCCCGCCTCTCGCCCCAAGACAGCTGTTTACAAAATGCTTCTGAAAAAAGGGACACAAACACATAATAATAAAAACAATAATAATAAAATAATTCATTCATTCATTCATTTTGTACCGCTTTTTCCTCACGAGGGTCGCGGGGGATGCTGGAGCCTATCCCAGCTGTCTATGGGCAAGAGGCGGGGTACAACCAGGACGAATCGCCAGCCAATCACAGGGCACATATAGACAAACAACCATTCACACTAACATTCATACCTATGGACAATTTGGAGTCACCAATTAACCTAGCATGTTTTTGGAATGTGGGAGGAAACCGGAGTACCCGGAGAAAACCCACGCATGCACGGGGAGAACATGCAAACTCCACACAGAGATGGCCGAGCGTGGAATTGAACCCTGGTCGCCTCGCTGTGAGGTCTGCGCGCTAACCTAATAATAATAATAATAATAAATGTAATTTATAACGCACTTTACATCAAATAAATGATCTCAAAGTGCACATATAGCAGATTGCATGACACTTTTCCGTGTAAAAATGGACTGTTACGTGTAAAATACTACAGAGTCTGGCCCCCCCTGTCAATTTTGTTAAATCAATGCGGCCCGCGAGTCAAAAAGTTTGCCCACCCCTGGTCTAGTCTCTACTTCCGGATCGGATCCGGGATCCAACACATATGGTTGTATGTTAAACATCGACATTTTAAAAAGATAAATCGCCATTTAATATCTATTCATATATTGTTTATCAACTCCTATCAAATTGGGTCCGCAGGTAGCGGCACAAACCTGAAGTCCTTCCAAGCACTCTGAAGTTTGACCAATCACAGCGGAGTGGGCATGCCTGGAGGCGGGCCGTGGGTGGAATCAATTGAAACAGACCGTTTTTGTGGGAAGCACGAAATCCAAGGAAATACATCTGAATAGGTGCAGATTCTGGAAGATCTAGAAAGCTTTCTGTGCTGGTTATTGTGTGTAGCTGCTCTATAGGAGTCCACAACTCAATACAAAGGGCCCAAAATTAGCATAATAGGCCTCCTTAAATATTTCAATCCTCTGCAACTAAAATGTATTTTTCCTCTTTGCATTACTTCTATGATTTATTCTTCAAAAATTCTGTCTTATTTCAGCCTGATTTTTGGAAACTATTTTCATAAAATGACTTCTTCTATTAATGTTGTCCTTTACAGCGGTAGAACTTTTTCAACAACCTATTTTTCCAAAATATTATTCACAGTTTTGTTTGTTTCTTGTAATATGATAACTTTTTTCTTAAATATATCACGTCCACACCTTAAAAATTATGTTTTTTCTCTTCAAATTTTGAGGTTATTTTTGTAAAATGACAGCTTTTGTTGTCAAACTATTTCAACTTATTTATGACTTTATTCCCAAAATATTTTTACTTTGTTTCCTTAATATTACTTAAACTTAAACTTTTTCTTCAACTTTATTTGAAGTTATTTTAAGTTCTGCAACTTTTAATTTAATTCATTGTTTTGTTTGTTACTCATGATATTAAGGCTTTTTGTTTTTTAAAGTCTTTCCAAACCAAAATGTCAATGTTAAGCTACTAATGTGACATGATTTCCCACTCATAATAATACATTAGTCTTGTAAAATTACTTCCATTTTTCATGTTTGTGTTTTTCTTGTTAAATGACATTTATTTATTGTGTCGTGGGCCAATAATAAAATATAAATACCCCAGGCTCCACTTTGGATTCATACAACAAATGGAGAACAACAGTATAGGAGTGGATGGTGTGTATACTGGTGTATACCGGTGTATACTATACTATACTATACTATAATAATAATAATAATAATAATAATACATTTTATTTGTATAGCGCTTTTCAAGATACTCAAAGACACTTTACAAAAGAATGAAGTTGAATAGAGCAAGTAAACAGAATAAAAGACACACCAAAATACAACATTCATTGGTTAGTACACAGTTAAAAAAAAAAAAAAAAGCGGGGGGGGGGGCACAGCAGTCAGATATAGAAGGTTAGACATTAAAAACAGATTTAAAGAGGTGGGTTTTGAAACTGGGAAGGTCAGGGCAAGCACGGAGTGAATGGGGCAAAGAGTTCCAGAGGGTGGGGGCAGCGATGGAGAAGGCTCTGTCTCCCCAGGTTCGGAGCTTGGTCTTACAGGGGAGTGCCAGGAGGTTGGAGTCTGAGGAGCGAAGGGGACGCGGGGGATTGTGTGGATGGAGGAGGTCTGTGAGATATGGGGGGGTCAGATCGTGGAGGGCTTTGTAGGTGATGAGAAGAATTTTGAAGTGAATGCGTTGGGGAATGGAAAGCCAGTGGAGGTTTTGAAGGACGGGGGTAATGTGTTCACGGGAGCGGGTGGAGGTGAGGAGGTTGTGAATATATTGTAGTTTGTTGAGTATTTTGGACGGTGTACCGTAGAGAATACTGTTGCAGTAGTCCATTCTGGTTGGGATGAATGCATGGATCAGGGATTCAGCGGCAGAGAATGGAAGTGATGGACGGAGTCGAGCTATGTTCTTAAGATGGAAAAATGCAGTCCGGGTTAACTGTTTGATGTGGGGTTCAAGTGAAAGGGTGAAAGGGTCCAGGAGGATACCAAGGTTGCGGATGAGCGGGGATGGAGTGAGGGTGGCGCTGTCAAATTGAAGATGGAAATTATGGGTGGGTGTTGTGATGTTTTTGGGACCGATGATGATAATATCTGTTTTGTCACTATTAAGTTTGAGAAAATTTTGTTCCATCCAAGTTTTGATATCAGCTAAGCAGTTGGTGAGGGTGGAGTAGATGTTGGAGTTGATGGAGGTGGTAGAAATGTATAGTTGAATATCATCAGCGTAGCTGTGGAAATTGAGGCCATGTCGACGGATGATATTGCCAAGTGGAAGGATGTAGAGCAGGGGTCGGCAACCTTTATTATGAAAAGAGCCATTTCACCCCCTTGCTCACTAAAGAAAAATAGCCTGGAGCCGCAAAACATAGTATGTTTAAAACAAAATTGGAGGGAATTTGGGGCTATCAAAGTAGTTCAGATAAGAAAAAAACAAGTTGGAGTACTCTTGCTAGTATTATATTAAATATAAACTTACATAAATATATGTGTAAATTACTGTAAACTTACCTGATACCTGAAGTTCCAATGTCGCTGTTTTATATGATCTCTAATTTATTTTTTAGAATTGTCAAATAGCTTTGGGAAAGTATGAAAAGTATTTATAAAGTATTTTCCTTAATGTTTACCTGTGAGAGAGAACTGAATAGCATCCTGTCTGCTCATCCTTGTACTCATCCAATCACCAGTCAGAACTCAGTCAGGATGCATTCATGGACTCACACAAAGTTGGATTTTTTAAAACTCATTACAAAGACATGCTTTTTCCCCACTGTGGTGTTAAAAATATTCAAGCATTGCAAAGGGAGCCACAACAAAGAGGCTGAAGAGCCACATGCGGCTCTGGAGCCGCGGGTTGCTGACCCCTGATGTAGAGGATCAACTATACTAACTATATAGTATACTAACTATACTATACTATACTATACTATACTGGTGCAGACGGTGGTGTATGTCGGCATGGAAGCATGAAGATATCTTGTTGGAAAAGTGACTATTAGGATTCTGATGACGAAGCGAACGAATGAGCGCGAGCAGCTCGCCACTTTGTGAGCGCGAGCGTGACGTTGTTGTGTGTCGAGTACGTGGCCGTCACGCTGCGTGATAGATGACACTCCGGGGTTTATAGATTTCAGCGTCTTAACACGGTGTTAGTTTAACACTTTTCCGCTTTCCCCACTATTGTATGAATTTTTATTTTATTTTTATTTTTTAGTCGGCGTACAGACGGATGAGGGTGGCTCCCGGGCACGGCGAGGGCGCTGGAGTGCGTCTCGCCTCGACCCTGTCAGGTTGATGGAGTGAATACATTGTAAGAGATAATGGAAACTTTCTATTCGGAATAAAGAGAGGCTCGCTGCTCATTCATCAACATTGATTACTGGATGAGACGCGGCGCTCCTTACAAAGCCTCTGCTGCTGCTGCTGACTTGTGAATAAATAAATGCGGAAGAACAAAAGAGCACTTTTACGGGGGACATCACCCCAATTTGTTGGGAGCTTACAGAGCAGCCCAAACATGGAACTCAGAGGCATGCTCCCTCCAAGCAAACCATGGAATAATGTACCTGATAAATCAGTTAGGTTCCTCCGTCTCTTCCGGCTTTGTGGCTTTACTCCATCACGCTTTTTCAAAATGATATTCCTTCATAAATCATCACTGTTTTCTGGTGGAATACAGCCTGCTATTAGACCAGGGGTGCTCACACTTTTTCAGCATGCGAGCTACTTTTAAAATGACCGAGTCAAAATGATCTACCCACTACAAAAATGCAAAACATCTATTTATTTTCAAATGTATTGAGGATTATTTGTACGTACAATGTATGTTGATGTACCTTACATAACCAAATGAGCCAATATTGCAAAACACACATAATTAACTATTAACATTTTTTGTAATTACCTGAGTTTACTTTGATGACTTGCACTGAATTGAACCAGCCAGGGATGCATAGTCCGGACAGTAGCTGCTGATAGCCAGCCTCAAGCACACTTCCAAATGTTTATCAGTCATGGATAATATCCGTATCATAATATCCGTATAATATTCCATATCCGTATGGAAGTCATATGTTTTTTGCCTTTTTACTTGGTCCAGTTTTTGCCTTTTTACTTGGTCCAGCTCCTTCACTCATTTTAGTGACCATAAACTTTAGCGAGGGCTTAAAATCTCGAATTCGCCGACTAGCTTAGCACTTTGCATTGTTGTTTACGCATGAGCGGTGACCTAAAGGTCAAAATTCAGTTGTCATCTGACTGGTTGTCCTGTATGTCAATCAAGTAACGGGGATGGATGATAGGCTGACATCGTAAGTTCTGCTGCACTTAGAGACGTTGTTTGATTTGATTGGTCGCCCGAAGGGCAACATTCAGTTGTCATCTGAATGGCTGCCCTGTATATCAATCAAGTGACGGCATTGATGCTGGGATGATATTTTTTTAATGTCACGTCGCGATCGACCAGCGATCGACCAGTACCACCTCCGCGATCGACCGGTAGCTCGCGATCGACTTAATGAGCACCCCTGTATTAGACCAAAATATGCATATTCATTCATTCAAATATGTTGTGATTATATGTAGTGTTCTACACGGGTCACTGGGTGTAGCTAATGTTACTTTGATGAGACAATCACCACCACAGGAAGTACTGTACAGAATAGGAAGTGAAAAATGAACAACGAGCTAATATGTCTTATGTGCTGAATATTGTCTTATTATGTATGCTATATTGGCTTATATAGGAGTGTAAAGGTGACTCTGGGTGTTATTTCATGTCAAGAGGGCTCCACAACTGGTAAACAACATTGAGTGGTAAACAGCTTTCTTATTTTGTCTTATTATGTCTACTATATTGGGTCATAGCAGCATAAAGGTGGCTATAGGGGTGTTATTTCATGTCTAGAGGGCTCCAATATTTTTTTTAGTGTATTTAGAAGGTGGTAAACAGGTTTCCTATGTCTTATGTGTCTTATTTGGTCTTAATATGTCTGCTATATCGGGTTATAGGAGTGTAAAGGTGACTATAGAGGTGTTATTTCATGTCTAGAGGGCTCCAAAATATTTTAAAAAGGGTATTTAGAAGGTGGTAAACATGTTTCCCATGTCTCCTGTGTCATATTTTGTCTTATTATGTCCAATATATTGGATAATAGGTGTGTAAAGGTCACTATAGGGGTGTTATTTTATGTCTAGAGGGCTCCAAAATGTTACAAAGTGTAATTGGAAGGTGGTAAACACGTTTCCGATGTCTTATGCATGTATTTTTGTCTTTTTATGTCTGCTATATTTGGTAATAGGAGTGTAAAGGTGACTATAGGGGTGTTATTTTATGTCTAGAGGGCTCCAAAATGTTACAAAGTCTAATTGGAAGGTGGTAAACAAGTTTCCTATGTCTTATGCGTGTATTTTTGTCTTTTTATGTCTAATATATTGGATAATAGGTGTGTAAAGGTCACTATAGGGGTGTTATTTCATGTCTAGAGGGTTCCAAAATGTTACAAAGTGTAATTGGAAGGTGGTAAACAAGTTTCTGATGTCTCATGCGTGTATTTTTGTCTTTTTATGTCCACTATATTTGGTAATAGGTGTGTAAAGGTGACTATAGGGGTGTTATTTAATATCTAGAGGGTTCTAATAATTTTATTATCTCAATATGTGGAAATTACTCTTGTAAAATGAAAATTATTTTACTTTCTGCATGTAAATTTGATTCCCAGAATATTTTAACTCTATTCCCAAAATACTATAATTTTTTTTTTTATGTCTAATATAATAGGTGTGTAAAGGTCACTATAGGGGTGTTATTTCATGTCTAGAGGGCTCCAAAATGTTACAAAGTGTAATTGGAAGGTGGTAAACACGTTTACGATGTCTTATGCATGTATTTTTGTCTTTTTATGTCTACTATATTTGGTAATAGGAGTGTAAAGGTGACTATAGGGGTGTTATTTAATATCTAGAGGTTTCTAATAACTTTTTTTAATCTCAATATGTGGACATTACTCTTGTAAAATGACAACTATTTCCCCCCCCCCCCCTCAATTTTTTTTACTTTCTGCATGTAAATTTGATTCCCATAATATTTTAACTCTATTCCCAAAATGTTATAAAAAACTTTTTATGTCTAATATATTGGATAATAGGTGTGTAAAGGTCACTATAGGGGTGTTATTTCATGTCTAGAGGGCTCCAAAATGTTACAAAGTGTAATTGGAAGGTGGTAAACACGTTTACGATGTCTTATGCGTGTATTTTTGTCTTTTTATGTCTGCTAAATTTGGCAATAGGAGTGTAAAGGTGACTATAGGGGTGTTATTTAATGTCTAGAGGGTTCTAATAATTTTATTATCTCAATATGTGGAAATTACTCTTGTAAAATGACAACTGTTTTTTCACACCCCCTCAATGTTTTAACTTTCCCATAATATTTTAACTTTATTCCCAAAATGTTATAATTTTTTTGCAACTTCTTTTTCCAAAAATGACAACCAAATTTTTTTTTTTTTTATAATATTAAGAACTTTTTGCACTTTTTTCTACTAAATTGGGTTTTTTTTCTTCATCATGTCACATTATTCTTGTAAAATTAGGACTTTTTTCTCACTGGATTGGTGCTTTAGATTCGGTAAAAAAATGGATGACTTGTCATTTTGAGGTTTGAATCTTTGCGGTGTAAATGTAAGCCAATGAAAAGCAGCGAAAGGTCGCTAGCCGGAGTACGTAACGTGTGCGTTCACCATGGTGTCGGATCCGTGTTCAATTAGGTGTCAATTGTCAGGAGCTTTGAGGGCGGCATTGGCGACTGCTGTGGAATAATTGGATGAGGACAATAACGGGCCTGGATGTATTTCCGCGTCCTGTGTGACGACTCTTTTTAATGGGAGACGAGACCCGAGCAAGCCATTAGCCAGATGGGTGGCGCTAACTTCATCTCCAAATGATGTCTTTAGTGCGGCAAATGACCTCATTAGCCGGCTGATAACGCCGCGCCGTGAGCCAGCGCACCACCGTGGCGCCCCCACGTCAAACCGGTTTGCCTCCAATGCCCGTTAGAAGCACAGATGTGAACGCAAAGCAGATCGGGTGATTCCCGCTCTCACCTTGCGTCTCCTCCATAAAGAGTCGTCATGTCCGCTAGGCTATCTTCGTCGTCGTTGTCGTCGTCATCTGGCCGTGTGATGTGCGTCATTTGTTTCCCCATCAGCTTTTATTTCCCATCGTCGATTGGCGTCTGTCAGGAAGTGGAAGATAATGGACTAAACATATGCGTGAAGGTTAAATAAACATCTAACTTCCATCTGGGCACCAAAGCACCTTCTACTTCTTTGGACATCAAACTACATGAGCTT
Source organism: Doryrhamphus excisus (assembly GCF_030265055.1). Taxonomy (NCBI): domain Eukaryota; kingdom Metazoa; phylum Chordata; class Actinopteri; order Syngnathiformes; family Syngnathidae; genus Doryrhamphus; species Doryrhamphus excisus. Next base: position 897,499 of record NC_080473.1, read on the forward strand.
GAATCAGCAGCGCCTCCGCTGGCGGCAGCCGAGCAACGCGCTCCATTTGGACCGGCGCTTCAACATGCCATTCATACACAATTTCCCCAAATGGCTCAGTTATGAAGACTGGCAGGAACGGAGGTGTTATGACGTCCGCGTGCTGAGGAAGGTGGCGTCTGGGCCCCGAGTGCATTCGGCTCCCATCCGTGGCCCTTGGGCGTGAACAGCAAGTGTGAATAATGATGCCGGAGGCCGCGGATGAAGTGCGGATCCATCCATTGTGTTTCCCATCGCCGCGTGCCGGGATGGGCTCCGTGACCCTGAATATCAATCAGGATCAATGATTGATTTCATATTCATGTTTGATAGACTGCTGTGCATCATCATCATCATCCTCACGCCGCCCTGCATGGCCGCTGCTTTGTCATTCTTTTTCTTTTTTTGGGCTTGAAAATGGAAAATGGAGTCTTTATGACACACTCAGGCTTGGAAATTCTTATTTTTAACCAGGAAGTATCTTACATCCTCACCATGCTTTTGAAAAAAATTACACTTTTAATTGACTTTTATTACATAAATGTTTTATTATTAGTTGATTCATTCATCAGTTATTGTTTTTGTATTTATCATTACATTGTTTATTATACATTATTTTACTCTAAGTAGTGTTTGTACAGTATGTATAGGTTTTCAATGCCATTTTATTATTATTATTAGGATTATTATTATCATTCATTCATTCATTTTTTACCACTTATTATTATTATTATTACTATATTTTTTACTGTTGAGCAGAATGAAAAAAGTCAAAAGTTTAGAGACACTTTTGCATCATATTGAATAGAATGCCATTTTATTATGATTATTATGATTATTATTATCATTCATTCATTCATTTTTACCACTTAGTATTATTATTATTACTATATTTTTTACTGTTGAGCAGAATGAAAAAAGTCAAAAGTTTAGAGACACTTTTGCATCATATTGAATAGAATTTTTCACTGGTGTGTACCAGAAAATAAATATTATATAATCACTATCATTATACTTATAATTATTTTTACAATCTTTCTAACAAATGTATTTTGTTTAAAATTTCCCCCATTTTTTTGTTTTGTTTTTTATAATTATTATTGAATTTATATCATAGATGTTTTATTCTAAGTACCGTTTATACCAGGGATTTTATTTTATTTTATTTTATTTTATTTTATTTTATTTTATTTTATTTTATTTTATTTTATTTTATTTTATTTTATTTTATTTTATTTTATTATTATTTTATTTATTATTTATTTTATTTTATTACTAGATAATAATTTAATTAATAAATTAATTTTCATCATTTTCACATTTTATTTGCATGCTCTGGACTGAGCCAAGTGTCTCCAGACTTTTAAGCGAAAAGCCCCAGAGGAGTCGTGCTATTACTGTAAAATGGCGTCCATAGCTGGGGTGAAAGGTCGAAGCAGCTGATAGGCCGTCCCTGGCGTGTTGTTAAAGACGCGTTAAATCACCGACTTTACCTCCCGGATTAACACCATCTTCTCTTGCGGTGCATTAGCGGCAGGGGCGCCTCCAAAGGTGACGCCAATGTCGTATTTCACGGGGCATAACGAGCGCTGCCCGCCTGAGGTTTTAACGCGGGCTCCCTAATGGAGTCAAATGCACGGGATTTACCGAGCGGAAAGGAAAGTGCAATCACATTTATTTACCGCCGCTTCCTCCCTCCGGTGATGAGATTTCATCCTCGCCGGTAGCTAATAAGCTTTTTATCGTCGAGCAGGTTGGCGCCGCTCGTTCTTTGTTGTCCGGGACGGCGGCGCTAACGAACGCGAGGTTGGCGTTTGTTGAAGTGGTTAACTGCCACTACGCATAAGCAGCGATTGCTGGAGTGCAGCACCTGGCTGTCGCCAGCAGAGGCGCTGTTGAGTCTGTAGTAGTTTGTCGTGTGCATCGTTTCACTTCAGTGGCAAAAACAGCCACTGCGGGGTTGGGTTGCTAGTTACACTGCCGTCTAAACCGCGAATTTATTAGCAGCGCTCACAAGCACGCATCACAAATCAGTATCTTTGTCCATTTTTTAAAAATTTCTTTTCGTGGGCTTTTGAGTATTCCGGAGGTGTCAGCAAGGATATTTAGAGGTGAGTTTAATTAGAGCGAGTCGCCTCGGCGGTGCTGGCAAAAGAAAGGAATGCATAATGGCCGCCAGACACACACAAAAAAAGCGTCTTTTATAAGCTTGTCATGCTTTTGATTTGTCCACGCCTTGTCTTCTGCAAATCAGCACGCTCATTTGCAAACTTTATTGTTTTATGCGGAGGCATGTATTGGCCTGCGTCATGGCCCCGGCAGGACTTTGATGACTTCTTTCAGCCGCTTTTACATGACATGCTTGGCGTTTGGTGGATTCCCCCTTGTGGTCCCCTTTAGATATGCCTCATGGCGCTTTCATATTTAAAAAAAAATGTATGGAATCATGGAGGAAGGGGGCACAATAATCCATTAACTGAGCGCTGAAACTCAAATGGATGCTGTGAAATGGTTTGCTGGGGTGCACTGCTGGGCTGCAACCAGCAGAGGCGCTCCAGGCAGCATGGTTCTGACAAACAAAGGCATGGAAAAAGGAGTTCAGAACATTCAGAGAATCTCCCATGCTAGTAAAATGATAGAAAGAAAGATACGCTTTTGAATTTTCAAAGCTTTATTTTTTTTTACACTGAAGTTATGGAAGTGATTTTATTTTTGTTAGAATTTTATGAACGTATTTTCTTGACATAATTTAATGATGGAAATTTCACTGAATAAACATTTGTAAGCAGAAGGCATGTATTTGAAATTCATTTTGTATTATGACTAATATTATGACTACTTGATGCAACTTTTTTTCTTGTTAGAATATTATTTTTTCTATTCATATTTTATCATATTGTTGTGAAATTGCAGCTGTTTATTTCACTTGCTTTTTTAAATTTTCCAACTATTTCAACTTAAATTTACTTGTAATATTGTGACTTTATTCCATGAATATTATGACATTATTAGCATAATATTGTGACTTTATTCCATGAATATTATGACATTATTTGCGTAATATTCTGACTTTATTCTGTTAATATTATGACATTATTTACATAATATTGTGCCTTAATTCTATTAATATTATGAAATTATTTGCATGATATTGTGACTTAATTTCCATAATATTTGGACTTTATTATCATCATATTTTATACTTTTTCCCCAACCATTTTTTCCAGAAATATAACTTAATTTTATTTTTGTTATTTATCATATTATGATATTTTTTAAAAGTCTTTTTATGTTTAATATTTTCAATTATTTATTTATGTATTTATTTATCAGTTATTTTACCTCATAAGATTATGTTGTTCTTGTAAAACTGCAACATTTCCTTGTTAGATGAAAGCTTTTATTCTCTTAATGTTTTGATTTGATGCTTGAAGATGTACCGCAACGTTTTTTTGTTCAGTTTTCTTGTTAAATGAGATTTTTGGAAGGAGCCGCTCAATTTACTTGTAATATTGTGACTTTATTCCATGAATATTATGACATTATTAGCATAATATTGTGACTTTATTCCATGAATATTATGACATTATTTGCGTAATATTCCGACTTTATTCTGTTAATATTCTGACATTATTTACATAATATTGTGACTTAATTCTATTAATATTATGAAATTATTTGCATGATATTGTGACTTAATTTCCATAATATTTGGACTTTATTATCATCATATTTTATACTTTTTCCCCAACCATTTTTTTCCAGAAATATAACTCAATTTTATTTATTTATTTATTTTTTGTTTGTTATTTTACCTCATAAGATTATGTTGTTCTTGTAAAACTGCAACATTTCCTCGTTAGATGAAAGCTTTTATTCTCTTAATGTTTTGATTTGATGCTTGAAGATGTACCGCAACGTTTTTTTTTGTTCAGTTTTCTTGTTGAATGAGATTTTTGGAAGGAGCCGCGGGCCACACCATGGACCCCCCATCTTAGAGTTTGGTGTCTTAAAGGGACTAAATGCACATAAACATCTCAATGGAGATTTTACGCAGCCGTGAAAAAGTTTCCTTCCTGTTAAAGTCTTGATAAAAAAAAAACGTAGCCAAGTCGAGAGACAGACAGGCGTCATTTTCCGAGATGAGGTGTGAGGATTAGAGCTAATCTGTATGGCGTGACCGTTACGGGAACAGCGTGTTTCCTGCCAATCGTGTGATTTTTTTTTTTTCCCTGCCGACTCAGGTCACCTTTTCCAGTCAAGGAGACTTTGAGAGACAATTTCCACTCTGTGTTCCTATTTTGAGAATATGAAAAGTACAATAAGTACTATTTCCTCTCCCTTGGCAGATAGTGACCTCCATACTGAATGTCTGGAGGGCTTGCGAGTCATCGTGCGACTCGGCACCTCACATTTGTACTTTCTCTGAGCAGGATTACACAGAAACTACACACATTTCCATGGTAGTCAGCCATTGTTCTAGAAGTCCAGAGACTTTGCCAGAGCCGCCACACTGCATAATAGAAATAATCCAAAATTCAAAGCCCACAGTAGGTTTGCTCAACACTAGCGCCACCGTCCAGTAAAGTCAGCCTTCCTCACGGCGATGATCAATCATTTACACCATCTTTAATGAATGGAACTAGACACCTGTGGGCACAGTGTAGTATAACTAAGCCCGCAGGCGTCTAGGATGAGGACTCAGGATGGACACATTTGTCCCTCGCAGAATTTGACCTTGATTAGCAGGCTTTATTTGACATTGCTCAAAGCTGCAATCCGCATCAAATGGGCCCTTACAGAATTTGACCTCCATATGGAGGTTATACTTGTCCCTTGTGGACATTGCTTAAAGCTGCAGGCAGTGTCGCATGGGCCCTTACAGAATTTGACCTTCAATTGGGGCTACATTTGTCCCTTGTGGATATTGCTTAAAGCTGCAAGGAATGTCGCATGGGCCCTTACAGAATTTGACCTTCAATTGGGGCTACATTTGTCCCTTGTGGATATTGCTTAAAGCTGCAAGGAATGTCGCATGGGCCCTTACAGAATTTGACCTTCATTGGGGGCTATATTTGTCCCTTGTGGATGTTCCTTAAAGCTGCAATCTGTTTGCGGACATTGCTTGAAGCTGCAATCTGCATCAAATGGGCCCTTGTAGATTTTGACCTGATTATCAGGCTATAGTCGTCCCTTGTTGATGTTGCTTAAAGCTGCAATCTGCGTCAAATGGGCCCTTTCAGAATTTTACGTTCATATGGAGAGCACATTTGTCCCTTGTGGACATTGCTTAAAGCTGCAAGCAGTGTCGCATGGGCCCTTACAGAATTTGACCTTCAATTGGGGCTATATTTGTCCCTTGTGGATGTTCCTTAAAGCTGCAATCTCTGTGTGGACATTGCTTGAAGCTGCAATCTGCATCAAATGGGCCCCTGGCAGAATTTGACCCTGATTAGCAGGCTATAGTTGTCCCTTGTCGACACTGCTTAAAGCTGAAATCTGCTCCAAATGGGCCCTTACAGAATTTAACATCCATTTGGGGGCTATATTTGTCCCTTGTGGGCATGGCTTGAAACTGCAATCTGCATCAAATGGGCGCTTGCAGATTTTGACCTGATTAGCAGGCAATAGTCGTCCCTTGTGGATGTTGCTTAAAGCTGCAATCTGCGTCAAATGGGCCCTTTTAGAATTTTACGTTCATATGGAGAGCACATTTGTCCCTTGTGGACATTGCTTAAAGCTGCAAGCAGTGTCGCATGGGCCCTTACAGAATTTGACCTTCAATTGGGGCTACATTTGTCCCTTGTGGGTATTGCTTAAAGCTGCAAGGAATGTCGCATGGGCCCTTACAGAATTTGACCTTCATTGGGGGCTATATTTGTCCCTTGTGGATGTTCCTTAAAGCTGCAATCTATTTGTGGACATTGCTTGAAGCTGTAATCGGCATCAAATGGGCCCCTGGCAGAATTTGACCCTGATTAGCAGGCTATAGTTGTCCCCTGTGGACACTGCTTAAAGCTGAAATCTGCTCCAAATGGCCCCTTACAGAATCTGACCTCCATATGGGGGCTATATTTGTCCCTTGTGGGCATGGCTTGAAGCTGCTATCTGCATCAAATGGGCCCTTGCAGATTTTGACCTGATTATCAGGCTATAGTCGTCCCTTGTGGATGTTGCTTAAAGCTGCAATCTGCGTCAAATGGGCCCTTTCAGAATTTTACCTCCATATGGAGGATAAATCTGTCCCTTGTGGACATTGCTTAAAGGTGCAATCTGCGTCAAATGGGCCCTTACAGAATTTTACCTCCATGTGGGGGCTATATTTGTCCCTTGTGGACATTGCTTAAAGCTGCAAGCAGTGTCACATGGGCCCGTACAGAATTTGACCTTCATTTGGGGGCTATATTTGTCCCTTGTGGACATTGCCTGAAGCGGCAATCTGCGTCAAATGGGACCTTGCAGAATTTGACCTTGATTAGCGGGCCGTAGTTGTCCCTTGTGGACATTGCTTGAAACGGCAATCTGCGTCAAATGGGCCATTGCCCCTTGCCAAGTTATTGATAACCATCACCTTGCACAGTAGAAATAAACAGAACTACTGAAAATAATTATCTTTAATTATGAACAAGCATTCATCCACAGCGTAAAAATGCCATTCACGATATTAATATTAATATTAATGATATTGTGCACAACAGGAACAAACAGAACAACTGAAAAGATGTCACACTGACCTGATTTTGGCATGAAATCATTTTTATGTCCCTTATGTAGCCTATTTTTTTTTTAAAGTGTTGTTGTTGTCATAAATCATGAAGAGAAGAGGTCACGTTTTGTTTCCACTTCTCTTCCCGACACCTGCCGTTTTGATATGAATCAGACGGCTGCGCGTTGACGGCCGATCACGGCGGCTGTCAGACAGACTTCGGAGGCTCAGCGGCAAACGTGAGATTGATCACATGGACGGTTTGAAGGATGTGACGCTTCCCGGAGGTGATCCATTGCTGGATGGTCACATGACTCGTCAGTACTTGATGGCGCGGTGGGACGGAGAGAACAAAAAGCTGACATTTAACATTGGAAATATCCGCTTGGAAGAAATGGACAGTGGTAACAACATAAGCATAGTCGTGGTCTCCTCCTCCCAATAGTTCGGTGTCTCCCTCATTTGCAACGCCCCTTATCGTGTGCAATTAACCATGTAAAAGTGTAGTACATCCATTATTACTCTTCCTTGATTTCAGACTTTTAATACTTCATACTTCATACTTCAATTAGATCATTAAAATTTTCAAAATATGTAAATTTTCTTCTGAAAAAATCTTCACACACTATCTTCTCGCAATATTATTACTTTTTTTTTATGAATGACAACTTTGTTTTGTAGTTTGTTTTGTTTCCTCTCAATACTGCCCAGCATCCTTCGCCACTGTTGGGCAACTTTTTTTTGTTAGATTGCATTTTCTCCATATTTTGACTTTATTTTCCTAAAATGACTACTGTTTGTTTCACTTTGATTGTTGCTCCTTTAAAAAAATAAATTCACCTAATTCACCTTTTTTGTGTAATTATGACTTTATTCCCATCATATTTTGACTGATTATTATAATGAATATATTTCTATTTTATTTTTCCTCAAGCTATTTATCTAAAAATTACAACTTTATTTTGTTTGGTTGGTTTCTTATCATACTATGACTTTTTTGTCTTTTATATTTCAATTTAATGCGACTAAAATAAAATATTTTTTCCTCATAACATTACTAGTATTTTTTCTCAATATTTTTTTTTTATTTTGTCAAAATTTCAGCTTTTTTTTCATTTTAAGCAATGTTTTTTTTCTCGGAATTATGACTTTATTTGTCCCTTTTAACCTTATTCCTGGAATGTAATGTTTTTCCCAACCTAATATTCCTAAACATTTTTGGTTTCTCATAATATTACAAACTGAAAAAAGTCATATTAGAACGCTATTTTCATAAAAATAACGACTTTTTCTTGTTGGAACGCAACATTTTTGTCATAATATTTTGACTTTATTCATGTAAAATTACTGCAGATTTTTCCATTTTTGCTGGCGTATTTTCTTGTTAAATTGTATTTTTAGAATGTGCTGTGGTCCTTTTAAAGGCCCCAGGGCTGCAGTTTGGACACCCAAGGTATGTTTTTATCATGGTAATAATCATGGAGCGGCGTGGTTCAGGTGGTGGAGTTGTGGTCTTCCACCCTGAAGGTTGCTGGTTCGATCTTCCGTCCTCCCTCGACCATTTCAAAGTATGGCCTCAGTCGTCGTGATGCCAGTTTTGAGCACCTTGGAGGGGAAAAAAAGTGAAAATCTATTTCCATGTATTATTTAATAAGATTTTTTTTTCCCCCTGTCACAAAGTCGGCATCAGCATTCCGCACACACAAAGTTTAAAATATGTCCTCCAGCCACATTACTTGCTTCATTTATTTCTTTATGAGCCATCATTCTTCACTTTCATGCCCTCCTCATTTTATTTCACTTCCCAAAAGCGACTTCAGTGCCTTTCTTGCTCTCCAGATGCTTCCTTGAGCAGTGAGAAGGATTAGCTCTCTAAACAAACATCCCCACCAAGGAGGATGGAAGGTCATCCATCCGTCTGCTTCTCGGTTGGGGTTTTTTCGGGGTCTTTTTTTTTTTTGGAGCACGCGAGCAGAGCGCTGGATACGCCGTCGCACGAGAGAGCGCTCGGCATGGAGATAAATCACAATGACTTTTATTTGCATTCAGCTTCCGTCGGTGTTTGAAGCCGCAGAATTGAATTTTTTTTTTTTTCTCCCCCAGCTCCGTTTGCACGGTCAGGGGCTGTGATCTCACAGCTTGGAGCTTTATTTTATTTATTTCGTTTTATTTTGACCCTTTTTTTTCCTCTCTACGGAAACCTGATTCAGCTCAAATCTATTAAAGCACAACACATTTGCATTCTCACATGAAAATACCGGGCGGGGGGGGGTCCATCAGGGGAACGTTTGAGAGGGCTAGTCTTTGAGCGTTGCTGTAAAACACTAAAAAGCACCGTGCTTTTTTTTTTTTTTTTTTTTTTTTTTAATATATTTTTTTAAATATTTATTAATAATAATTATTTATTTTTTTATTTATGTCACCACAAGTTTGTTGGAAAGTAATGTTAGGAATGGAGCTTAGAGCATGAGACCTGCTAGTCATTATTTCATTGCTCTTAATTGATCGCATTAACTCGCATATAAGACGACCCCTCTTCTTCAAGATCGCTTTTTGCAACCAAAGACAATAAAATAGACATTTAAAATCCACTTTTCAATATCAGAGAAATAATAACGGTTTGGGGCGGCACGGCGGTCGAGTGGTTAGCACACAGACCTCACAGCTAGGAGACCAGGGTTCAATTCCACCCTTAGTGGAGTTTGCATGTTCTTCCCGTGCATGCGTGGGTTTTCTCCGGGTACTCCGGTTTTCCTCCCACATTCCAAAAACATGCTAGGTTAATTGGCCACTCCAAATTGTCCATAGGTATGAATGTGAGTGTGAATGGTTGTTTGTCTATATGTGCCCTGTGATTGGCTGGCCACCATTTCGGGGTGTACCCCGCCTCTCGCCCCAAGACAGCTGGGATAGGCTCCAGCACCCCCGCGACCCTCGTGAGGAAAAGCGGTAGAAAATGAATGAATGAATAAATTCAATATTTTAAGAGGGAAAAAGTCATATTTTGATTTCATTGTGCTTATGATGCCCAGCTGGTCCTAAATATTTTCTTACGTGTAAAACATTAGAAGGTATCAGCACTTCAGTCAACACATAACAAAATAACTTAATAATGTACAATGTGGGCTGCACGGTGGTCTAGTGGTTAGCACACAGGCCTCACAGCGAGGAGACCCAGGTTCAATTCCACCCTCGGGCATCTCTGTGTGGAGTTTGCATGTTCTCCCCGTGCATGCGTGGGTTTTCTCCGGGTACTCCGGTTTCCTCCCACATTCCAAAAACATGCTAGGTTAATTGGCGACTCCAAATTGTCCATAGGTATGAATGTGAGTGTGAATGGTTGTTTGTCTATATGTGCCCTGTGATTGGCTGGCGACCAGTCCAGGGTGTACCCCCGCCTTACACTTTTATATGAAAAAGAAAAAAATGTTGTCATGGAAACAAACATCCAAAATGCATATTTTTGCGGTTTGTGTAAATATGGACGCTTAAAAGCGTTTGAACGTAAGTTACACATGTACATAAAGGAAGTGAGTGTGTGTTTTTTTTTTTTTTGGATGTTGAGCGTCTGCCTCCCGGCCCGGCAGCCTACAGAGTGAGTCTATCACATCTTAAAAAAAATATATAAATAAAAGGCCGTAGCCTCCAGCGCTCCCCAGATTGCTTCCCTCGTGTACAAACACACTCACAATAAACGCTCGTCACTTCCACTTGACCGCACGGGGGGGGGGGGGGGGGCACAATCCCTCCTCCCACTGCCGCCATGACATCAGCCATCAGGCGCTGGCCCGCCTCCAGCCTCCCGCCACGTGACCTTCATGTCCGACAAGCACAGGTGGACTTGCCAAATGTACGATAATAATCATATTTGTATGATCATTTCACCGTCTGTACCATCAATAAGAAAAACACACACTATGCTACTAGCAAACACCAACAGGAAACATCCTGTACTGCACCTCATCTTGTGCATCACCTTGGAAGACGTAGCACAAGTGACGCATGAGCGACGAGCAATGTAGAACGAGTGATGTGCAATGTAGCACAAGCGACTTAGCACGAGTGACGCACGAGTAAAAAGTGACGTAGAACGCGTGATGCACAAATGATGCACAGATTTATCACGAGTGATGCAAACGCGATGTAGCAAGAGTGACGCAGAAGTGAGCAGCAATGTAGCACAAGTGATGAGTGACTAGCACGAGTGACGCACGAGTGAGCAGCGATGTAGCATGAGTGATGCACAAGTGAACACCAACGTAGCACGAGGGGTGTACAATGTAGCACAAGTGAGCAGCAGTGTAGCAGGAGTGACGCACAAGTGAGCAGCAATGTAGCACGAGTGATGGGTGACATAGCATGAGTGACGCAGTGATGTAGCATGAGTGACTCACGTGATGTAGCACAAGTGACGAGCAACGTAGCATGAGTGGTGTACAATATAGATCGAGGGATGCAGAAGTGAGCAGCGATGTAGCACGAGTGATGCACGAGTAAAGAGCAACATAGCACGAGTGGTGTACAATGAAGAATGAGTGCCACAAAAGTGAGCAGCGATGTAGCACGAGTGATGCACAAGTGATGAGTGACATAGCACAGGTGAGAAGCGATGTCGCACAAGTGATGCATGAGTGATATAGCATCAGTGACGCACAAATGAACAGTAACAAGCACGAGTGGTCTACAATGGAGCACAAGTGATGCACAAGCAATGTAGCACGAGTCACGCACAAGTGAAGAGCAACGTAGCACAAGTGGTGTACAGTATAGCACGAGTGACGCAGAAGTGAGCAGTGATTTAGCACGAGTCACGCACAAGTGAAGAGCAATGTAGCACGAGTGGTGTACAATGTAGCTTGAGTGCCGCAAAAGTGAGCAGCAATGTAGCATAAGTGATGAGTGACTAGCACGAGTGACGCACAAGTGAGCAGCGATGTAGCATGAGTGATGCACAAGTGAAGACCAACGTAGCACGAGGGCTGTACAATGTAGCACGAGTGACGCACAAGTGAGCAGCAATGTAGCATGAGTGATGCACAAGTGAAGACCAACGTAGCACGAGGGCTGTACAATGTAGCACGAGTGACGCACAAGTGAGCAGCAATGTAGCACGAGTGACGCACAAGTGAGCAGCAATGTAGCATGAGTGATGCACAAGTGAAGACCAACGTAGCACGAGGGCTGTACAATGTAGCACGAGTGACGCACAAATGAGCAGCAATGTAGCACGAGTGACGCACAAGTGAGCAGCAATGTAGCACGAGTGACGCACAAGTGAGCAGCAATGTAGCATGAGTGATGCACAAGTGAAGACCAACGTAGCACGAGGGCTGTACAATGTAGCACGAGTGACGCACAAGTGAGCAGCAATGTAGCACGAGTGACGCACAAGTGAGCAGCAATGTAGCATGAGTGATGCACAAGTGAAGACCAACGTAGCACGAGGGCTGTACAATGTAGCACGAGTGACGCACAAATGAGCAGCAATGTAGCACGAGTGACGCACAAGTGAGCAGCAATGTAGCACGAGTGATGCACAAGTGAGCAGCAATGTAGCATGAGTGATGCACAAGTGAAGACCAACGTAGCACGAGGGCTGTACAATGTAGCACGAGTGACGCACAAGTGAGCAGCAATGTAGCATGAGTGATGCACAAGTGAAGACCAAGGTAGCACGAGGGGTGTACAATGTAGCTTGAGTGACGCACAAATGAGCAGCAATGTAGCATGAGTGATGCACAAGTGAAGACCAACGTAGCACGAGGGGTGTACAATGTAGCACGAGTGACGCACAAGTGAGCAGCAATGTAGCACGAGTGACGCACAAGTCATCAGTGACATAGCGCGAGAGAGCAACGTAGCACAAGTGATGCATGAGTGACAGGCAAGGTAGCATGAGTGATGCGCATGGAAGCGCGAATGAGGGTGCAGGCTGACGTTGCCTTAGCCGCCATTGTTCACCACTGCCACACAGGAAGCTAAACAGCTCGTCAACAAGAGTAGCGGTTGTTCGCTCTCTGTAAAACACTGCCCCCTGGTGCTTGAGCGCCATTTTTTTTAGCTCAGCCCCACACATACAAACCTAAACCCCATTTTTGGACATATTTGAAGCATTTTTGTACAATATTTCCCCTCAAAATACCATCAATTGAAGCGTCTGCTACGACAGTTTGTCATTTCCCATCTGGCAACGGCGGGCCGCCGGCCCCTCTCGTTAGCTGGGACGCTGCGCGGCGTTCATGTGTGAGTCAACATTGTCCAGCTAATCTGCTCGGCTCCAGCTCGTTAGAAAATGACTGACAAGCGCTGATAAGAGCTCGTTACACATTCACGTCTCACGGTCACGTTCACTTCCCTTCAGTGTTGGGGCGCGGCGCTAAAATCGGCTTGTATTTACTCAGCCTTTAGCACAAAGGCTGCCCATGAAGTACCAACATATATAGTACGTATATAGTACATCACACAAATCTCATGCAGGCTTATCCAAAGTGCTGCTCGAGCCCCAGTTTTGATTGGCTCTTGACTCGTATGCAAGGCCATATTTGCTTCATCAGCTGGAACACAAAGCTAAGATGTGGATGTTTTTTTTTTGCATAAATAATTACATTGGATCTTTAATGTACAAAACATATCAGAAGATGCTATCTTGGTACTTTTGCTAGCACTTTGCTCGTACTTTCATCTTTATGATTTATGGCAGGGGTCGGGAACCTTTTTGGCTAAGAGAGCCATGAAGGCCAGATATATTAAAATGTGTATCTGTGAGAGCCATATACATTTTTTTAAACATTGAATGCAATAAAATGTGTGCATTTTTATGTAAGACCAACAGTTTTAGATATAATGGGCTCTAATTACGTAGACCAGGCACACTACCCCACGCCAAGGGGGTGTGGCCAGCACACTTTCGTGAGCAGCGCAGTGTCTAATAATAAATCAAATACTTGCTGCCATTAATACAACTTCTGCTGCTGCATGGTTTTGCACCGTACTCCGTATATTTCATTCTTTTGGCCATCTTTGTCAGAAGGCTTGGTTCTGCAGCTTTAGCTAGGTGACTATTTGACTAAAGGAGGAAAGTTTACATTTACATCTTAATGACCGAGGTACACTACCGCATTACCCAGTAATAATCAAGTTTTGGTGTTTGACCTGGAAAATATCATCAGGAAAGATGGATATGGTCGGCCGTATTGCAGTAGAAAATAGATGGACGGATTAAAATGCATAAGAAAGTTTTGATTTTTAATATTATTTTTAACAGTGATTTCTGTGATGTTTACTTTAAAATGTTAGCAAAAATACATTTTTATTGTGGTAAGAAATGCTTGAGAGCCAGATACAGTCATCAAAAGAGCCCTACCTGGCTCCCGAGCCATAGGTTCCCTACCTCTGATTTATGGTAATGTTAATGGTAATGGTTTTATTTCATTTGAACATGCATCAGATTACAATTGAGTGCATCACACATGGAGCAAAAGCGCTTGTCTGTGTAGCATTATAGCGTGTGCATACAAGGAGTGGGGTTGCTAATAGCCTTTTCCCACCACTATTAGTGGCTCTACCCGAGTTTTTTTTTTACACACTGGTATTCCCCCAAAACACATTACATGTTACCAATGCGAAAAAAATGCTAAAATGCTAAGGTTGCTTACCATTGAGAGACATCTTGAAGTAACCTCTTTTCTTGAGAAACTTGGGACTGTCCAGTCTATACTTCTGGATCGGATTCGGGCTCCAACACATATGGTTGTATGTTAAACGAAATTTTGGTAATGGTAATGGTAATGGTTTAATTTCATTTGAACATGCATCAGATTACAATTGAATGCATCACATAATCAGTTCCCAGTTCCACATGTCCAAAAGGAGTAGGAAGAAGCAAAGCTTATTAAATCCTACCCCTCTATCTGGTACTTTTACAATCAGTAACTGTTACATTTGTTCACTTCCTGCTTTCTGCTTCCATTCCATGCTTCCATTCCATAGTTTGATTCCACATACTGAAATGCTATGGCTAGCATAACGTAGTCCTAGCATAGAAGTGTTTCAAATGTACTTCTTCCCTGAGATCATATTTCCCCACATTTGTTCACTTCCTGCTTTCCTAATATAATTTCAGTTTTTTTTTTGTTTTTTATTGTACAAAATAATAATATTTAAAAATAAAAATATTTGTTTTTATTTTATAAATTTTTATTTATTTATTTGTATTATTATTTTTTTATTTAATTTTTTACATACGCTAGTTCTTCCCTGAGATCATATTTCTCCTCTCTTGTAGAGAAGTATTGGATGACATTTTTAGCTAATTGCTTATTTTTAGCCTTATGCATTATTTTAGCTGTTTGAAGATGAACTATATCAGCAAGTTTAAATATTTGTGATTTTAGAAATAAGGACTTAGTATGTTCTCTGTATTTAAAAAAAAAAATACACAGAAAACTCAAATATACAGTGTGCTGGAACGCCTCATCAGTGCTTACTGCTTTTATGAAGACAGGAAGGACAAAATGGACAAAAATAGATGTTCTACACGCACATATATTGTCTATGTGTACCCTGCCAGACAATGTTTTTGGAATGTGGGCGGAAACCGGAGTACCCTGAGAACATGGGAATCACTCGGCCACCATAATAATAAACATAGCAGTTGCAATATCCTTCAATCAAAGGATTTTCTAGCTGAATATCTGTCTATAGTGTCCCAAATCTAAAAGAACCACGATTCGTTTTTCTCTGAGATTGAATCCCAGATGGAAGCTGTGTTTGGCTGTGATAACCAAGACAATGTAGCAAAAAAACGATGAAAAACCGATGAAAAATCGATGTTCCGCTGTACTTACAGTAGGTTTGTGTTTGCTGCTTTGTGTACTTGGCCAGCAAATGCCAGGATCATGTTTTCTTTGACTTCCTCCTGATGATAAAGTCGCCGCCACGCCACGCCGGGCCAGATGTCGTGGCGCCGCGTTGTTTGCCTTGGCGCGGCGAGGAGTGAAACATTGTTGTAGGAATGCATTAGCATCCTTCATTACGCCGGCTCCAGTCACAGGCGGGATTATGGAAATGAGCCCTGATATGGGAATCAGTATGCGGGGGGCGTTTGGACGAGCTCGGCGAGGTCCGCAGCCAAGAAAGCGTCACACACAACATGTCTGTCGCTGTGTTTGACTTAGTTTAGCATTTTCTCCGCTGACGCTCTCCATCGTCTGTTTGGATGCGGCTAATTGGACAATGCGACAAAGATGAAAGATTGACTTCTTGTTTGTCTTTTCAACAAATTTGCCAGATTTGAAAAAGGTGAAAATGTCATCTTTTATCACGTCGTCTTCTATCACATCAGCACAGCTGCTTGCAATATGGCGTGTTGCACAAACGCAAACCAAGAGGAGTCAGTAAAGGCATCATCGGCGGAAAGCGACTTCTTTTCATTTAGTTGTTGCAACCACCGTGCGGAAACATACCAAAAGTTGTCATTTGTGAAAAAAAATCAATGCGTTCTTCACTGCAACGGCACAATTTGCTTTTTCTTTGGCCTTTTTGTAGCCTTATTTTCCAAGTGAGACTGACAAACACGTACTATACAAATGACAAATACTACAATTAATACAAATGCTACGTTACTGTAACATTCAACTTATTCTACAGGGTGGCATGGCTCGGGTCAGGGCTCCCAGCTGGATGGTTGCTGGTTCGATCCCGATGTAATGTTACACATATGGTTACATTACAACAATTATTCTCCATTGTACCATACAGTATAGGCTGCACTGGTCCACAAGCTTAAATGGGATATTTAGTACACAGAAATGTGTTGCACAGACTGTTTTTTATTTTTTATTTTTCCCGAACGGTTAACACGCAGGCCTCACAGCTAGGAGACCCGAGTTCAATTCCACCCTCGGTCATCTCTGTGTGGAGTTTGCATGTTCTCCCCGTGCATGTGTGGGTTTTCTCCGGGTACTCCGGTTTCCTCCCACATTCCAAAAACATGCTAGGTTAATTGGCGACTCCAAATTGTCCATAGGTATGAATGTGAGTGTGAATGGTTGTTTGTCTATATGTGCCCTGTGATTGGCTGGCGACCAGTCCAGGGTGTGCCCCAGCCTGCTGACATTTAACTTCAACTATTTCTACTAAGTGTTTGCAAACTTAATTTGACTTTATTGACATAATTTTTTTAACTTTATTCTTGTAATATTTCAACATTTTTTGCAAACTAATTTCCCAAAAATGACAACTCAGTTTCTTTTTCATAATATTATTTGTTGTAAAAATACATCTTTTGTTAATACTTCAACTTTATCCTACTAAAATGAGATTACTTTTCCTGACAATTTTTTTTCCTCGTTAGATTACAACTTTTTTCTTTTAAAACTTAGACAGATTTTCCAATTTTTGCATTTTCTTGTTGAATTATACTACTTTTAGAAGGTGCTGTGGGCTAAACCATGGTCGTCCCTTTGATGGCAGACGAGTGGTTAGCAGGCAGGACTCACAGCTAGGAGACCCGAGTTCAATTCCACTCCATATCTGTGTGGAGATTGCATGAATGTGAGTGTGAATGGTTGTTTGTCTATATGTGCCCTGTGATTGGCTGGCCACCAGTCCAGGGTGTACCCCGCCTCTCGCCCAAAGACAGCTGGGATAGGCTCCAGCAACCCACGCGACCCTCGTGAGGATAAGCGGTAGAAAATGAATGAATGAATGAACAAAGTAAGATTATTCATATGAATGAATATGAAAGAAGGAATGAATTATATATTTATAATATTTTCTAAACCAGTGTGTGTAAGATGCTTAGTTGAAAAGTAGCCTACCAGAAAAGTCATTCATTGCTGTCCTCATCCTCCTCCTGGGAAGTAAAACAACAACTACGGTCGTCCTCTTCGATGTCAGAACCACACAGCCTTGCGATTCCCTCGCCACATGCAAAAAAGGCAAAATGTCTGCTCTGAAGCACACAAGACGATCAATTAGCTGCGTCACTGTACGTATAAGTTGCAGGGTTAAAAAAGTAGCGGCTTCTACACCGGAAATTGCGGTGCTCATATACCATTCCAACTTCTAAATATTCACACATATTGACACATTTTCCGTACATTTTTCAATGTTGCCCCCAATTGGTGGAAGCTTTCATTTTGATTTTTCTGTGCAGGTTATAGAGCGGTCATCTTCCGACCTTATGGTTGCTGGTTCAATCCTTGAATAGATTTGTATTATAATTCTACATTTCAGCATTCCCACGCAATTTCTACTCAAATTGCATCATCCACTTTTGAACATGTGAGTAAAAACCGTAGTTAACTTCTGAGTTAAGTTAAGTATGTCCTATTCCAGGGGTGCTCATTAAGTCGATCGCGAGCTACCGGTCGATCGCGGAGGTGGTACTGGTCGATCGCTGGTCGATCGCGGCGTGACATTAAAAAAATATCATCCCAGCATCAATGCCGTCACTTGATTGATATACAGGGCAGCCATTCAGATGACAACTGAATGTTGCCCTTCGGGCGACCAATCAAATCAAACAACGTCTCTAAGTGCAGCAGAACTTACGATGTCAGCCTATCATCCATCCCCGTTACTTGATTGACATACAGGACAACCAGTCAGATGACAACTGAATTTTGACCTTTAGGTCACCGCTCATGCGTAAACAACGATGCAAAGTGCTAAGCTAGTCGGCGAATTGCGAGATTTTAAGCCCTCGCTAAAGTTTATGGTCACTAAAATGAGTGAAGGAGCTGGACCAAGTAAAAAGGCAAAAACTGGACCAAGTAAAAAGGCAAAAAACATATCACTTCCATACGGATATGGAATATTATACGGATATTATGATACGGATATTATCCATGACTGATAAACATTTGGAAGTGTGCTTGAGGCTGGCTATCAGCAGCTACTGTCCGGACTATGCATCCCTGGCTGGTTCAATTCAGTGCAAGTCATCAAAGTAAACTCAGGTAATTACAAAAAATGTTCATAGTTAATTATGTGTGTTTTGCAATATTGGCTCATTTGGTTATGTAAGGTACATCAACATACATTGTACGTACAAATAATCCTCAATACATTTGAAAATAAATAGATGTTTTGCATTTTTGTAGTGGGTAGATCATTTTGACTCGGTCATTTTAAAAGTAGCTCGCATGCTGAAAAAGTGTGAGCACCCCTGGCTTAAATAGTCTGGAAATGATGGTCAGGGGGGGTCAAACTTCTCAATACTCCACTACACCGTTAGATCCTCCATAGTGATACCATGATCAGATTGAGGATATAAGGCAACATATAAAAACTTTCCATGTCTTTATTCAGCACAGTCCCTTGCTCGGCTTTGCCCGCTTACTAAGAAATGTTACTTAGAAATCAAATGGACTTTAAAATGGGTTATTATGGTAGGTTATGTTCTCCTGCAGGGCTGCTGCACTCGTTTCTGCTTGCCCAGATGTCATGTAGACACCCCCCAGAGGCAAAGACTCTCGGGTTCTACTGGTGTATTGTGTCAGTGGGTCTGCGTGACTTTAAAACGGGACATTTTGACTCGTCCTCGCAGCTCGCCGCCGTCTAAAATAGCAGCAGGATTGTGTATTGAGTCCCAGGAGCCTTGCTGTTGAAGATCTCGCTCCCTTGCATAATCAGCTAACAGAGACGTTTGGCAGCAAAGTGTCGGGTCAAAGAGAATAAGGAAGAGAGAGCTTGGATGCTGCCATCATATCGGCCGCTTCTGTTTGCTCTTTCCGGACGGGGCCGCAGGGGACACAGACATGGTCATCAACAGCTGCCTCGCTCCTCCTGTGTTCCTATTCTGTTATCATCTGAGCCATTTCTGACAGTGTGTGTGTGTGTGTGTGTGTGTGTGTGTGTGTGTGTGTGTGGAGGATTTGCGTACAGGAAGCTGGGTTAAGGTGAAGAGTGACCCGTCATGGCTCAGATGATGCACATTGATCCTTCTGCATCATCTTCATTGATTCTCATTTGCGGTCATTTGTTTCAAAAGAAACTGCACAAATGTTAAAAATCACCAGTGAATAAAGGAAAAAAGTTTTAAAAAAAAGTCATTTCTTCAGAAGTAAGAATAATCATTTTAGTTGCATAGAGTTATGCTATTTTTAAAAAACAACAAAAAGTTGTAATTTTTGGAATATTAGGTTGCGGAAAAAACTAAATGTTATGAAAATAAAGTAAAAAAAAAATGTGGCGGTAAAGTTGTAATAACGAGAATAAGATGTACAAGTACAAATATTGGAAAATTAAAATCATATGTTGTAATTTTTACGTGTATAAGGTCAAAATATTAAGAGAAAAAAGTTGCTGTTTTTTGAGAAACATTAGTACATTAAAATATGATGAGAATAAATAATGTCATTTTAGTAACGTAGAGTTTAAAAGTTGTAATATTATGAAAAACAAAATTGTCATTTTTGGAAAATTAGTTTGGAGAAAAAGTCCAAATAAAGTCAACATATTATGGGAATAAAGTTGTAATATTATGAGAAGTTAGTTTACAAGAAGAAAATTTTGAACATTTTTTAAGACCAGTGTATTTGGTTCCAGAGCTGGACTCTTACATCTAGGGTGAAGTTTGACCAAAGTTTGTCATATGTAAGTGTAATGCATCTCTGATTGTGCTATGTGAGTGTGTATGTCAACAAGGTCTTCTATGAGAAGCTATTAGACTCAATCTAAGAGTGGCACAATAGCAACTGCTAGGCCCTCTAGAAAGAGAGAGAGATTATTGCACCTGTTGTATGTAAGTGTTAGGCAACTTTGATTGTGCTATGTGAGTGTGTATGTCGACAAGGTCTTCTATGAGAAGCTATCAGACTGAATCTAAGAGTGGCACCATAGCAACTACTAGGCCCTCTACAAAGAGAGAGAGATTATTGCACCTGTTGTATGTAAATGTTGGGCAACTTTGATTGTGCTATGTGAGTGTGTATGTCGACAAGGTCTTCTATTAGACTGAATCTAAGGGTGGCACCGTAGCAACTGTTAGGCTCTCTACAAAGAGAGACAGATTATTGCACCTGTCGTATGTGAGTGTAATGCATCTCTGATTGTGCTATGTGAGTGTGTATGCCAACAAGGTCTTCTATGAGAAGCTATCAGACTGAATCTAAGAGTGGCACCGTAGCAACTACTAGGCCCTCTACAAAGAGAGAGAGATTATTGCACCTGTTGTATGTAAGTGTTAGGCAACTTTGATTGTGCTATGTGAGTGTGTATGTCGACAAGGTCTTCTATGAGAAGCTATCAGACTGAATCTAAGAGTGGCACCATAGCAACTACTAGGCCCTCTACAAAGAGAGAGAGATTATTGCACCTGTTGTTTGTAAGTGTTGGGCAACTTTGATTGTGCTATGTGAGTGTGTATGTCGACAAGGTCTTCTATTAGACTGAATCTAAGGGTGGCACCGTAGCAACTGTTAGGCTCTCTACAAAGAGAGACAGATTATTGCACCTGTCGTATGTGAGTGTAACGCATCTCTGATTGTGCTATGTGAGTGTGTATGCCAACAAGGTCTTCTATGAGAAGCTATTAGACTGAATCCAAGGGTGGCACCGTAGCAGCTACTGTGGCCCTCTACAAAGAGAGAGCGATCAGTGCACCTGTTGTATGTAAGTGTTGGGCAACTTTGATTGTGCTATGTGAGTGTGTATGTCGACAAGGTCTTCTATTAGACTGAATCTAAGGGTGGCACCGTAGCAACTGTTAGGCTCTCTACAAAGAGAGACAGATTATTGCACCTGTCGTATGTGAGTGTAACGCATCTCTGATTGTGCTATGTGAGTGTGTATGCCAACAAGGTCTTCTATGAGAAGCTGTTAGACTGAATCCAAGGGTGGCACCGTAGCAGCTACTGTGGCCCTCTACAAAGAGAGAGCGATCAGTGCACCTGTTGTATGTAAGTGTTGGGCAACTTTGATTGTGCTATGTGAGTGTGTATGTCGACAAGGTCTTCTATTAGACTGAATCTAAGGGTGGCACCGTAGCAACTGTTAGGCTCTCTACAAAGAGAGACAGATTATTGCACCTGTCGTATGTGAGTGTAACGCATCTCTGATTGTGCTATGTGAGTGTGTATGCCAACAAGGTCTTCTATTAGACTGAATCTAAGGGTGGCACCGTAGCAACTGTTAGGCTCTCTACAAAGAGAGACAGATTATTGCACCTGTCGTATGTAAGTGTAACGCATCTCTGATTGTGCTATGTGAGTGTGTAAAAATAAAAAAAAAAAGAAGGTGTTGCCATCCATCGGAAAAGGGCACCTGGAGCTCTGCCAACTCTCTGTCAGTCAGCTCGAGATGCGGGAGCTGTGCGTTTGATAATTACTAATTATCCTAATTATAACAGGGGTGCCCTAACGTTTCCCAGCGACGACCTCATAGTGAAACATTTCTCTGAAGCAACACGTGCAGATATGCCAAGATGGTATATCGGCTTTGCTCCTTTTTTCCTCATTTTTTGTAACTTTTCAGATATTTCAGATGTCTTCTTAAATCATCTGTACATTTTCTTCTCATAGTATTATTTTATTCAGATTATATTTTAACTTTTTCCCCAACAAATGACATTCATTTTGTTCTCATACTTCAAAAATTACATATTTTTTATTGAACATTTCAATTTTTATTTTTTCTTATGTTATTATGTGTTTATTCTTAAAATTGCAACTCTTTTCCAAATGACAATACAGCTTTTTATTTGTAATATGTTGACTTTATTCTTATAAATGTTTTTTTCATTTCTGCTGATATTTTTCAACTATTTCTACTTAGTGTTTGCAAACTTAATTTGACTTTATTGACATGATTTTTTTTACTTTATTCTTGTAATATTTAAACTTTTTCTGCAAACTAATTTCCCAAAAATGACAACTTAGTTTGTTTTCTTTTTGATAATATTATTTGTTGTAAAAATACATCTTTTGTTAATACTTCAACTTTATCCTACTAAAATGAGATTACTTTTACTGACAATTTTTCCTCTTTATTCTCATAGATTTTTTTTCCTTGTTAGATTACAACTTTTTTCTTTTAATATTTAGACATATTTTCCAATTTTTGCATATTCTTGTTGAATTATACTACTTTTAGAAGGTGCTATGGGCTACACTATGGACATCCCTTTGTCGTCCATTTGATTGTCGGCTGCATGGTGGTTGAGTGGTCAGCGTGTAGGACTCACAGCTAGTAGACCCGAGTTCAATTCCACCATATCTGTGTGGAGATTGCATGTTTTCCCCATGCATGGGTTTTCTTTGACTCCAAATTGTCCATAAGTATGAATGTGAGTGTGAATGGTTGTTTGTCTATATGTGCCCTGTGATTGGCTGGCCACCAGTCCAGGGTGTAGCCTGCCTCTTGCCCGAAGACAGCTGGGATAGGCTCCAGCACCCCCGCGACCCTCGTGAGCATATTTCCTGTCAGTCAAAGCTTTTGGAAGTAATGAATGAATAATGAAATTAGCGCTGTAGCTACAAAGGTGTGCGTTTGGTGTTTGTTTCTGCTTGCAACTCTGAGACCGGGAATAAGTTCTGGCCATGGTTCTGTGCCATCATGGAAGCGGTGGTGTTGAAGAGGAGCGGTGACTCACGGCTGTGAGTCCCGTCAATCCGGGGCGGCGCCGTGCTTCCGCCGAAAGCGAGCGTCGTCGCTGAGCCGATGATAAGTCTGGCGGAAGTGCCTGCGCTCCCAAAATTGGATCCCTTCCTCCTGTCATGAGTCATTGGTTCTTCTCAGAGATTTGAAACCTCCTCCATCTGGCTCCTCGCGCTGAAATTGAATGAACGCAACAGCTTGTAGAAAACGGAATAATTTGTTATTATTCATGAAGGAACATTGCTTTGCGCGAGCGATACGGCGGCCTGGCCGTGAGCGACTTGTAAACAGGGAAGTTCACAAAGAGAATCCTTATTATTCGGAACATGCGGCAGCAGAGGCGATGCGGTGTCTCCCCAGTGCCGCCGCCTGCCTATAGATTTCCAAATAACCCAGACCTTCATTAGTCCGCTTTCCCTCGGCGGATCCTGGCCCAGATGCTTGTGGCGTAGTAGTTCTGTCAGGCCGAGCTGCCGGTGTCAGAAATAATGGCACTGGAGGTGTGCGGCTTGGAGGGGGGGGGGGGAGAAAAAGTGCGTTGAGTGCACTTTCATTCCCTCCAGGAAAGGAATAATGAAGTACACGCTGGCGCTCGCTGTGGGAAGTGTAATTTCGTTTGCGCACCTGACAGGCCGTGACGTGTGTTGCACAGAACATGATTTATTTGCACGACTATTTCAGTCCGACCTAATTGGACTTTAGTGGCGTCCCGTCGATGCGAGGCGGAAATGTGACGCCTGGGTAGTGTGCTCAGGAAAAAGTTAGGACACCCCTTTGTGTTCCAATGAATGACATTGGTGGCGCCAATTATGGGCTGTGGTCAAATGCTTTGGACGACAAGCTAGCAGACATGTAATACAGATATCTTACAAGTTTTATCGCCATTACACAAATACTCGGTGAATTATGGACAATTACTGTAATTGCTACATCACGACTGCAAAAAAGATGTTTTGTTCGATCACAGACGTCTTTTTCAACCAATCTTGCTCAAAATGAACACACATGTGCTTGTCGGTTCTCCAAATGGGTGTACCAAGTTTCATGACGATTGGCTAAAACAGTGACAGTGAGTGTTTTGTAGTGCTACGGGAGAAACGTCAATTCTGTCTAACCAATGGGGCTTAATGGCGCCACCATGTGGTGTGTTTGTCAGGAAAATAACAGCAGAGACAACACAGTAGGGGTGCATGTTTTGACAAATTGTCGGCCTTTTGTGTGCTTCAGGAGTAGAAGATTTACAACAGGGGTCTCAAACTCAATTTACCTGGGGGCCACTGGAGCTAGGGTCTGGGCGAGGCTGGGCCGCATCAGGTTTTCCAAAAAAAAACAAAAAAACAACGCATTTATTAAAAACAGAAAAATATACAAACTTTTTCAGTGCTTTGGTTCCGATTTTCTACAAGAAAAGCTCTGATAAAACATTCCACTGTTCTCAAATATCTTCATTTTTATTTTTCTACACAAAATAAGATGAAAAATAAATAAACAAATCAAGAATGAAGAAAATCATTTAATCAGTAATAAATAAATATAATAATAATAAAACAGCAAATAATAAAATTAAGAAACCACATATAGTTGGTGGGTAGACAAATTATTTTTTTCCGATTAAAATGAACAAAGCATTATTAGAGCCCTGTAGACATGACAAAACACGACTATAGTCACATTTATACTCTTTTTTTATTTACAACATATTGCGCAACTGCAGGGTCTTGAGACACATGCTAACTCGCAAACTATAGAGCTAGCGACCTAAACGGTAGCCTTCAAGTTATTTCCTTTCAACTTAAATAGTCAAAAACTTACCACTTCCACACGGATAGGGAGGATAACTATTAACAGTTATTTAACCTTTAACATGAACATTAATCAAACTTAATAATTTTTTCTGGGCCGCACTAACATTAACTTTCATATCAAGGCAGGGGCCTCAAACTAGTGTCCTGGGGGCCACATCTGGCCCGCGGGCCGCATGTTTGAGACCCCTGATTTACAACATTTACATGACTGTAAATGACATCTGTGGCCAAATCTATGGACAATTATTGTAATTGCTACGTCACGCTTGTGCCTCTGCAAAGTAAAGACATTTCGCTTCATGGCAGCCATGTTTTTTCTTGCTTTCTTGCTTTTTCTTGCTTTTCTTGTTTCATCTTGCTCAAAATGTACAAATATGTGCTTATCAGAGGTGTGATCTATTTTCGTAGTGATTGGGGTGTATATCCTAGAGTTATAGTGCGTGATTTGTTGTGCTATGTGAGAAATTTCATGTCAAACTACTTTGGAAGATATGTTAGCATACATGTAATACAGATATACTCCAAGTTTTTGTTGCCATTAGACAAATGCTGAATGCCTTATGGACATAGCATACAATACATAGCTTAGCATAGCAATACATAGCAAAGCATGCATAGCATACTGTAGAGTAAAGAGCCATGTTTTTCAACCAATCTTGCTTAAATTTGACAAATATGTGCTTATTAGAGGTGTGATCTATTTTCGTAGTGATTGGGGTGTATATCCTAGAGTTATAGTGCGTGATTTGTTGTGCTATGTGAGAAATTTCATGTCAAACTACTTTGGAAGATATGTTAGCATACATGTAATACAGATATACTCCAAGTTTTGTTGCCATTAGACAAATGCTGAATGCCTTATGGACATAGCATACAATGCATAGCTTAGCATAGCAATACATAGCAAAGCATGCATAGCATACTGTAGAGCAGGGGTGCTCATTAAGTCGATCGCGAGCTACCGGTCGATTGCGGAGGTGGTACTGGTCGATCGCTGGTCGATCGCGGCGTGACATTAAAAAATATCATCCCAGCATCAATGCCGTCACTTGATTGATATACAGGGCAGCCATTCAGATGACAACTGAATGTTGCCCTTCGGGCGACCAATCAAATCAAACAACGTCTCTAAGTGCAGCAGAACTTACCATGTCAGCCTATCATCCATCCCCGTTACTTGATTGACATACAGGACAACCAGTCAGATGACAACTGAATTTTGACCTTTAGGTCACCGCTCATGCGTAAACAACGATGCAAAGTGCTAAGCTAGTCGGCGAATTGCGTTAGATTTTAAGCCCTCGCTAAAGTTTATGGTCACTAAAATGAGTGAAGGAGCTGGACCAAGTAAAAAGGCAAAAACTGGACCAAGTAAAAAGGCAAAAAACATATCACTTCCATACGGATATGGAATATTATACGGATATTATGATACGGATATTATCCATGACTGATAAACATTTGGAAGTGTGCTTGAGGCTGGCTATCAGCAGCTACTGTCCGGACTATGCATCCCTGGCTGGTTCAATTCAGTGCAAGTCATCAAAGTAAACTCAGGTAATTACAAAAAATGTTAATAGTTAATTATGTGTGTTTTGCAATATTGGCTCATTTGGTTATGTAAGGTACATCAACATACATTGTACGTACAAATAATCCTCAATACATTTGAAAATAAATAGATGTTTTGCATTTTTGTAGTGGGTAGATCATTTTGACTCGGTCATTTTAAAAGTAGCTCGCATGCTGAAAAAGTGTGAGCACCCCTGCTGTAGAGTAAAGAGCCATGTTTTTCAACCAATCTTGCTTAAATTTGACACACATGTGCTTGTCAGTCCCCGAAAGGTGTGTACAAAATCTCATTGTGATTGGACACAACACCGTAAGGTTACAGTGAATGATTTATAGAATTTTCAAGTCAATTTGATTTGCTTAGTTGTTAGACTTTGGGATTTAATAACAGCGCCACCATGTGGCTAATTGGTGATACAAATAGTAGCACCAATAACACAATAGGACTGGATGGGCTGACAAATTTTGAGCTTTCTGTGTGTCGCGGTTCAGTAGTGGAAGAGTTCCACGGGCTGTGTTCTTTGTCCCGAGTGTAAATTCCCCAAAGGCTTCACACGTAATGAGACAACACAGTCTCCACCACCTGTGGCCAGATGAAGCCCCGCCCCCCCTCGGCCTCGTCAACAACTTTTGATGGCCGCCCCAGTCTGCGCTTTTATTGCAGCGGAGCTGTGAAATGTTGTTTGGGTTGCAATCTGCCAGCCAATATCTGCTGCCCCTGTAAAAGCAGACCAATTTCTCTTCCTCTCTTATGGGACGCTCATCTGGCGACAGATGCGCCATAACGCCGGCCGCCATACCGCAGAAGCAGTAAATTGGAGTCTTCGCTTCTTGGAGGGTGTAATCGGCTGTCTTACGAGCTTTCAGAGCTTAATTAAGATTTCGGGAGGGGCGGCGTCAAATTTCTGATGATTTGTGATTTGAAATCAGTGAAATATTTTCACGTTGGAGATGAATATTTGGCTGGAGTTTTCACTTCAATTTATTTTCAAAGAACCGCTGTGGTTTTATTGGCGTATTTCTGCATTCAGGTTAGTGACTTTACTCGGAAGCTTTGTGCCGTTTATTGCTATGTCGCCATTAACACGTCTAACGAGGTGGTTTTATGTCTTTTTTTGTTGCTGCTTTAAACGCAAATGTAGTCTTGGTCTTTTGTCCCGGTGCCACAAAAAAGTCAAATTTGGAATTAAAGCAGCAATTTTCCGGTAAAAACATCAAAGCTTGGATTTCAAACCATGAATTAGTGTGACGACAGAAAATCTTATGAGACTTCGGCTCAGTGAACGTTTGATTATTAGCATTTTCTTTATCTTTGTCTTGTCAAAAAAAGTCAATTCTCAAATTTGACAGAACAAATCCATTCAGCAAAAAAAAAATTTCATTATTTTTTTTTACTTAATTATATAATTTATTAAATATTTTAAAATAAATGTAAAATAAAAAAATCTAATTAGTAATAATTCAATTAATACATAATACTAATTTAGAAAAAATATAAAATAATTAGTACTAATTCATTCATTCATTATTACTAAATTTATGAATTAACAATTAATAGATAAAATTAGTAATAATAATAATATTTTATACACAATACTTTTTAAATATATTTTTAAAAAATATATGAAAAAAGTAAAGAAATGTGTCTTCTATTTTATTACTTCCAGGCATTCGCAGGCCACATAAAACAATATGGGGGCTGAATATGGCCCCCGGACCTTGAGTTCACCACCTGTGTTATTTCATGTTTAGGGGTCTCTAAAAATATTAAATAGCGTATTTGGAAGGTTGTAAACAGATCTTCTATGCTCTAACTATATAAATATTTGATTTAAAAATAAGCACTCCTACTTTGCAGAAATTCACTTATCACGGGCGATTAACTGTGATAAAGGAGGGATTACTGTACATTCAATCATAGATAAGCATGTGTTGTATGCTGATGGAGTTTAGCAGCGCTTTGGAAAATGTCAAAAATGGGGTAAAGCTAAAGTTAATATGAATAATAATGTATATAAGTTCTTAGCATGTGGACAGTACATTTACTGAATATCAAGCTTATATTTTCAGGATGTGGCCCTCAGTGGAAGGTTTGGTCATTCATGAGGGATATGATTTATCTCTCAGGTAATGAATGCACCTGAGAAGAAGTCCTGTACAAAACCACAGAAGTGAGTCTTATCTGCCGGCGCGACATGCGACCTGTGGACCCGGGAAATTGGCGGCTTAAAGAGCTCCAATTATGGAAGGCGGCGTGAGAAAATGGTATTTATGGCCATTATCTGGGTTCAACCGTGTCAGCCCGACTCGATTAACTCCTCCAGTGAGGAGTGACTGGGGCGACGCTTCTTATCAGGTGGGATTGGGCCTCTGAGCTGTTTGCCTTTTGTCAGTCACCTAGACTTTCGTATTGACCGCTCTCGTCCGCCAGGCAAAAGTGATATGACGTCTTTGTGTTGTCAACCTGATTTTTAATCTGAAACGTGGGCGTGTCCTGTCATGCTAGGGAACATGGACTCGTCTGATTGACAGATGACTTCTTGGTCACACTTTCATCTTGTCACACTTTATGTCCCTTCAGGGCCACCGTACTTCCTGCTTGTGTTGGACAATGTAGAGCCAAGGCAAACTCTTGGCCACTTTATCTACTCCTGTATAGACATATACACATGTATATATATAGACACATGTATGTATGTATATAAATATACATACATACAGTATTTAATATGTCACTATCAAGCCACAGCCTGGAGTCATTATAGATAAGATAGAGCATTAAAATATATGTTTACAACCTTCTAAATAGGCCTTTTAACATTACTAGAGCCCTCTAGGCATGAAATAACACCCCTATAGTCACTTTACACTCCTATTACCCGATATAGTAGACATAATAGGAGAAATTAAGACACACAAGACATGGAAAACCTGTTTGCGACTTTCTAAATAAGAAACATACGACTTTGGAAACCTGTTTGCGACCTTCTAAATAATACAGTGTTTAACATTGTCAGAGCCCTCTAAACATGAAATAACACCCCTATAGTCACTTTTACACTCCTATTGCCCAATATAGTAGACATAATAAGAGAAAATAAGACACATAAGACATTGAAAACCTGTTTGCGACCTTCTAAATAATAGTGTTTAACATTGTCAGAGCCCTCTAGACATGAAATAACACCCCTATAGTCACTTTTACACTCCTATTGCCCAATATAATAGACATAAAAAGAGAAAATAAGACACATAAGACATTGAACACCTGTTCACGACCTTCTAAATAATATACTTTTGACATTATCAGAGCTCTTTTGACATGAAATAACACCCCTATAGTCACATTTACACTCCTATTGCCCAATGTAGTAGACATAATAAGAGAAAATAAGACACATAAGACATTGAAAACCTGTTTGCGACCTTCTAAATAATACAGTGTTTAACATTGTCAGAGCCCTCTCGACATGAAATAACACCCCTATAGTCACTTTTACACTCCTATTGCCAATATAATAGACATAATAAGAGAAAATAAGACACATAAGACATTGAAAACCTGTTTGCGACCTTCTAAATAATACAGTGTTTAACATTGTCAGAGCCCTCTAGACATGAAATAACACCCCTATAGTCACTTTTACACTCCTATTGCCCAATATAATAGACATAATAAGAGAAAATAAGACACATAAGACATTGAACACCTGTTCACGACCTTTTAAATAATATACTTTTGACAATATGAGAGCCCTTTTGACATGAAATAACACCCCTATAGTCACAGGTACACTCTAAATACCCAATAATTAGAAAATAAGACACAAACAGATTGTATAGAAACAGGACTGTGTAGGAACAGGAAGTAAAATAGGAACAATGTTGATGTGGGAGTCTATGTTATGTCTTATTTATGTCTTAAATGGCTTGTTTTCTCTTATTGAGTCTACTATATTGTGTGAAGGTGACTATAGGGGTGTTATTTCATGTCTAGAGGGCTCTAATGTTTATATCCATATTTAGAAGGTTGTAAGCAAGGTTTGTATGGCTTATGTGTCTTATTTTCTCTTGTTATGTCTACTATACAGGTTAATATGAACGCAAAGGTGCATATAGGGGTGTTATTTCATGTCTAGAGTGCTCTAATGATGTTTAGAACCATATTTAGAAGGTTGTAAACAAGTTTTCTGTACTCAAACTACCAAAATCCCATCAATAACTAAGAAATCCTACTCGGTGGAATTTACTGATCACGATTAACTGCCACAATTAACTGCGATTACTGGAGATTGAATGGTAGCTAAACTTTGCCAAATGGCTATCATTAGCTGACAGCAAACATGGCTAGTACGTGTTTTTACATCGGTGTAGTTGACGTGCTGAAAGCAGGATGAGGGCGGGATGTAACGTTTGTAGTTTGTTGGAATGCCGGCGTCTTTGCCAGAAGTAAAAAAAAACAAAACAAACAAAAGCAAGGAATTCTCCCAATTCGAGAACTCGCTCCTGTGTGAATCTTATTTATGTCTTAAATGTCTTATTTTCTCTTACCATGTGTACTATATTGCCGAATAGGAGTGTAAAGGTGACTATAGGGATGTTATGTCATGTCTAGACGTCTCTAATAATGTTAAAACCCATATTTAGAAGGTAGTAAAGAGGATTTCTATACTGTTTAGCACTTTAAAGACTTTTCTGAATCATCAGAATAAACGTTTATCTAAGCTTTAAGTGCCCTCCCCTTGAAAACAAGCTGTTATTTACAAGTTGTGTCTTCTGGCCAATGGCGCGTGGTCTCAAGGTGACAGCATGGCGGCGGCGGCGGGGCCGGCTGGACGCCCTCAGAGCACAACTTTGATGATGGCTTGTGATGGGCGGCCCAGGTGCCGGAATAACATTAGACCTGCCGGACAGGTGGCACGGCGGCAAAGCGGGGCTCCGAGGCTCAATAACGAGGGCGACGCCAGATAGACCCCCATCTGCTCGCCTGCGCACACGTCCCATCCATTACGTCTCAGCGGCCGAGTCTCCTCGGCGTGAAGAGTGCTCGCTTCCGGCGCCACAGAAACATTTCCACGTCTGTTCAATCCTTGTCAAGCTCCCATCTTGCTTTGCGTGTAACTATTTTTAAAATAAAAATATAATTCTGACACTTAAAGTTCTAACGTCAGCCTGGCAGAGCTACAGTGTACATTTTAAGATCTGTAGCGAAGCCTGTTTTATTATTTTTTTTCTTGCTTGTTTTTTTTTTTATGTAATGGGCGTGGCAACCTTAGATCTATTAAGTATGCATGAGATACTAAAGCATTATAATATGTCAGGATTACAGTACACTAATCCCTCGTTTATCACACTTAATTGGTTCCAGACACCACCGTCATAAGTGATCAATTCCAGCCACGAAAGAATTAAAAAAAAAACTGTTTACCACTTGTAAATACCCTTTTTAACTTTGTTAGACCTCTCTAGATATGAAATAACACCCCCATGGCCACCTTGACACTCCTATTAACTAAATATATTATATTTAGTTATATTAATTAAATATAGTAGACATAACAAGAGAAAATAATAATATTAGACATAGAAAACCTGTTTATGACCTTCTAAATATAGATTTGAACATTATTAGAGCCCTCTCGACATGAAATAACACCCCTATAGTCACCTTTACATTCTTATCGAACAATATAGTGGATATAATAAGAGAAAATACAAATATTAGACATAGAAAACCTGTTTATGACCTTCTAAATATGGTTTTGAACATTATTAGAGCCCTCTAGACATGAAATAACACCCCTATAGTCACCTTAACACTTAT
The DNA here is from genome assembly GCF_030265055.1 of Doryrhamphus excisus. Lineage (NCBI taxonomy): Eukaryota > Metazoa > Chordata > Actinopteri > Syngnathiformes > Syngnathidae > Doryrhamphus > Doryrhamphus excisus. The sequence continues at coordinate 930,026 of NC_080473.1, forward strand.
TGAACAATATAGTGGATATAGTAAGAGAAAATAAAAATATTAGACATAGAAAACTTGTTTATGACCTTCTAAATATGGATTTGAACATTATTAGAGCCCTCTAGACATGAAATAACACCCCTATAGTCACCTTTACACTGTTATTGAACAATATAGTGGATATAATAAGAATAAATAAAAATATTAGACATAGAAAACCTGTTTATGACCTTCTAATATGGATTTGAACATCATTAGAGCCCTCTAGACATGAAATAACACCCCTATAGTCACCTTAACACTCTTATTGAACAATATAGTGGATATAATAAGAGAAAATAAAAATATTAGACATGGAAAACCTGTTTATGACCTTCTAAATATGGGTTTGAACATTATTAGAGCCCTCTAGACATGAAATAACACCCCTATAGTCACTTTTACACTGTTATTGAACAATATAGTGGATATAATAAGAATAAATAAAAATATTAGACATAGAAAACCTGTTTATGACCTTCTAAATATGGATTTGAATATTATTGGAGCCCTCTAGACATGAAATAACACCCCTATAGTCACCTTAACACTCTTATTGAACAATATAGTGGATATAATAAAAGAAAATAAAAATATTAGACATGGAAAACCTGTTTATGACCTTCTAAATATGGGTTTGAACATTATTAGAGCCCTCTAGACATGAAATAACACCCCTATAGTCACATTTACACTCTTATTGAACAATATAGTGAATATAATAAGAGAAAATAAAAATATTAGACATGGAAAACCTGTTTATGACCTTCTAAATATGGGTTTGAACATTATTAGAGCCCTCTAGACATGAAATAACACCCCTATAGTCACCTTAACACTCCTATTGAACAATATAGTGGATCTAGTAAGAGAAAATAAGACATGTTAGACATAGAAAACCTTTTTTTAACATTATTAGAGCACTCAGGACATGAAATAACACCAGTAACATAATTACATAATTAGTTCTTTTTCACTTCCTCTTTCTGTACAATACTTCATGTGGTGGCAATTGTGTCATTAATGTAACATTACTGACACCTAGTGACCAGAGTGCAATACTACATATCATCACATCTTTGAATGCGTCTTATATTTGGATTTCACTTCATTTAACCATTTTTTTTAGCCAATAGTAGTATTCCTTTCTACGCATGTGATATTCCTGCAGGTCAGAGCATAGAAACCTTTATTAAAATGATTAGAGCCCTCCACATTTGAACTAACACCCCTATAGTCACCTTTATACTTGCATTACCCAGTATAGTAAATGTAATGAGACATAAATAAGAAATAATAAATGGCAGTATTGGGCGTGTTCCTCGTTGTTCTTTTTTTTCGCAGTCAGGGGGGCCCATCCAGTTGGTGGGGCCCATCAGTGGTGACATGAGTCTGTGAGGTCTGGAGGAAGAAGGAGGAAGATGATGTATTTTTCTCACGTTTGGTTGTTAGAACCTCATGAAAAAGTCACGTGCTTCAGCGGGAATGATGAATATCGAGACCTTCTAAGTGGAATTATGTATAGTTGGCTTTGTAGTACTCATGTACTTTGTGTATTCATGAAGTGTAGTACATGCAGCTCTCCAGGCGGCTCTACTGTCTGTGTGGGTTTTTTTTTTTTTTTAATCCACACAAAACGCACCTGGCTGGCCACCCACACTGCTTATAGGCTGCGTTACCAAGGGAACGTTTGCAGAGATCATCTCTTTTCCATTTAAACAGCTAAAGTCTCATTGGTGCCGGACTGGGATTGGAACTAGTTTGGATTCATTGTGCGAAAACTAATAACAACATGCGGCTGAAGATGAGTGTCCTTTTTATGTCATTGCCGTGTTCTAGAGGAGGTTGAGGGGTCGTTACGGCGTGATACATCGTCTTCCGTTGGCTTTTCAAGGCGAGATTGTCTGATAACGGCGTGGACATACACGGGAGGGGGGGTCATGAATAATCCAGTAGCGTCCACGTGGAGCGATTGTATAAGTATTGTCTCGTTGGAGGCCCAACAAGCTCTACTTGGGATTCTCACTCCATCTTGATTGTCCAACACGGAATACTGTACTTTCTTTGGTGTTTGCTGGATGGACCGAAGGTACGGAGCCAGGAGGCGAGGTTTTACCAAGCGAGGGCCACAACTTTGACACAATGTAAGATAGACAAAAGCAGGGGTCTCAAACTCAATTTACTTGGGGGCCACTGGAGCTCGGGTCTGGGTGAGACTGGGCCGCATCAGGTTTTCCAAAAAAAAAACCCCCAAAAAACGCATTTATTAAAAACAAATTTTTTTTTAAAAACTTTGCTTGGTTCCAATTTTCTACAATAAAAGCTCTGATAAAACATTCCACTGTTCTCAAATATCTTAATTTTTATTTTTCTACACAAAATAAGATGAAAAATAAATAAACAAATCAAGAATAAAGAAAATCAATCAATCAGTAATAAATAAATATAATAATAATAATAATAATAATAAAACGCAAATAATAAAAACTTAAGAAAGCACATATAGTTGGTGGGTAGACAAATTATTTTTTCAGATTAAAATGAACAAAGCATTATTAGAGCCCTGTAGACATGACAAAACACGACTATAGTCACATTTATACTCTTTTTATTTACAACATATTGCGCAACTGCAGGGTCTTGAGACACATGCTAACTCGCAAACTCGAGAGCTAGCGACCTAAACGGTAGCCTTCAAGTTATTTCCTTTAAACTTAAATAGCCAAAAACTTACCACTTCCACACGGATAGGGAGGATAACTATTAACAGTTATTTAACCTTTAACATGAACATGAATCAAACGTAATCATTTTTTCTGGGTACATGATACCATACAGCATCCATATCAAACTTGCGCGGGCCGCGCTAACATTAAACTTTCATATCAAGGCGGGGGCCTCAAACTAGTGTCCTGCGGGCCACATTTGGCCCGCGGGTCGCATGTTTGAGGCCCCTGGACAAAGGAGTTCTATAGATTTCAAATAAAAAGCTGCATCGTAGTAGGAACTTTGCTTTTTTCCGTTTTTGCTCGTTTCAACTTTCTTCATAAATAATATTCATAAATAAGTTTCTTCTGGTAATTATGACTTTATGCTAATAACAACTTGGAAAAAAAATGTATTTTTTCTTTAATATTTCAACATTATGCTCCTAAAATGGCATTATTTTTCCCATAATATTTTGACTTTATTTCAATAATATTGTAACTTTTTACCAAACCTAATTTTTACGTTTTTAATTTTTTATTATTATTTAATATTTCAATTTTACACTACAATGTTTTTAATTTTTTCCAATAATATTATGAGATTCTTTTCATAAAGTGACATCTTTGTCTCATTAATGAATAATACCAAGGAAGCCAACAGCAAAATAATATAATAAATCATAATACTGAAGTACAATAAAAAAAAACACAAGTGAATAACTTTTGACAACATTTTTTCCTCATCTTTTCATTTATTCTCTTAAGATTATTTTTATTTTATTTTTTGCCTAATAAAATTTTAATTTTATTTATATGTATTTTATTAATTTATATTTTATTTTTAAAATATTTTTATTTCCAAATATTGCAAGTTTCTTATGAATTATTTTAAAACATAAAAAATATCCTTGGAATATTTTGACTTTGTCTCCATAATATGAAATTTTTTCGCCAAAGTAATTTAGAATTTAGAACTGTTTTGCTGTGTTTGTTTATGCTACAAAAGGTATGTTTTTTTTATGTTTCAGCTTTTTCTCAATTGAGTTCAACTTTATTTCTTTTTCTGCTTTATTCTTGCACAATTATTGCAAGTTTTTCCATTTTTGCTGTTTTTTTTTTTTTTTTATTTACCACGGGCCAAAACTTGGCACCTTGTGTCTTCACGCACGGATAGATGAAAGAAGCCGAAAGCATCCGAGTGGCGGTCCCTAAAAGGTGGCAGCCATACAGGACGTTTCAAGCTTCCTTAATCAGCCATGTGCAGGTAACAGGTGCGGCCTTTTAGCTTTAATGGCCGGGAAAAAGAAGGCCAATGTGCACACGACTGCCTGGAGCGCCTGTCAGCTCGCCACGTCGCCACCTGCTCGTTTTCCACTTCTCGTGGCTCCGGGGGCCGCCTCGCTGGTGCGTCGCTCCACCGCGTCATGTGACCTTAACGCAAACACGCTTTTCATGTTCAGCCCACTTCAGGGGTGCCCAGACTTTTTCCTCAGGAGGGAATAAAACATGAAAGGATATGGATTTGATATGAGTAAATACTGTATCTTCATCTTAGTATAAACTTCATTTTTTTCTCCCAAATATTTCACTTTTCTTCAGAAACAATCTTGGGAAATTTTATTTATTATAACTTTTCCTGTGACCTAATTTTTACAAAAATGACAACTTTAATTTTTTTTTCTCAAAATATTACAACATTGAAAAAAATATATTGATTAGTCATTTTATTTCATTTTATTTTATATTTTATATATATTTTACAAAAATATATATATTTTTTTTAATATTTCAAGTTGATGCTACTAAAATGACATTATATTTCCCTGTAATATTACGAGCTTCTTTTATTTGCTGTTATTGTTTTTTTTTTTACTTTGAAACTATTCTAAGTGTCTTGAGGGTCCTAGAATATTTTCATATTTTTCACATATTTTCTTAACGTTATAACTTTTCCCTCAACTGAATTGTCCAAAAACTTTATTTGTTGTTTATTTTTTCTTACCATATCACAACTGAAAAAAGTTGTTTTCTTTGTTTCGACCTTATGCCACTAAAATGACATTATTTTTCAGTATACTTTATAATACTTTTATCAAAGAATATTTTCACATTTTTCACATATTTTCTTAACGTTATAACTTTTCCCTCAACTGAATTGCCCAAAAATAACCACTTTATTTGTTGTTTATTTTTTCTTACCATAGTACAACTGAAAAAAGTTGTTTTCTTTATTGTTTCGACCTTATGCCACTAAAATGACATTATTTTTCATTATACTTTATAATACTTTTATCAAAGAATACTTTCACATTTTTCACATATTTTCTTAACATTATAACTTTTCCCTCAACTGAATTGCCCAAAAATAACTACCATATTACAACTGAAAAAAGTTGTTTTCTTTATTGCCTCAACCTTATGCCACTAAAATGACATTATTTTTCATTATACTATGATTATACTATAATATTTTTATCTCTTGATATTTTGACCTAATTCTTAAAAATGATTACATGAGTTCTCCATTTTTGCTGTTGTTTTTATTAAGTTTCTACAAATAGCCCCCGGGCGGCACTTTGGACACCCCTTGCCTGTTTATTTCAAGGGGCATCACGTTGAAGGGTTCCTAGGTTTCTGCCGTATCCATGGCAATGCTAATGACATCTTCCGCGGCCATAAAGAAAAGCTGAAGAGTCTCGGAAGACGTTGCAGGCAGGCTGTCTTTCCATCTGCTGGGTCGACACGGCGGAGAAAAAGTCCTTCCTGCAGGAGAGGTCCTCAGGGGCGACCACTAAAGGGGGCAAAGACGTTACTGCTACTTGAGTCTTATTGAAAGAAGAAAAGTGTTGTTCTCTGCTGTACAGCCGAGAACGGATTGATGCTTCCTCCTCGTTATGGAGAGTTTATGGAAATGACCCAGACACCCAACGTGTCAACATCAAGACGAAAATGTCAAGGAAAATATGACATTTTAATACAAAAAAAAATGAAAGGATGCAACTTTGCCACTTTGATATTTAGCACAGCGAACACACGGAGATATGCTTCCGTATATTTCATCTCAGCTTTGGCATGCGGGTGAAAAAGCATTTTATTAATACTACTTCATTTTTAATGCATTTCTTTTTCTTCTCATAATTATGACCTTATATCTAAAATATATGACTTTTTTTTTTTACAAAGACAAGAAAACTTTTTTCTCTTATTTGGACTGCATTTTTCTAATGTTATGACTTATTCCCCAACCTAATTTGGCATAAATTACATTTTTATTTGTTGTTTTTTTCTTTCCCATGATATTATGTCTTATTAAAATATTTTAACTTTATGCTACTAAAATGATATTATTTTGCCTCCAAATATTACAACATTCTTGTCAAATGAAATCATAATATGACTTTTTTCCCTCTTAAAATGTTGAATTTATTCTCCTAATATTACAGCTGTAACTTTATTTTTGTAATTTTTTAGGGGGGGGTGAGATTATGATATTATTCCCACAATTATTTTTTTAAATATTTTCTAAATATTTTTTTTTCCCCAACCTCAGTTTCCAAAGAAAATAGTTTATTCTGGTAAAAAGAAATCTCTTCATACTTCTACTTTATTCTCATAATTTTTTTAAAATTCAAATATTTTTTAATTTTCCAATTTTTTCAGGTTTCTTCTTGGCTTTTTATTTTGTTTTTACAAATATTTTACAAATACTTTCCTGTACATTTTCTTCTCTTACTATTATGTCTTTATTAGCAGAATATTTATTCTTACCCAACCTGGTTTTCCTCTTTAATTTGCTTTTAATAATATAATGACTTTTAAAAAATATTTATTTTAGTCTTTAATATTATAAATATTTCTAATATTTGATATAAAATATTCAACTTAATATTTAAACTTTTTGTCTACTTTAGTTGACATGTTTTTTTTTTGTCATATTATTGTGCAATTACTGCTTTTTTCCCATATTTGCTGTTGTTTTTTAAATTTTATGTCGAGGGGCGCACTTTGGACCCCCCCCGCTCTAGAGCCTACAAACAAACAAATCGAAACAAATCTAAATCAAACAAAGTGACAAATCTAGTGAAGAGGCTTTTGACCACTTGGACCCCCCCCCCCCCCTCCACCATCTAAAAATACACACAGGTGGCTTTGTCAGAAGAGAGTCCATTTGAAAACCCGCCACTGCCCCAAATAGATTGCAGCTCCGTCTTCTGTTGCAAAACTCCATCACCATGCTGCAGAATAAAGAAACTGAATTGTGAGTCTGAAAGGTATGAAACTGTGTGTGTGTGTGTGTGTGTGTGTGTGTGTGTCGCATAAGTATGATATAGTGCAGCACTTGTGCTTGCGGTCACCCCTCCCGAGAGCTTGATGGAATTCACGAACATAGTTGACGGGTTCTTTCTCTGCACCCTACCTTGATACCTTGATGTTGTTATCCTTCAATTCGTTTGAATCAGATCACCAAGAAGAATATGTGACTCTGTGGTGCCTTTTTAATAATAAATAACACGCACGTTTTCGACTTCCTCGATCTAGTTTGCTTTTAAACCATTTTCCTAGCCATGATGAAGACATCTTAGGGAGAGAAATGTATTTGAAACTTGGGAGCGAGCCCAGCAGCCCATAGAATGTTGGGCAAACAAGAGCGTTATGCGCTTCAATGGACTCCCCCTCGCGTCGGGGAGGAAATAAGAAGACTAAAAGACAGCATTGTGTTGAGCTAAGTACGAGCTGGTGTTTGGAATCTAAATGCGCTGCTGTGAAAGCAATCCCTGGCCTCAGTAGTCATCAGCAAATACAGAAAGCAGTCAGCGTGTATTCCCCCGTCGAGACTATTAGCCTCCCAGCCCAGCGCCGACGTCGTCTGGCTACAAATCCGCCGCTTTGTGCGTGCAAATAGTCGGAAATCAAGCAATTTTTTACGGATAGGTCAAATCCAGACAAGGATGTAAAATCTGGCTGTTTTATTTATTTGGAATTCCCATCACGCAAAATCATCTTTGGAATAATGTTTTCTGTCCTGGCGTGCCGGATGAAAATATGACGTCTGATCGGGTGCACGTCTTGATTAAACGGCTGCATCAGCAAATAAAGACGCAGGAGGATTCAGGGCTCCATTAATATCAGTACGACCAAATCACAAATCTTTTTGAAACAAGCACCTGCTGCTCTTTGAGAAGAACTTTCCGTGTTAGCGTCTCCACGCTCGTCCAATAAGACCAGTAAACGTCATGAGATTAGTCTGGGGCTGCACCTGACCACTATTTTCTTCTCGGTCGATTCATTTGAAGCTTGATTCCATGAGTCAGTATGACTCTAACACTAACAGATGAATGATGTTCCAAAATATTCACATTTCAGAGGCTGTCGTCTTTAAATCCAAAAAATGACTAATCAAATACCAAATTAGTAGTCAGTTGATCAGATCATCAATTAATCATCACTGAATGCCTTTCACATTTGAGAGGCTGCAATCAGAGGATATTTACATTTTTTTAATCAAATTAAATTGATTCATCAAAAACCAAAAAGAGTGTTTGTTCAATTGGGTAATTGATTAACCATCGATTAATTGTTGTATCTCTAAAGAAAGGTAAAGGAATTAATATTTGAGAGGTGGAAATCAGAGAATATTTACATTTTGAAATCCAAAACGATTATCAAAGACCAAAATAGTTGTTGATTAATTGCATAATTGATTAACCATCGATTAACTGTTGTAGCTCTCAAGAGATTAAATATATGCACATTTAAGAGGCTGCGATCAGAGGATACGTACATCTTCAAATAAAAAAAATTGACTAATCAAATACCAAATTAATTGCCAGTTGATCCGATAATCAATTAACCATCAATTAATTGTTGTAGCTCTGATTGCAAAAAGTGATTAATCAAAAACCAAAAAGAGTGTTTGTTTAATTGGGTAATTGTTTAACCATCGATTAATTGTTGTATCTCTTAAGAAAGGTAAAGGAATTAATGTTTGAGAGGTGGAAATCAGAGAATATTTACATTTTGAAATCCAAAACGATTAATCAAAGATCAAAACAGTTGGTGATTATTTGGATCATCGATTAGTTGTTGTATCTCTGAATAAAGGTAACAGTATTCACATTACAGAGGTTGAAATCAGAGGATATTTACCTTTTCAAATCAAAAAAACGATTAATCAAAGACCAAAATAGTTGTTGATTAATTGCATAATTGATTAACCATCGATTAACTGTTGTAGCTCTCAAGAGATTAAATATATGCACGTTTAAGAGGCTGCGATCAGAGGATACGTACATCTTCAAATAAAAAAAATGACTAATCAAATACCAAATTAATTGCCAGTTGATCAGATCCTCAATTAACCATCAATTAATTGTTGGCGCTCGAAAGGATCTCACATTTGAGAGGCTGCAATCAGAGGATATTTACATTTTTTTAATCCAAAATTATTTATCAAAGACCAAAAATAGTGGTTGATTAATGGGATAATCGATTAAGCATCGATTAATTGTTGTATCTCTAAAGAAATGTAGAAGTATTCGTATTTGAGAGGTTGAAATTAGATGATATTTACCTTTTGAAAACAAAAACGATTAATCAAAGACCAATATAGTTGTCAATTATTTGGATAATTGATTAATTGTTGCCCTGTGATTGGCTGGCGACCAGTCCGGGGTGTACCCCGCCTCTCGCCCGAAGACAGGTGGGATAGGCTCCAGCACCCCCGCGACCCTCGTGAGGAAAAAGCGGTAGAAAATGAATGAATGAATGAATGATTAATTGTTGTATCGCTGAAGAAATGTAACAGTATTCACATTTCAAAGGTTGAAATCAGAGGATATTTACCTTTAAAAAAAAAAAAAAAAAAGATTAATCAAAGACCAATATAGTTGTCAATTATTTGGATAATCGATTAATTGTTGTATCGCTGAAGAAATGTAACAGTATTCACATTTCAAAGGTTGAAATCAGAGGATATTTACCTTTAAAACAAAAAAAAAAAAAAAGATTAATCAAAGACCAATATAGTTGTCAATTATTTGGATAGTCGATTAATTGTTGTATCGCTGAAGAAATGTAACAGTATTCACATTTCAAAGGTTGAAATCAGAGGATATTTACCTTTAAAAAAAAAAACGATTAATCAAAGGCCATTAATTAATTAATTGGATAATTGATTAACCATCGATTAACTGTTGTAGCTTATCAAGAAATTAAAAAATATGCACATTTAAGAGGCTGAATTGTGATGGTATTTACATTATTCAATCAAAAAGCCTTTAATCGAACAACAAAAAAGATTAATTGGATCAATAGTTGATTCATTGTTGCAGCTTGAGATTTGTCGCTGGTCACGTGTGACCGAAATGTGTTTTTTGTCTTCACGAGACCCGTTTGGACAGTTTGAAACCGGCAATACTGACATCTACAGGGCTTAAGTGGAACAGCATTGTCGCTTAGCTAGACGCCAGCGTTGTACCGCTATCAGGCATTATAGTTGGGCCTTGGCAGCGCTGTCCTTGTTATTATGAGACGTTTAAGGAAAGTTATGGATGTACGAGTCACAATGACCTGAATAATAGCCGTCCTTTTGTGCCTCACATTTATCCTGCCAAAGCCTGCATCCTTTGAAAGGACAAGGCTATGAAAGCACAATAAATATAAAATTGAGGTCCGGGCTGTGTTTGTTTTGAACGACGTGACATAAGCCAATGTGTGCCTTTTTAATACCAAAGCGCAGGTATGAATCCTTCACGGTGATTTACGGACAACATCTTATTACAGCCGCTGTCAAAAAGGCCATTTGAGTCCCAAATGCTGCGTCTTAAAAAGGTAGAGCCGGAGGCAAACAAATCCCTAAAAAAAACAAAGATTTGATTTAAGCGCGGTCGCTAAAGTTCAAGGCTGGAGGAAAGAAAACAACAACAACAACAAAAGGTAATAGATGTCGCGGGTCGGTGTATTGTAGCGTTGGCGCTAGCTTCATCGGAACATCAATCTCCTGTCGGAAAGCCGTGACTCTTGTTCTGGGCCGAGTGATGAATAGACGAGTACATGCAGCACATTAGGAAACATTTCCACTGGCAGCACTTTAAACTTCAACTCTTTCTTCACTCACACGGAACATCATCCGTTAAATATTGGCTTTCAACAATTAGCTTTGACTGAGTGCAGAGAATTATTCCGCTAATAATGCTGTACAAACACTCTCTCATTGTTTCCTTTTCATTTAAGTCCATAAAAAAAAGAGAGGGGCGACCTTCTATATTGCTTTCGGAGTGCCGAGCAGCTAGCCTAACTGGCAGGGGAATGCTAACAATGTCCAAAACAAACATTTCAATCACAGGAACAGAAGGTACTTCTGATTTTTTTTCTTTTAATTCTACTGCACCACAAAGTAATTATCTGCTAACAAACCAACACTGCAGAACAGTCTGGAATTAAACATGCGAGCATGCTAACATAGCAATGTTTAAGAAATGTTATGCTAGTTAACTAGCCAAACAGAAGGTAGTACTGATTTTTTTTCCATCTCTTCCTGACTTCTTTTTTGTTTTGTTTTTTAATGCTACCGCATATCAAAACAAATTATCTGCTAACACTGTAGAACGGTCTGGAATGAAATATGCTAGCATGCTAACATAGCAATGTTTAGGAAATGTTGTGATTTTTTTCCCCTGTCTTCCTGACTTCTTTTTTGTTTGTTTTTTAATGCTACCGCACATCAAACAAATTATCTGCTAACACTGTAGAACGATCTGGAATGAAACATGCTAGCATGCTAACATAGCAATGTTTAAGAAACGTTATGCTAGTTAACTAGCCTAACAGAAGGTAGTACTGTTTTTTTTCCATCTCTTCCTGACTTCTTTTTTGTTTTGTTTTTTAATGCTACCGCACATCAAACAAATTATCGGCTAACACTGTAGAACGGTCTGGAATGTAACATGCTAGCATGCTAACATAGCAATGTTTAAGCTGATTTTTTCCGTCTTCCTGACTTCTTTTTTGTTTAGTTTTTTAATGGTACCGCACATCAAACAAATTATCTGCTAACACTGTTGAACGGTCTGGAATGAAACATGCGACCATGCTAACATAGCAATGTTTAAGAAACGTTATGCTAGTTAACTAGCCTAACAGAAGGTAGTGCTGATTTTTTCCTGACTTTTTTTTTTTAATTCTACGGCACCACAAAGCTAACAAACCAAAACTGCAGAACAGTCTGGAATTAAACATGCGAGCATGCTAACATAGCAATGTTTAAGAAACGTTATGCTAGTTAACTAGCCAAACAGAAGGTAGTACTGATTTTTTTTCCATCTCTTCCTGACTTCTTTTTTGTTTTGTTTTTTAATGCTACCGCATATCAAAACAAATTATCTGCTAACACTGTAGAACGGTCTGGAATGAAATATGCTAGCATGCTAACATAGCAATGTTTAAGAAATGTTGTGATTTTTTTCCCCTGTCTGCCTGACTTCTTTTTTGTTTGTTTTTTAATGCTACCGCACATCAAACAAATTATCTGCTAACACTGTAGAACGATCTGGAATAAAACATGCTAGCATGCTAACATAGCAATGTTTAAGAAACGTTATGCTAGTTAACTAGCCTAACAGAAAGTAGGACTGATTTTTTTCCTGTCTTCCTGCCTTTTTTTTTGTTTTGTTTTTTAATGTTACCACACATCAAATGAATTATCTGCTAACACTGTAGAACGGTCTGGAATGAAACATGCGACCATGCTAACATAGCAATGTTTAAGAAACGTTATGCTAGTTAACTAGCCAAACAGAAGGTAGTGCTGATTTTTTCCTGATTTTTTTTTTAATTCTACGGCACCACAAAGCTAACAAACCAAAACTGCAGAACAGTCTGGAATGAAACATGCTAGCATGCTAACATAGCAATGTTGAAGAAACATTATGCTAGTTAAGTAGTCTAACAAAAGGTAGTGCTGATTTTTTACGGCACCACAAAGTAATTATCTGCTAACAAACCAAAACTGTAGAACGGTCTGGAATGAAACAGGTTAGCATGCTAACATAGCATTGTTTAAGAAACGTTATGCTAGTTAACTAGCCTAACTGAAGGTAGTGCTGTTTTTTTTCCCTGTCTTCCTGACTTCGTTTTTGTTTGTTTTAATGGTACCGCACATCAAACAAATCATCAGCTAACACCGTAGAACGGTTTGGAATAAAACATGCTAGCATGCTAACATAGCAATGTTTAAGAAATGTTATGCTAATTAACTGGCCTAACAGAAACTAGGGCTGATTTTTTCCCTGTCTTCCTGACTTCTTTTTTGTTTTGTTTTTTAATGCTACCGCACATCAAACAAATTATCTGCTAACACTGTAGAACGGTCTGGAATGTAACATGCTAGCATACTAACATAGCAATGTTTAAGAAACGTTATGCTAGTTAACTAGCCTAACGGAAGGTAGTGCTGATTTTTTCCGTCTTCCTGACTTTTTTTTTGTTTTGTTTTTTAATGCTACCGCACATCAAACGAATTATCTGCTAACACTGTAGAACGGTCTAGAATTAAACATGCTAGCATGCTAACATAGCAATGTTTAAGAAACGTTATGCTAATTAACTAGCCTAACAGAAAGTAGGGCTATTTTTTTCCCTGTCTTCCTGAGTTTTTTTTGTTGTTTTTTAATGCTACCGCACATCAAACGAATTATCTGCTAACACTGTAGAACGGTCTGGAATAAAACATGCTAACAGAGGAATTTTTTTATTTTTTTCCCCCAAAATTATTTTTTACGGCTGCCTGTAAAATGTCAAATTCACCAGCTTTTAATTATATCTTGATGTATAATACACTTAATTATATGAAAATATAGCGTTCCAACCTATTTCTACATGCTAACTATAATATTGGACACAGGATCCACTTGTAACTAAATTCCTTGATGGCCTGCTTATCTTAGGAGGATGACATCCATCCATCCTTTTTCGCTTATCCAAGGTTGGCTTGCAGGGGCAGCAGCAGCCTAAAGGCTGGGTTATACTTTCCGCACGAACGAGCCGCACAGAAATCCGCCCGAGAAGCCATGACTCTTTACTCCGTGCGGCGTCTGCTCCCAAACTGCGGTGTATGGAAAACACATGGTCTACCAGGGTACTAAACTCGAGCGGAAGCAGTTTGCCATTCATCCTTCCAACATGGCGACCCTTGTGCATGTATTTATTTGCTGCTGCGGCAGAAAAGGAAGAGAAGGTGGTCCCCTTGTCCTTTAACACCGCAGGGACTTGTACCCTGGCAGGAGAATGTGCTTACCAAAGGTGTGCTGAACATGGCTGAAAACCACACAGGACTTTTGTTCATGCACAGCAAATACAAATATAAATGCCGGTTTTTCAGTTAGAGAATTTCTGGACAGTCTGGTCCACACGAACGCCACATGGAGGGGCGTGTTTGAAAAAGTGACATAATTTGGCAGAAACCAACGTTTCAACGTAGCAGGCAAGCCCACACCTCCCTGTTTCTGGCTACTTCGTCCGGATCCTGTGGTATTCCCAGACCAGTTGTGAGACATAGTCTCTCCAACGTGGCCGGGGTCTTCCCCGAGGCCTCCTACTGATCAGAGGTGCCCTGAGCACCCTAAGCCTTTCTGGTAAGGTATGTTCAGGGAATCTGGAGAGGAGGATCCACCAGATTGAATGTCAGAGTCTGGAGGAGCAGTGCGGTCCAGACCAACTCTATACTCTCGGCAACCGGTCCCAACCAGTCCACATGTGTTTTGTGGACTTGGGGAAGGCATTGCAAGGGCCGGCTGATGTCACAGATACTGTTCAGGACTTTTATGGACAAAAGCCCAGGCGTTGAGGGGATCTGGTTTGGTGGCTGCGGGATTGGGTCCCTGCTTTTTGCAGATGATGTGGTCCTGCTGGTCTCATCAGGCCACGATACTCAACCGGCTGAGGTGAGAATCAGCAGGTCCAAGTCCGAGTCCATGGTTCTCACCCAGAAAAGGTTAGATTGCCATCTCTGGGTTGTGGATGAGATCCTGTCCCAAATGGAGGAGTTGAAGTACATCGGGAAGGATAAAACATGAGATCGTGAGTCGGATTGGTGCGGCATCTGCAGTGACGTGTACCCTGCAACGTTCTGTTATGGTGAAAAGGGAGCTGAGGCCACAGGCAAAGTTCTGAATTCATCAGTCCCGCTACGTTGTTACCCTCACCTGTGGTCAAGAGCTTTGGGTAGTGCCTGAAAGGACAAGGTTTTGTCAGTAGGGTGGCTGGACTCTCCCTTAGAGATAAGTTGAGATAAACGGGATAAACGTCGCTAGATGCGCTGCCAGATAAGGTGACTCGGGTGTCTGGTCAGCATTCCCCCCGGTCACCTCCCTGGGGAGGTGTTCCGGATTTGTCTGACCATAGGAGGCCTCGGGGAAGACCTGTGACACGTTGGAGAGACTATGTCTCTCCACTGGCCTTGGGATCCCCCGCGACCTGACCTCAAATAAGCAGAATAAGATGGATGGAGGGGCGGCACGGCGGTCGAGTGGTTAGCGTGCAGACCTCACAGCTAGGAGAACAGGGTTCAATTCCACCCTGTGTGGAGTTTGCATGTGTGGGTTTTCTCCGGGTCTCCGGGTTTCTCCGGGGTACTCCGGTTTCCTCCCACATTGCAAAAACATGCTAGGTTAATTGGCGACTCCAAATTGTCCATAGGTATGAATGTGAGTGTGAATGGTTGTTTGTCTATATGTGCCCTGTGATTGACTGGCCACCAGTCCAGGGTGTACCCCGCCTCTCGCCCAAATACAGCTGGGATAGGCTCCAGCACCCCCGCGGCCCTCGTGGAATGAATGAATGAAAGATGGATGGAATAGAAATAATTTTTTTACTGTAATGTTTTGATCAATACTTTGTACTCCAAGTGTTATGCTAACATCACTGCCAGGCATGTTTAAAATAGCCAAACATGCTAACATAGCAACACATAGCTGAGCTTTTTACATCCCATAATTCTATGATTCTCTACTGGTGTAGAAATATAACACAAATTAACAACAATATTGTATGCTAAAAAATACAAATATATTCAAATACAAAATACAAACATGGGAATGGTTTGTATGCTAAGCTAGCAATGCTTAGCTAAGTCATCCAACAATAAGCGAGCATGCCATGCAGATATTCAACTATACTAGAAAAAGCTCATCGTATTTAACTACACTGCAGGGTTGTTTGTCATGGTAAATATGCTAGCACTTAGCGTTTCAAGTCATTTTCCGCTAACTTCATTACAACAGTAATTAAATGCACGACTAATCCAAACAGACTGAACGAGGAAGGAAGTCATCATTTTTAAACACTATCTTGGAAAATGACTTTTTTTTTTCTCCCCCTCCCCTTCCGCGCACGCTTGGATTTTCAATATTCTCATTCACATATTTCTGGTTTTACGAGGAGGTCGTATAAGAAGATTAAGTATGTCGATCAGAGTGCTCCTCACAAAAATGCAAAGCGTACAGATAGGGATTATGCTGAATAATGATGAATGGGAAAAGTGTCTTTTCTAGCATAAGGAAGTGCGTGTCCTGCAGGATAATGTGTTCAACATTGGCTTTTGGGATCGCTTTCACTCACAAAGAATGTCATTTGGGAATGTTTACCCTGAATGGGAAGGGATTGGGGGAATATATGAACATTAAGAGTGATGTACTTTTCACTTTGATTCCCTTGATGCTCACCTTTACTCCCTTTTAGAGCACTAATATTTACACTTCATTGACAATATTATGGCGGCACGGTGGTCTAGGGTTTAGCGCACAGACCTCACAGCTAGGAGACGAGGGTTCAATTCCACCCTCAACCATCTCTGTGTGGAGTTTGCATGTTCTCCCCGTGCATGCGTGGGTTTTCTCCGGGTACTCCGGTTTCCTCCCACATTCCAAAAACATGCTAGGTTAATTGGCGACTCCAAATTGTCCATAGGTATGAATGTGAGTGTGAATGGTTGTTTGTCTATATGTGCCCTGTGATTGGCTGGCCACCAGTCCAGGGTGTACCCCGCCTTACGCCCGAAGACAGCTGGGATAGGCTCCAGCACCCCCCCCCCGCGACCCTCGTGAGGAAAAGCGGTAGAAAATGAATGAATGAATGACAATATTATGTACTTATGTCGAATATTCAAACAATATGAAAAATAAAGATAAAAAAAACTGATGCTGTACTATACATAGTAATTCCCTTAATACTCACCTTTTGTAATTTTCTAAACCCTTTAAGAGCGCAAATATTTAAATTTCAATAATTTAAATTATTCATATTATTATATACTTGTATTGTTTAATATTTCAATAATATATGGATAAAAGATAAAATAATAATAATAATATATTTGAATACATTGGTGCAGCACTGTACACTTCATATTCACCTTTTTTTTAAGCTATTCAAAGGCAATTGGAGTGCATAACACTAAGTGTGATGGAAATAAGAGTAATAAGTAAATATATAATACATGATTAACTTTGGAATTTTTGTGTTGACTGCTGATCACTTTAATTCTCTCATTTTCCCCCTCTCTTTTACAGCACTAATACTTCAATATCAATCATTGACAATATTATTATTTATGTGGAAATGTATTTTTTCATTAAAAATGTGAAATTAAGTGTTTATGTAAGGTGGTGTTTGTGTCTGCTAAGACGTTTGTACTACATTAAATATACCTTTCCTCCTGGCCAGATAATTATCACTGTCTTTCTGTCCTCTAACTTCCTGTTTTCTCGCTTTGCCCCCCCTCACGCTATCAGTGGAAGGGACAAAAAGCAAACCTAAAGGTGAGTTATTGCCTCCATTTTCTTGCTACATGATTTATGTTGCACTCGGCGCTCCCAATAAAGTGTGTGCCGTGTGCCTTGGCCTTTATCCCCCCCCCACCCCCCAACCCTCCGCCGGCAAGGCAGTATTAGCATACGGCGCTCGTGGCAAAGCATCTTTTTCTGCTCTCTACTGTTATTTCTTTGCTCACGTACCGTATGAGCGTGCATGTCAGGCCGCACAGCAGGGAGCCACGCTCTGGTGAAAGGGGGGGGGGGGGGGGGGTTTGTTGGTGCTTGTGGTTCAAGGACACTGGGAAGTGTTTTTTTTATTGGCTTTCCTCACATTGATTCTTCCCAGTCGACCTTCACGTTGGTCCATTTTACCCCGAAGAAGTCATGACATTTGTCCTGTGTTGTACAACTGATATTTGAAGTATAATTTCAGCCGAATTATGCATGTAAATGTTGTTACAAGTTACACAACTGGGGGCAAAAAAATACTTTTTTTTTACTTTACATTTTTCATTAACATTTTTTTCTCAAATGTAATAAAAAAAATGTGTATCATTCATTCATTCATTAATTTTCTACCGCTTTTTCCTCGCAAGGGTCGCGGGGGTGCTGGAGCCTATCCCAGCTGTCTTCGGGCGAGAGGCGGGGTACACCCTGGACTGGTGGCCAGCCAATCACAGGCCACATATAGACAAACAACCATTCACACTCACATTCATACCTATGGACAATTTGGAGTCGGCTAATTAACCTAGCATGTTTTTGGAATGTGGGAGGAAATTGGAGTAATGTGTATATTAACAGTATTCATGTGCATATACTGTAGTCTGCATACAGTATATGATACATAGTACAGTATTACAGTATTACATTAATCATCATGTCCTCTAGTTGACCAGGACACAACGCAGTAGTTGAGCCACTTTCCATAGTGGGTACATTGTTATTGTCATTGTTTCCTGCACAAGAAGACCCCCCCCCCCCCCCTTCCTCCACAGAGGGATATTTATTGCCCGTCCTCCCCCAAAACACTGTGTCAAATCACAGGGGAGGAGTTTGCAGAGAAGCACCTGAGTGGAGCGCGGTTACTGTCCTGAAAACTTTATTTGGAAGGGGGGGGGGGGGCAAGTGCTGTTGTTTTTTTCCTGTCTTCTATAATGACCTCTTTAACATTTTAATGAAGTCATTAAAAAGCACGCGAGCATGCACAACATGGCCTCATCTCAAGTCATTACTGACGGAAGCCTTAATTGATAAACAGCGCATGCTGATAATTGCAATTTTGACACGGCTATTTTCACTTAAAAGTGTCCAAAGTGTGGCCCGAGGCCCCATTTGGGGCTTACTGATCTTTATTTATTGGACCCACATCACACTCAACGGTTTGTGTAGAAATTGCTGAAACTGAATCGCTCCATTTTCACTAAGATAGCAAAGATTCATTTGTTGTTTGTTTTTTTTTCATTCGTTTTTGACTTGACATACATTTAATCAGTTTTAGCGTAGTTGCCGTAAATGCTGGACCATTAATCGCACCTGATTATTAGTTGCAACCACCAAATTTAAAGAGATACATGTATAGGCCACGCTTATCTATAAGCCACACGTGTCCACATTGTAACATGGGATATTTACACAGGAAGACAGACTATAAACCTTGCAATCCCACCCACGGTGTTCCCAACATCACTTGTCAGCTCCTGTGAATTAGGTGCTTTTTTCAACAGCTGCCAGCGTCCAAGCAAAAGCTTGATCAAACCTGCTTAAGATTTGTAAGATCAAAACCCGTTCACTGCAGAAGACATGCGATATTAAACTGAAACTCAGAAGTGCAAATTTTATTTGCAGAATTTCTTTTGTGATGTTGAATTGGTTAGAATTGGACGGGTTTTAGAATTTCATTCATTCATTTTCTACCACTTTTCCTCACGAGGGTCGCGGGGGTGCTGGAGCCTATCCCAGCTGTCTTCGGGCGAGAGGCGGGGTACACCCTGGACTGGTGGCCAGCCAATCACAGGGCACATATAGACAAACAACCATTCACACTCACATTCATACCTATGGACAATTTGGAGTGGCCAATTAACCTAGCATGTTTTTGGAATGTGGGAGGAAACCGGAGTACCCGGAGAAAACCCACGCACGCACGGGGAGAACATGCAAAGTCCACACAGAGATGGCCGAGGGTGGAATTGAACCCTGGTCTCCTAGCTGTGAGGTCTGCACGCTAACCACTCGTCCACCGTGCCGCCCAGTTTTAGAATTTGATTTCTCAAATAACTCGAGAAGGCAATTTGAGTAATAATTGCATATGAATGCTGAAGCTGAACTGAAATGCTGGATAGAAAATGTAGAATTTTTTTGTAGAATGTTTGGACATTGGAATGGTTTGGACTGGTTGACAAATGCGGAACTTGTTCATTTTCTGTGGCTGAAAGTGTAGAATGAGGGAAATCTGGACTGTTTTGCATCGTGTCCATGGATCGCCACCGTGTCCTGAATGCACTAGCTAGGTTTTGTCGGATTGGTTGAATGGGATTGAAAAACATGGAACTAATCGTCAGCTTTTGTTGGGTAAAGTTGGGCCAATTCTGACTATTCCCAAATCTGACTTGATTGACTTGATTCCACGTGTGGGCTGCCAGCAGTCACACTTGGGAACGCTGCAAAGAGGCCAAGAAGAGAAGGGACAAGGAGAACATTATTAATCAAAGCTATCACAGTCTTTGCTTTTACCGTAATTACATATGGATTCTCCATAACGGGATCAGCGGGATATGGGAAGGTCTCGTATTTCGCCCTTCAGATTTTGAGGTGTGCCGAGCAGCTTGAGTGAGTTGAAGATGTAAAAGTTAGCAGACATGCCTCACTTTGGACAGGTAATTTAGCCATTAGCTCCCCCCGCTAATGGATCAGAGGGAGATTTAGTGCTAATTAGCCAGCGTTGCGTTAAAGACTTGTTAAATCTTTCCAATCAAGGAGAGGAATAGCTCTTAGCGTGGGGGGAGCGTTATTGGAAGGCGACTTAACAACGTTTGTGTCAGCGTGAGGGATGGCTGCTGGTGACAAATATGACCTTTCCCTCGTTATTGGGACAATTTAGGAATAATGCGTCTTGTTCCTCTTTGGCTGTCACAGAAGGTCAGTGAAGGCGACACCATGTTGACTTCAAGCAGCACCTGATGAATACGTGCCCGCGTCAAGCCGTCACAGTGCTGCCATTATCAACTCTGAGGTTGGAGGCCCGCTCTTCGTGTGTGGACGGGTATACGTATGTGTCGTACGAAATGTACCACATTCCACAACTGAACATGAAGTTATTGACTTGTGGGTGTTGCCTTCGCATGTTGCGGTCACTGCAACTGCAAGTTGTTTTCTATAAGATGTATAATGCTTTACATCAGGGGTGCTCACACTTTTTCAGCATGCGAGCTACTTTTAAAATGACCGAGTCAAAATGATCTACCCACTACAAAAATGCAAAACATCTATTTATTTTCAAATGTATTGAGGATTATTTGTACGTACAATGTATGTTGATGTACCTTACATAACCAAATGAGCCAATATTGCAAAACACACATAATTAACTATTAACATTTTTTGTAATTACCTGAGTTTACTTTGATGACTTGCACTGAATTGAACCAGCCAGGGATGCATAGTCCGGACAGTAGCTGCTGATAGCCAGCCTCAAGCACACTTCCAAATGTTTATCAGTCATGGATAATATCCGTATCATAATATCCGTATAATATTCCATATCCGTATGGAAGTGATATGTTTTTTGCCTTTTTACTTGGTCCAGTTTTTGCCTTTTTACTTGGTCCAGCTCCTTCACTCATTTTAGTGACCATAAACTTTAGCGAGGGCTTTAAAATCTCGCAATTCGCCGACTAGCTTAGCACTTTGCATCGTTGTTTACGCATGAGCGGTGACCTAAAGGTCAAAATTCAGTTGTCATCTGACTGGTTGTCCTGTATGTCAATCAAGTAACGGGGATGGATGATAGGCTGACATCGTAAGTTCTGCTGCACTTAGAGACGTTGTTTGATTTGATTGGTCGCCCGAAGGGCAACATTCAGTTGTCATCTGAATGGCTGCCCTGTATATCAATCAAGTGACGGCATTGATGCTGGGATGATATTTTTTTAATGTCACGCCGCGATCGACCAGCGATCGACCAGTACCACCTCCGCGATCGACCGGTAGCTCGCGATCGACTTAATGAGCACCCCTGTGCTATGGTATCTGTTACACTAAGAAAGAGATACATTGTATATGTCCAAAATGGATCAAGTACACAATAGCGCTTCTTGGAGACACACCCAGCTCATTAGCATTAAAGCTACACATACACATAAAACGCTAACAATACACTGTTGTCACCTCTGACCGTGAAAAAGATGATAATACGGGACATGTGTACATGTACAATTTATCATGATGGTGAATACTGTTTATTTGATATGAACCGTTCTGCGTGTTCATTTCCCTCCCCAGAAAAGGTCAACGCTAACGTGTCGCTTTGGTTGCTGTGGACGGCGGCAGCAAGAAGACGTAAATGCTATAATAAAAAAATGACGGTCTCCATCTTGGTGTGACAGGTAGCCATTATCAAGACAGCGTGATTACAGGTGATGCTGTCCGTCATTGTGTTCAAGAATGCGTGGCGGATGTTCTTTGGTCTTTCCCAAGAAAGTATTCATTGTACCTTGGTTACATGAAGGAGCCTGCGATGGTGTTTAAACAGAGCAGCTGTTAGCCGTGTGAAATTGCTTTCGGGGTCCGTGTTTGTCAAAGGAGGAGAAAGAATGTTTCCTCGGCGGCCAGTGGAGGAGTAATAGATTTCATTAGAAGTGGAGAATATCCTTATTTGCAGCCAGGTGGTGATATAAAAGATTCAAACCTTGGTGAAGTGTGCGGGAGTGAAGGTTAAACGGAAGGTTAAAGATAAATTCCTGAGAAAGGAATATCATTGAAGATGTTTCTTTGTGGGTTCATATTACATGATAACTCACCTGTCGGTGTTGCACGCTATATAGTCGCTTTTGCACAGGTTCAAGAGGCTCACTCATGTTTGTTAATGATGGATGTCGTGGACCATATGGATTGAGCAGCCTGAGCGGGTCCAGGGGGTGTAGCGGTGCCGTGTGGGGTTCTTTGGCATCCAGCGGGTGTCCTGACAGCAAAATTCACTCATCTTTCATCTTGAGCCCGGGCTCAGAAAGGCCAAGAGGCGTTCCTGCGGTGCTAACGCCGCGTCGGCGCTCCTCACGGGCCAAAAGGTCGGAGGATGGCTGCTGGCAAAGTCCTCATCGACGCCATCAATACACACGCTGGACACACCTTTGACAGAGAACGCTGATTAAAATGGATGTAGCGCTACAGGGTCACTTTGTCGCAAGGCCTGTCGACTGACGCTTGTGTCCTCAAATGCATCCATGAAAAACTTAACTCGACTTTTTTTTTTATAATAAAGAATATTCCAAACTCTTTTCTTTGCAAATGTTATACTCTCACCTGTATTTATTGCATCTTAGGTGCTTTTTCATGAACCAGGAAGTAGCATGCTAGCTAACATGGCTGTACCAACAAACATTTTTTACACTTATCTGAATAGCTCCTCGTAATAGTTCTCTCTATTGTTTGACACCATCCTCCATTTTGTTCATATTCCTATGTCATTATCCATGAACCAGCAGGTAGCCTGCTTACCAACATGGATGTACTAGCAAAGATGCAAAGACCCTAGAGCTGTCCTATCTAGTTCTAAACTAGCAAGGACTACAAGAGGTGTTCAATCTAGTTGTAAACATGACCTGCCTCGTACTAATAGAGCTTTCCGATCTAGTCATGTGTGTAAACTGGATAGGACCACAGTAGTTGTCCTATCTAGTTATTGGTATGAACTAGTTAGGACTACTAGATCTGTTTTATCTAGTGTAGTTGTGAACTAGCTAGGACTCTGGAGCTGTCCTATCTACATGAACTATGTACTACTACTTGAGATGTCCTATCTACTCATGAGCATAAATTGGTTAGGACCACAAGAGTTGTCTTATCCAGTCATGACCTAGTGGAAACTACTGGAGCTGTCCTATCTAGTCATGAGCATGAACCAGTTAGAACAACTAGACCTTCTTTATCTAGTTCTGAACCAGCTGGGACTACTACCGTGGTCCTATCGAGTTGTTAGCTAGTATTAATGGAGCTGTCCTATCAAGTCATGAGCATACCGTGGTTGGAGGCACGAGAGTTGTCCTATCTAGTTGTGAACTAGTGACAACTACTGTAGCTGTCCTATCTAGTCATGAGCATGAAGTAGTGAGGACCTGTTTTTATCTAGTTATGAACTCGCTAGGACCCAAGAGCTGTCCTATCTCGTCATGAGCATGAAGTAGTGAGGACCTGTTTTTATCTAGTTGTGAACTAGCTAGGACCCTAGAGCTGTCCTATCTAGCCATGAGCATGAAGTAATGAGGACCTGTTTTTATCTTGTTGTGATCTAGCTAGGACCCTAGAGCTGTCCTATCTAGTCATGAGCATGAAGTAGTGAGGACCTGTTTTTAACTTGTTGTGAACTAGCTAGGACCTGAGAGCTGTCCTATCTAGTCATGAGCATGAAGTAGTGAGGACCTGTTTTTAACTTGTTGTGAACTAGCTAGGACCTGAGAGCTGTCCTATCTAGTCATGGGCATGAAGTAGTGAGGACCTGTTTTTATCTTGTTGTGAACTAGCCAGGACCCTAGAGCTGTCCTATGTAGTCATGAGCATGAAGTAGTGAGGACCTGTTTTTATCTAGTTGTGAACTAGCTAGGACCCTAGAGCTGTCCTATCTAGCCATGAGCATGAAGTAATGAGGACCTGTTTTTATCTTGTTGTGATCTAGCTAGGACCCTAGAGCTGTCCTATCTAGTCATGAGCATGAAGTAGTGAGGACCTGTTTTTAACTTGTTGTGAACTAGCTAGGACCTGAGAGCTGTCCTATCTAGTCATGAGCATGAAGTAGTGAGGACCTGTTTTTAACTTGTTGTGAACTAGCTAGGACCTGAGAGCTGTCCTATCTAGTCATGAGCATGAAGTAGTGAGGACCTGTTTTTATCTAGTTATGAACTCGCTAGGACCCTAGAGCTGTCCTATCTAGTCATGAGCATGAAGTAGTGAGGACCTTTTTTATCTTGTTGTGATCTAGCTAGGACCCGAGAGCTGTCCTATCTAGTCATGAGCATAAACTAGTGAGGACCTGTTTTTAACTTGTTGTGAACTAGCTAGGACCTGAGAGCTGTCCTATCTAGTCATGAGCATGAAGTAGTGAGGACCTGTTTTTATCTAGTTATGAACTCGCTAGGACCCTAGAGCTGTCCTATCTAGTCATGAGCATGAAGTAGTGAGGACCTTTTTTATCTTGTTGTGATCTAGCTAGGACCCGAGAGCTGTCCTATCTAGTCATGAGCATAAACTAGTGAGGACCTGTTTTTAACTTGTTGTGAACTAGCTAGGACCTGAGAGCTGTCCTATCTAGTCATGAGCATGAAGTAGTGAGGACCTGTTTTTATCTAGTTATGAACTCGCTAGGACCCTAGAGCTGTCCTATCTAGTCATGAGCATGAAGTAGTGAGGACCTTTTTTATCTTGTTGTGATCTAGCTAGGACCCGAGAGCTGTCCTATCCAGTCATGGGCATGAAGTAGTGAGAACCTGTTTGATTCTTGTTGTGAACTAGCCAGGACCCGAGAGCTGTCCTATCTAGTCATGAGCATAAACTAGTGAGGACCTGTTTTTATCTTGTTGTGAACTAGCTAGGACCCTAGAGCTGTCCTATCTAGTCATGAGCATGAAGTAGTGAGGACTTAATTTATCTAGTCGTGAGCTAGTTGGTCCCCCAGAGGAAGGCTATCCAGAAGAGAGGCCAAATGTCTTCCCAGACAATGAGAGGAGTCCAGTGGCGATGGCTAAAAGTGTCCTGAGAGAAGTCTACAGTATGTCGCTAAAAAGGTGATAGAAAGTGTCACCGACAGGAGCCAAAAATATTCTCACTCTGCACTTTTCATCTGTGTCTGCTCTCGCGGGAGATGAACTTGAGGGAATGCAGCAAGTTATTTTAAAACTTGTTATTGTGATTTCCTTGAAGAGCGCAGAAAGATTTACACTGAAGGCGCCCTTGCATCATCACCTCCGTGTGCATATAAGATCGGAGCTTGAATAGATAGACCACAGTTTTGAGGAAAGGGGTAACGACACAAGGGAAAAGAGTTGACGTTCAAACCTGAGATCTTTGAAGACGTCGTATCGCGCTCGCAACCAACCAGCTTCTAGCGGTGGAGCTGCGCCGCCATTCCGATGGAAGGAGCCAAGACGAGAGCGAGCAGCCTGGCATCAGGAGTCACATGGGAGACGGCAAAGTCTGTTTTATTTCTCCTCCTCACCACACGCGCCTCCAGAGGCGTGCACTTTTAATTACATGGAATATTTATACACTCTCTCCCAACATGCTGGCAAATAGGCCGCACGCTTTACGCTCGGCCTATTAATTACATTTTTGTCAAGACGCAGCATTAGTGGTGATTAATTCATGTCTTCTCAAGGGATGTTCATGTGTTCATCGGCGAAACACCACAACCAGAAAAGGAAGATGTTTTTATGGATTTCTGCCACATTGTATTGCTCATGTAAATGTGGGCATTCTTTATTTTATTTTTATTTTTTTATTTTTGTTGGAATGGGGAGGAATGGTCTTCCAGTCTTTGAGAGGAGCAGGACAGTGATAGTAATCTGCCAATGAAACTGCTACTCTGTCGGGAGATGATGCTGTGCACTGAACCGTATTGTATTATTTTGGGTACGTGTCAATGGGACATCATTTGGACACCCTTTTCCAATATCTTGCACCTCGTATGCAACCGATAAGATCACCAAAATATTAGAAAGCTACTGTAATGATGAGCTGTAATGCTCAAATCATACGTCTGTAGGTTTTTATTCGTTTCTACAAGTTACCATTTTGTATTGTATATTCATTCATTCATTTTCTACCGCTTATCCTCATGAGGGTTGCGGGGGTGCTGGAGCCTATCCCAGCTGTCTTCCGGCGAGAGGCGGGATACACCCTGGACTGGTGGCCAGACAATCACAGAGCACATATAGACAAACAACCATTCACACTCACATTCATACCTATGGACAATTTGGAGTCGCATGTTTTTAGGAAACCAGAGTACCCGGAAAAAAACCCACGCATGCACAGGGAGAACAGGCAAACTGGCCGAGGGTGGAATTGAACTCTGGTCTCCTAGCGTTGAGGTCTGCATGTTAACCACTCGTCCACCGTGCAGCCCACATTGTACATTATTACTAACCCTAACCGTATTCTAATGTCTTACACGTAAGAAAATATTAGGACCAGCTGGGCATCATAAGCACAATAATAAACATTTTCACATTCATACCTGGGCATTCTTATCTGAAGACAGGCAGATTATTCAACATGAGATGTAATGGTGTACCTAATGTAGTGGTCAGGGAGAGTGTGCAGTAGTTGTGTATGGTCAAATAAATGACTGGTTATTAGTGTGTATTAAAGGGAGGTACCCCAGTTTCTCTTGAACGCTGCCTGCACATTGCAGCGCTACGCTTGAACACTCGCTACGCATTCATCAGCACGCCGCTCGCTGTTATTCGGCGCAGTCAGCTGAACATCTTTGCCGCGCATCTTCCTCCCATTTATTTGATTTTACCCCACATTAAGCAGCGAGATGGCGGCGCTGCGTCATCTGCAGACTCTCTTCTTGTGCGCTCCTCTCATCGATGGTAATAAATCTCTTATTTACATTCATCGCTTGTTGATCCACCTTGCCAGTTGGCTGGGCCACCGCTCCTGTCCTCCTCCTATTGATATTCTCAACGTAGCCGCCCACACTTGCAAGAATCAATAGCCCGCGAGGAGCGTTTTCTTGGCCTCCAAAAATGATAACGCTTGCAATCCATGCAGCGGCGCTCATCTGGAGCTGCTTCTGGAGTGAAGCTACGTGGATGGCTTGCTTGTCCGTGCTCGGCTGGTCTCAGAAGTCGAATGATTTTACAGTAATGTGCGAAAACATGTTCAAAATCAGCTCTTGTTCTCTGAGAGTTGCTATCTTTTAAGGGGCGGTATCGAGTGGGGTGCCTCCATATGTTAAGTCCCAAGCAGTGTGCAGGGGAAATCTGCATCCTTTTCCTGTTGGCCGACACGCTCCGATTCATTTTTAATACCCGACACAAGTTGGCCCATGTGACCCAGGTCAAGGGTCATGTGTGTTTCTTTGCAGCACTCAACAGTCACTGCTGCCAACGGCAACGCAAGGATAGCCATTGATGTTATTGACTTTGAAGGCTCGGCCCATTGATTTGAAATGATATATGAAGTGAAAATGTATTTGCATAGCACCTTACATCATCCCAGTGATGCGCAGGTGCTTCACAAGACACATCAGAACACGATGAAATGAAAATACAGCATCTAAAACACCAGCAGTGATCACATGTTAAACGCCACTCTGCATAAAAACTGATACCTCCGTGATAGACTGTAGCGCAGATGGAAGGCAGGTCCAAAGCTTGGGGGCAAGGGTAGCATAATATTGATCCTACCCTGCCAATCCAATTTTCATAACTCGCCCTCGGGACTCCCAAGGTTGTGTGCTGAGCCCTGGATTGGCTCGCCACGGTTAAAAGATCAGCCGCGTATGCTGGAGCAAAACCATTGATGAACTTGAACGCAAGCAGGAGGACTTTAAAATGTACTGGGAGCCAATGGGAGAGAAAAGCGAGCAGCTGCCTTTTGTACCAACTGGAGCCTGCGGAGGCGGGACCGGTTTACTCCGGTATAGAGGGCATTACAATAATTGAGCCTCCAGCTAATTGAAAGCATGAGTAGCTTTTTCAAGGTCCACTCCTTCACCTTTGCCAAGAGCTTGAAGTGGGACAGACGTGCTCTGACAAACCGACAAACTTAAAGGCTCCTTGAAAGGTCAACTTATATATTCTTTGTTCTACTTTGTTCCATTTTTGGAAACAAACGCAAAATTTTCAAAAATGACATTTATAGTTGATGGCACCAGTCATGACGAGCTCTATTTTCCAGAGGTGACGTCATGGCGGTGACACCTCTCAGCTAAAGCTTTTCTAGGTAGATGGTGGACTTGATTCAGTATATTTTTCATCAAAATAGTCGTGCCAAAACTTTGTGTTGCTGCTGCATGTTCATAATATTTCATAATAATTCATAATATCCCGGTCATAGCATCATTTTATTTTATTTTCCAAAAGGGGAAGGTTTGAGACAACAGTGATCATTTCACTGATGACTGCTATGAAGGAAGACCTCTACAAGTGTGTTGTCATGTCTTTGGGTCAAAGATATTAATAATTCATACGTTTCTTAAGTTAGTTAAAATGAAAGTAATAAATAGCTAAAAGTTCTAATAAATATTGATAAAAACGCTAAGGTTAAAAAGTTAACAGAGTGAGACATCTTCTCTAGAAAGTATCGTTTTCGGCCACTAGAGAGTGAGTGCTCTTGCATTTAGACAAGCTTTGTCATTTTCTCTCGGTGAAAAGCTAGCTAGCCTAACGGCAGAAACGAAACGGGAAACCTCATAAACACGCTGAAAGTTGCTCTAAACGCTTGTTTCTTGGGAAATTATCATCTTTGTAAGTATATTGGTGTATAAAGCACTTACATAGATGCATTTTCTATTTCAAAAGTTGTACTTGTTTTGTCAAGTTCGCTAACTCCATGCTACTGCTAGTTTGCATTTACAGTTGGTGTACGTGTGTTAGCTAACTGTTAGCTGATGTGTGTTTAGCCTAACATGACCAGTATTGGAATTTTATTTTATTTTTTCTGTATGTTTCAGTTACCACTTATTTTTACAAGAAAGCTTCATAATGCAAGAAAAACAAGCCTTGTATGCGGAGTTTTCTTCATTGGTTCGCTAGCTGTCTAGCAGCATACAGACACGTGTTGTTTGGACAGCACAGTCTTGTACATGACTTGTTTACATAACAGGGCTCTACGTTAAAAACAAAATGACTTGCCCATGGGGAATCCTTAAGGTGAGAACTACTTGCCCCAACTTGCCCCATGTAAAATGAAAAGTGCCATAATGTTATCATATATCAATATATGCTGATAATTCATCAGATAATAGTACTGATGCATTGTATTTGGAGGAATGTCTGAATATTTGTGGAGATGTATTTAACATACATCTCCACAAATTTTCAGACATGCTACCTTACACATGGTAGTCGTAGTAAGCAGTGATATTTATAAGTTGTGCACCACAATGAAACATTATTGAATAGACACATTTGTGTACTAGTAAAGTGTTTTTAATCCAGAAAAAAATGCTCAATGGTCAAACAATAATTTGTGAAGCAAAGGTGAGAAAAATACACAGAGAAATGGAAGCGCTAGATTTTGCAGCTTGTGCAAAATCAGCACTTGGTATTGGATCTAATGGGTGGTGTTTCATTGTGACCACTTCAAATTGTCACAGCAATGTGATTCACTCACCTGTGCCATCATTTGATTTGCTGCCGCTAATAAAATACTTGTTTAGGAGGCACTGCTTCATCACTTTTTGCTGTTTTCCTTCACAAGTTGTTGAAGAATTAGACCATGTTGGCATGGACGCCATGATAGATGTTTTCCTAGTAAAACGATCGCTGATTGGTTGATCGCGAACAAGAACGGGTGTGGGTAAAACACGGATTGTGGATTACGGACCGCGGTCTAAATAAACGATTCTGATTGGTCCATTTCAAGATTTGCAAGGATTGGTTTGCAAATTACCACCGGAGTCCGTGTTTTACCAACACCCAACAAGAACCGCTTTAAAAAAAACTCTTGGCAGTACGGCATGCTAAAGTGTACTTGCCCGACGGGAATATTAATGATTGGATTTACTTGCCCCAATTTTGTTTTAACTTGCCCCGGGCCATCGGTACATCGTTATTGTCGAGCCCTGCATAATGTCTTCTAATCACTGTTCCATGATAGCGACAAGACTGTAAAGCATTATAGATCTTACAGAAACATCTTTTCAGCTACTATGTTTGTTTACCTGAGTGATAGTACTCCCATTCCACTTCCAGAAATGAGAATGAACAGCGTTCCCTAATACGAGCTATAGACCCGCCCCCTCCCCTTGCTGTGAAGATATCCCCGTGTTATTACAAAGAGTGACAGCGGAGTGGGCGTGCCTGGAGGCGGGCCATCGGTGGAATAAATTAAAACACACCATTTTGGAAAGCCAAGGAAATACAGCTGGAATAGGTGCAGATTCTGGAAGATCTAGAAAGCTTTCTGTGCGGGTTATGGTGTGTAGCTGCTCTATAGGAGTGTACGACTCAATGAATATAATAGTCCACTTTAAGCAAAGTTGATTCTACAGTTCATTTCTACGAGGTTACACTGCACTCTGTGTGTATGCTAGCAGCCCCGCCTCCACCCAATGATGACAGTGATGACAAAAGGGCTCACTCCGTTCATGCCGTTGTTCTATAGAACAAACGGCAAGATTGTTCATTTTAATTTCATGTGTGATTAATTAATTTATTGTCTAGTGTCTATGTGAAATCGTGTTTTAATCTGTCGAGATCCTGTGTCAGGTGACGTGTCATATGACGTGATGACTGATTTCGAGGTCGGATGTGATTGTGTAACGGTCGGGACTCTGCTGGTTCCAGGCTATGAACCCTGTTCATCTTGAATGCTATCCCGCACATAACGTCAAAGGTTGGATGAGTTCATGTTGTTTCTTCACCGTTTCCACCGACTGTTGTTGACATGGCAAAAAAAACTATCGATTTTGTGGCTCCGTGGGGTCAAATGTCAGAAATAAGCTCTGAGTGGTCGCCACTCAATTCGCCGCTCATCTTCAGAATCCTTTCTTATTTCAAAACAAAGCAAACAAGACTGGTATTGATTTTGAAAGCTGCTTAGCAGAAATCGTGTGAGGCGGATCGGGTGAAAGGTAAAAAGCAGCTGCTTATATATAATACAGTATACAGTACAATATGCAGTACAGTATACAGTACACCCACCCAGGGAGCAATTAGCGGGGAAGATGTTTTGAAGACTATTATTACTCACCACACACAAAAGCAAAGACATAAAAAGGCTCCCAATTTCATGAAAACACATTTTCATTTCCAAACGTGCTCACTTTGACTTCCTGCTTTCTTTAAACAGCCCAGTGAATGTTTCATTTGTTTATACAGCGTCACCGTCTCAGGACGGGCAGACGCCGCTTTCAGCACGCATCATCGTAAAAACACATCACCATCAAACTCCTTCATACTGTAGTACTCATACTTTCATAAGTTGTAATACTGTAGTACTTGTGCTTTCATAAGCTGTAATACTGTAGTACTCATGCTTTCATAAGCTGTAATACTGTAGTATTCATGCTTTTATAAGCTGCTATACTGTAGTATTCATGCTTTAATAATCTGCAATACTGTAGTATTCATGCTTTTATAAGCTGCTATACTGTTGTATTCATGCTTTTATAAGCTGTAATACTGTAGTACTCATGCTTTCATAAGCTGTAATACTGTAGTATTCATGCTTTTATAAGCTGCTATACTGTAGTATTCATGCTTTTATAAGCTGTAATACTGTAGTATTCATGCTTTAATAAGCTGTAATACTGTAGTACTCATGCTTTCATAAGCTGTAATACTGTAGTACTCATGCTTTCATAAGATGTAATACTGTAGTATTCATGCTTTAATAATCTGTAATACTGTAGTATTCATGCTTTAATAAGCTGTAATACTGTAGTACTCGTGCTTTCATAAGCTGCTATACTGTAGTATTCATGCTTTAATAATCTGCAATACTGTAGTATTCATGCTTTTATAAGCTGCTATACTGTAGTATTCATGCTTTTATAAGCTGTAATACTGTAGTACTCATGCTTTCATAAGCTGTAATACTGTAGTATTCATGCTTTTATAAGCTGCTATACTGTAGTATTCATGCTTTTATAAGCTGTAATACTGTAGTACTCATGCTTTAATAAGCTGTAATACTGTAGTACTCATGCTTTCATAAGCTGTAATACTGTAGTACTCATGCTTTCATAAGATGTAATACTGTAGTATTCATGCTTTAATAATCTGTAATACTGTAGTATTCATGCTTTAATAAGCTGTAATACTGTAGTACTCGTGCTTTCATAAGCTGCTATACTGTAGTATTCATGCTTTAATAATCTGCAATACTGTAGTATTCATGCTTTTATAAGCTGCTATACTGTAGTATTCATGCTTTTATAAGCTGTAATACTGTAGTACTCATGCTTTCATAAGCTGTAATACTGTAGTATTCATGCTTTTATAAGCTGCTATACTGTAGTATTCATGCTTTTATAAGCTGTAATACTGTAGTACTCATGCTTTCATAAGCTGTAATACTGTAGTACTCATGCTTTCATAAGCTGTAATACTGTAGTATTCATGCTTTCATAAGCTGTAATACTGTAGTATTCATGCTTTCATAATCTGCAATACTGTAGTATTCATGCTTTTATAAGCTGCTATACTGTAGTATTCATGCTTTCATAAGCCGTAATACTGTAGTATTCATGCTTTCATAAGCTGTAATAGTGTAGTACTCGTGCTTTCACAAGCTGTAATACTGTAGTACTCATGCTTTCATAAGCTGTAATACTGTAGTATTCATGCTTTAATAATCTGCAATACTGTAGTATTCATGCTTTTATAAGATGCTATACTGTAGTATTCATGCTTTTATAAGCTGTAATACTGTAGTACTCATGCTTTCATAAGCTGTAATACTGTAGTACTCATGCTTTCATAAGCTGTAATACTGTAGTATTCATGCTTTAATAATCTGCAATACTGTAGTATTCATGCTTTTATAAGCTGCTATACTGTAGTATTCATGCTTTCATAAGCTGTAATACTGTAGTATTCATGCTTTCATAAGCTGTAATACTGTAGTATTCATGCTTTCATAAGCTGCTATACTGTAGTACTCATGCTTTCATAAGATGTAATACTGTAGTATTCATGCTTTAATAATCTGTAATACTGTAGTATTCATGCTTTCATAAGCTGTAATACTGTAGTACTTATGCTTTCATAAGCTGGAATACTGTAGTATCCATGCTTTCATAAGCTGCTATACTGTAGTATTCATGCTTTCATAAGCTGCTATACTGTAGTATTCATGCTTTCATAAGCTGTAATACTGTAGTATTCATGCTCTCATAATCTGTAATACTGTAGTATTCATGCTTTTAAAAAGATGCTAGACTGTAGTATTCATACTTTCATAAGATGCAATACTGTAGTATTAATGCTTTCATAAGATGTAATACTGTAGTTTTCTTGTTAGAATACTGTAGTATTCATGCTTTCATAAGATTTAAAACTATAGTTTTCATTCCTTAATATTGTTGTATTCATGCTTTCATAAGCTGTAATGTAGTATTCATGCCTTAATATTGTAGTACTCATGCATTAGTAAGTTGTTATACTGTAGTATGCATGCCTTATTACTGTGATACTCATGCTTTCAAAAGCTGTAATACTGTTGTAATCATGCCTTAATATTGTAGTATTCATGCTTTCATAAGCTCTAATACTGTAGTATTCATGCTTTCATAAGCTGTAATACTGTAGTATTCATGCTTTATTACTGTGGTACTCAAGGCTTTTATAAGCTGTAATACTGTAGTATTCATGCCTTGATATTGTAGTATTCAAGCCTTAATACTGTAGTATTCATGCCTTGATACTGTAGTATTCATGCCTTGATACTGTTATATGCATGCTTTCTTAAGCTGTAATAGTATTCATTCCTTACTACTGTGGTACTCATGCTTTCATAAGCTGTAATAATGTAGTGTTCATGCCTTAATACTGTAGTAATGTAATACTGTAGTATTCATGCTTCAATACTGTAGTACTCATGGGTTTAATAAGCTGCAATACTGTATTATTCATGCTTTAGTACTGTAGTACTAAATTTGTGGTTTCAAAAGCTGTAATACTGTAGTATTCATGCTTTAATACTGTAGTAATGTAATACTGTAGTATTCATGCATCAATACTGTAGTACTCATGGTTTTACTAAGCTGCAATGCTGTAGTATCCATGCCCTTATACTTTAGTAGTCTTGGTTTCATAAGATGTAATATGTAGTATGCATGTTTTCATAAAGTATAATACTTTAGTATTCATTGTTAAACAATGAACAATACTGTAGTATTCATGGTTTAATAAAGTACACTCCTGTTTAGCATAATACTGCAATAATCATCATGATAATTACATGAGCTACTGTTGTGACCAGAGCCCGCATCAAACAAAAACTCTCATCTGAATCCCTGACGTCACTTCCTGTTCACACGTCAGGAAGACATTTATTGCAACACAAGTCTATATTATATCCTAAACGTCTTATTGTCTCTTCTTTTATTACTATATTGGGTAATAGGAGTGTCAGGATGACTATAGGGGTGTTATTTCATGTTGAGAGGGCTCTAATCTAATTTTTGTTTTGTTTGTTTCATTTTTCTTCCTGATTACGGAGTCGCCACAGCGGATCTTTTTGATCCGCCGACTGATTTTGGCTTGGATGCCCTTCCTGACGAATACCAATGATGCTTACTAGTGGAGGTTCGAACCTGGGGCGTTTGCTCCCAAGTCCAGAACACTGAGTGAGCTGTAATCATATTAAAACTCATATATAGAGAGTTGTATAGAGGTTTTCTATGCTCTAACTGCATACTGCAAGTAAGAATCCTACTTTGTGGAAATTCACTCATCACGGTCGGGTGTGGGCCCAATGATCTGCCATGAAGGAGGGATTTGTGTATTCTTGGTGGTACCATTGGCGTTTTCAGATGTTTTTATCACATAGTGAGAGTTGGGTCCAAACACAGGGGTTTTTGCAGTTGTGTAAAAGCAGCATGGCGCTCTCGTTGTGTAGAGCATCAAATGAGTGCATTGGACACACACAAACACACAGAGTCAGAAAGTTGAATCCCTGGAATGAAATCATGGAACGAGGACATTGTTGGACGTCTTTTAATGAGCCAAATAAGTAAAAAGTTCCCCTGTGGAACCTGTTCCCGTTCCTATTAATAGTCGGCCTCACCTGGTCCCCGAGCTGCCAAGCAGCGTCCATGAGGACAATGGAGGTCAAGGAAGGTCCAGCGATCTACGGCAATCGGGGTGGGGGGGCCGGCCCTCCGGTGCGAGCTGGACTAATGAGGCGGACAGCTGCTGCCTCCACTGACGTGTCTCTGCGGTCAAGTGTACCTGGGAGGGGGCGGGGACAATGTCACCTATGATGGGGGGGCAGAGAAGCGAGGACGTGCAAACGCACACGCTGCTGTTGACTGCACTCGACTGGGCGAGTTGGGAGAAGACCAGAGGAAGACGCCTGGACTAAGAAAGGTGATTAGGCCTCATTGACAACTTCCAGTCCGTTCAGCACCCAGCTCCAGGTCTGGTCCCTCTAATTAGAGTCTTTTCCAATGAGGGTCCAGAGAGTGGGTGAGACGCTCCGGGGGAGGAAAAGCTTGCATCCCGGAATAACCCAGACACGTCCTGACCTCTGATCCAGTGTCGGTAAAGATATGCCAAGCACGGAAGTCATTTCAAATGGCCCCCAACAACTCAGCGTGGGCGGGGCCAAAGCGGGCCATGGAAAACTTTCCGAAGCAATTAGAACTGCATGGAATTTTATATGAATGCATATAAATGTCATGGGGAAAACCCTATAGCTGTTTATGCTTATGTTGTTTTCTTTCATGATGTTTTGCCATTGCACGGCCACTGAGTGGTTAGTGCGCAGGCCTCACAGCTAGGAGACCCGAGTTCAATTCCACCCTCGGTCATCTCTGTGTGGAGTTTGCATGTTCTCCCCGTGCATGCGTGGGTTTTCTCCGGGTACTCCGGCTTCTTCCCACATCCCACAAAACATGCTAGATATATTGTTTATTGTTTATTCTTAGGGCGGCACGGCGGACGAGTGGTTAGCGCGCAGACCTCACAGCTAGGACACCAGGGTTCAATTCCACCCTCGGCCATCTCTGTGTGGAGTTTGCATGTTCTCCCCGTGCATGCGTGGGTTTTCTCCGGGTACTCCGGTTTCCTCCCACATTCCAAAAACATGCTAGGTTAATTGGCGACTCCAAATTGTCCATAGGTATGAATGTGAGTGTGAATGGTTGTTTGTCTATATGTGCCCTGTGATTGGCTGGCCACCAGTCCAGGGTGTACCCCGCCTCTCGCCCAAAGACAGCTGGGATAGGCTCCAGCACCCCCGCGACCCTCATGAGGAAAAAGCGGTAGAAAATGAATGAATGAATGTTTATTCTTAAAATTGCAACTCTTTTCCTCATGACAATACAGCTTTTTATTTGTAATATTTTAACTTTATTCTTCTAAATGTTTTTTTTTTTCATTTCTGCTGACATTTTTCATTACTTCAACTATGTGTTTGCAAACTTAATTTGACTTTATTCACATTTTTTTTTACTTTATTCTAATTTCACCAAAATGACAACTTAGTTTTCTTTTTCATAATATTATTTGTTGTAAAAATACATCTTTTCTTAATACTTTATCCTACTAAATTGACACAATTTTTCCTCTTTATTCTCATACATTTTTTTTCTTGTAGATTACAACTTTTTTCTTTTAATATGTAGACAGATTTTCCCATTTTTGCATTTTCTTGTTGAATTATACTTTTTTAATCGGTACTGTGGGCTACGCTATGGACATCTTGACATTTGGGGCTGTCTTGAAATGATGAATAGAATTTAGATGATTGTCGGCTGCATGGAGGACGAGTGGTTAGCGCACAGGACTCACAGCTAGTAGACCCGAGTTCAATTCCACCATAATCTGTGTGGCGATTGCATGTTTTCCCCATGCATGGGTTTTCTTTGACTCCAAATTGTCCATAGGTATGAATGTGAGTGTGAATGGTTGTTTGTCTATATGTGCCCTGTGATTGGCTGGCCACCATTCCAGGGTGTACCCCTCCCCTCGCCCGAAGACGCCCTCGTGAGGATAAGCGGTAGAGAAAGAATGAATAAATGTTTTGCCATGGGTTTATTCCCAGCGGTGTTTGAACGCCTCGTAGCCGTGGGGGGCGTATGGAAAAGAGAGGAATCGATGGCGGTGATGTCACCATGGCCACGCATTGACCTCTCTTGGCGTCCGCTTGCGAGGGATGCGTTAATGCCATTCCATAAACGAAAGACATCGTCCTAACGAGCCGTCCCTTCCTGCCACAACCATGACCTCACCTTCTCCTCCTCCCCCCCATACAGGTGGCCAAGGTCAGTTCCCCATCACTCAGAACGTGACGGCGCTGGAGGGCGCGGCCGCCAACATGACCTGCAGGGTGGATTTCAATGACAACACCTCCCTCCAGTGGTCCAACCCCGCACAGCAGACGCTCTTCTTTGGAGACAAGAAAGGTAAGACGATAAGTCACGTCACATGATGCGTTTTTTGTCAGCACTTAACAGCAACATCCGATTTGGGGGGGCGTTGGCTGATGGGGGTCTAATTAGCATTTATCCGCCCTCACGACGGACGTCGCTCTGGGAGGGAAGCCGCTGGAACACGGCCAAACTCAACGATGAATTACAAGCCGGCCGAGCCAAATCCAATTTAAACGTGCGGCGCTGATAAAGTGGAACGGAGGTGAGAGGGAGTGCGCGGCCGTCCTGGAAGGGCTGGAGGTGTTCATCTGTCAGCGTGTTAGCCGCTAATGTAATGTCGTCGCTCGGATGAACCTGAGAGCAGACATAAATACTTTCTCTCGCTGACAAGTGATTGGATTTAGGAAGCCGCATGTGCTTTGTTACATTCATTCTACGTTAAGTTCACTCAATCAGAGCGGGAGGAGGCGTGTATTCTGCAGTCTTTTAGAGTAGTCAGTGTACAGCTTGTTTGTATACAATACGTGTTACTCTGACTTGCTGTGATGATCTGCTCAAGGCTAGAGGCCTCATCTCCCAAAAAAGTGTTTATCAACAAACGAGTACTTGTCAGAGAGACAATTAGCTTAGTGTGTCTGGGCATGTGAGTCTTCCCTTCATCCTCTCAGAAGATTCCTACATGAATTTCCATTTAGCATGACTAGTCATATGCTTTCTCTAGAATCTCTAGAATTTTTTTAAATGTCTTTTATTTGCATTTATTGCATTTGACCTTTATTTAAGGATATTTTATTCTTTTTTTATATCAAGAAATATTAACTGGAATATTAATAATGTTAAGCGGCTTTGATGGCTGCTGGCAAGAAAAGGAGACAAAATCTTTGGTCTTATGTGCTTATCAACAAACAAGTACTAGTCAGAGAGACAATTAGCTTCGTGTGTCTGGGCATGTGAGTCTTCCCTTCATCCTCTCAGGAGATTCCTGCATGAATTCCCATTTAGCATGACTAGTCATATGCTTTCTCTAGAAGCTAGCCGTTCGTGTCGTATAAATTTGTCTCCTTGCATGCAACAAACAGTGTACAATTATGATTTTTAATATAAATTCAAAATAATATATACTTATACACTCGAGAAGTATTTGGTCCCTTTGACTCCAATTATATCATCATAATATTATAATACATCAAGACATCAAATAGTTTTGGAAAAAGGGTTAGTTTTTAGTATAGTGAGTATTTCTTCCAACAATATTAAAACAAACATGGCTGAAGTTATACAAAAAAATGGATGTGCTGAAAGTGAAACAGAATGTGACTTTCATGAGAGGGAATGTCCACCTCTCTGCCGGCTGAGGTTGTTCCCCCAAGGGGGGGTCGGGCGGTTATCGTGGGCGTATGTTTGCATCCCGCACACGTCTCGCGCTCTCCAATGCTAGCGTAGCGTCTCTCACCCAAAGACGCTTTCACAGGCTTGATACGCCGCTGCTGCTTTGTCTTCAACGGGCCGATGCTTTTCAAAGTAGACATAAAACAGACAGAAGAAAGCCTGGAGCTGAGCGTTCAAGATAACGTGTCTGTGGATGCGTTTGCACTTTGATATGAAATGTATCAAAGAAATAGATATTGTTGCCGTCTTCGCCGTGGGGTCACTCTTGGAAAATAGATATTTCATCACAATGATGTTTACCTGCTTAAATAAAGCATATACAAAATTCAACCATTATACTCTTTTTTTGTCCCTTTGTATTGAGTTGGGGCTGCACGGTGATCTTGTGGTTAGCGCACAGACCTCACAGTTAGGAAACCTGGGTTCAATTCCACCCATCTCTGTGTGGAGTTTGCATGTTCTCCCCGTGCATGCGTGGGTTTTCTCCGGGTACTCCGGTTTCCTCCCACATTCCAAAAACATGCTAGGTTAATTGGCCACTCCAAATTGTCCATAGGTATGAATGTGAGTGTGAATGGTTGTTTGTCTATATGTGCCCTGGGATTGGCTGGCCACCAGTCCAGGGTGTACCCCGCCTCTCGCCCGAAGACAGCTGGGATAGGCTCCAGCACCCCCGCGACCCTCGTGAGGCGAAGCGGTAGAAAATGAATGAGAATGAATGAATGAATTGAGTTGTGGACTCCTACAGAGCAGCTACACACAATAACCAGCACACAAAGCTTTCTAGTTCTTCCAGAATCTGCACCTATTCAGCTGTATTTCTTTGGATTTTGTGCTTCCTGTGAAAACAGTCTGTTTTAATGTAATCCACCCACGGCCCGCCTCCAGGCATGTCAA
The DNA here is from genome assembly GCF_030265055.1 of Doryrhamphus excisus. NCBI lineage: Eukaryota > Metazoa > Chordata > Actinopteri > Syngnathiformes > Syngnathidae > Doryrhamphus > Doryrhamphus excisus. The sequence continues at coordinate 970,333 of NC_080473.1, forward strand.
CTCCGCTGTGCTTAGAAGGACTTCCGATGCCGCTAGCTGCGAACCCAACTTTATAGGAGTTAATAAATGGTATAGAAGTTGATAATAAATGGCCATTTATCTTTTTTAAATGTCCGCTTTTAACATACAGCCATGTTGTATTCTCAATCCGATCCAGAAGTAGAGACTGGTCAGTCCCTAGTTTCTCAAAAAAAGAGGTTACTTCAAGATGTCTAAGTTCAGCATCTTAGTTTTAGGTTTTCCACAGCATCGATAACATCTAATATGTTTTGCGGGACTACCAGCATTTAAAAACTCGGGTAGAGCCACTAATTGTGGCGGGAAAAGGCTATTAGCAACCCCACTCCTTGTATGCACACGCTATAATGCTACACAGACAAGCCCTTTTGCTCCATGACTTACACAAAATAAAAACAGTTAGGACACTGATAAACTGTTACTTATTGCTTGCACTTCTGGCTCTTCCACACGACCAAGTAACGTTGGAAAGGCGTCGGGCTTCAGCAAAAGTTTGTGGGCTAGTCTAGCTGGATACTGGCCCATGTTCACAAAACAGTCCAGTGTGAAATGCCATTGACAGATTAAAATTCATTTCTTTTGCTGGTAGGGAATCAGGAACTCCAACCACTTGTGCCCGATGGTGGCGTCTGTGGGAATTGTAAACTGTAGCTTTCCCTTATGAGCCATTGCTAGCAATGTAAACCGAGGAGCAGAGTGCTGCCGCTCTGTGACATCACAAAGTGGCAGTTTTACCACGCCTTTTGAAACTGAGCGTTCAGAACCATCCCAAACTTCCTTCAGGGCTCACTTCCAAATGCACAAACCTCATTATCTGAAACTACGGCATTATTTATCATGTTTATCATGAGAATACAACATTCTAACTACATTTATAGGTCAGAAAAGTGGGAAAAGAATAATAGGTCCCCTTTAAATGAAGAAAGAAGAAGAAAATGGGGATATAGGAAAGCAACATTATTATTATTATTTGTATTTTTTAATGTATTTATTATATTGTTTTAAGAAATATTGGAGCAAGAACAGATGCTTGTATTTCTGTACTTATTGATTACATTTTATTTAATTATTTTATTATCAGTGCTAATTATTTTTGCCGATCTTTTAAATGATCATTTTTAACATTGACAAATTGTCCTTTTTTTTATGTATATTTATTTTGTTGGTTTGAATTTTTTTAAATGTCTTTTATTAGCATTTATTGCATTTGACCTTTATTTAAGGATATTTTATTCTTTTTTTATACCAATAAATATTAAATGGAGTATTAATAATGTTAAGCGGCTTTGATGGCTGCTGGCAAGAAAAGGAGACAAAATCTTTGGTCTTTGGATAATTTGTTTAGAATTTTATTCCGCTCCGACTTATTAGAGTGAAAGGCCCTGAAGACTCTCAGACATGATGAAAGAGGACTTTAACAAAAAGAAGAAGCGTGTCTTCTGCAGATACTTAACTCCTTAGTGATGCTTTTGTTATTAGTAAGGATGTGCTAAACACACACTTAGCATTGTCCTTCCATGAAAGCAAGTCGTCGTCGTGCTTGGAATAAATGACATCACCTCTGCAGATGAAAGCTGAGCGGGCCGTGTTCTATATTTGGAGCATCAGAGAGGCTGGACTTCCCTACCATCTTTTGCTTTTAGCTTTGCAGCCACAATTTGTCTGCTCGTCCCTGTCACTTCCTTCCGCGTCCAAAGAGAAGGGATGAGGGCCGCTGGGAAGGAAGTGGTGGCAGGATGACAGCTCAATGGCTTCATGCATCACCCACGAGAGCGTAGAAACTGTGAGACATACTTCTGTGTGTGGGTTAGCGGCTCGGGCAAACTTCAAGGAGCCTCAGAGAGACCTGCAACCTTGACGGGCACCTCGAGTGGGGACGCGTAGATTTGTCTGAAACCACAGTCCTCATCTTTTATGCGTCGCAACAGGAAGACGTGCACAGCTGTAGATGTCCTGGTGAGGGTATCATTCATAAATTAATTATACTTATACAATTATGAATTATAGTCACAGTACAGGTTGTATACCAGTATCGAATTACGAGCTACTGAAAACGAATCAACACACGGCCATTGTCTAAGTAGCTTGCACTGAGGAGCCACGGTTCACGGTGAGAAACATGGACTCCAACTTGTGATATGGCATTGTGAAACCCAGCCTCATCCCCGCCATTTTTCTTAGAATTAAATGCAGTGTAGCAGCATATCATGCATCGTCTTCCTCAAACTTGCCAACAGTACACAAAACAAGAGTTTTTTTCTGGTCTTTTAGCAAAGGAAATTCATCCATTTTCTACCGCTTATCCTCACGAGGGTCGCGGGGGTGCTGGAGCCTATCCCAGCTGTCTTCGGGAGAGAGACGAGGTATACCCTGGACTGGTGGCCAGCCAATCACAGGGCACATATAGACAAACAACCATTCACACTCACATTCATACCTATGGACAATTTGGAGTGGCCAATTAACCTAGCATGTTTTTGGAATGTGGGAGGAAACCGGAGTACCCGGAGAAAACCCACGCATGCACGGGGAGAACATGCAAACTCCACACAGAGATGGCCGAGGGTGGAATTGAACTCAAGTCTCCTAGCTGCACGCTAACCACTCGTCTACCGTGCAACCCGCTTTGTGTGTTATTCTTTTACATATTTATTTTCCTTTATTTCTCCAAATATTCATTCATTCATTTTCTACCGCTTTTCCTCACAAGGGTCGCGGGGGTGCTGGAGCCTATCCCAGCTGTCTTCGGGCATGAGGCGGGGTACACCCTGGACTGGTCGCCAGCCAATCACAGGGCACATATAGACAAACAAACATTCACACTCACATTCATACCTATGGACAATTTAGAGTCACCAATTAACCTAGCATGTTTTTGGAATGTGGGAGGAAACCGGAGTCCCCGAGGGATGGAATTGAACTTGAGTGTCCTAGCTGTGAGGCCTGCGCTCTAACCATTCGACTGCCGTGCAGCCTATATGCTTTATTATTCATTCATTCATTTTCTACCGCTTATCCTCATGAGGGTCGCAGGGGTGCTGGAGCCTATCCCAGCTGTCGTCGGGCGAGAGGCGGGGTACACCCTGGACTGGTGGCCAGCCAATCACAGGGCACATATAGACAAACAACCATTCACACTCACATTCATACCTATGGACAATTTGGAGTGGCCAAATTGTAGTAAAAATTGAAGTAAAGTGGACAAACATATGCTCAATGTTGTTTTTCATGACTCAATGTTGGGAGAATTTGATCATTCTTCAGGTGATGAGTACAATTTTAGTAGCATCTGCCCAGTGGGTGGGGGGGGGGCCTGCAGGGGAGCACGGCCCACCTCTAATGGCGTCCTTCGCAACAAGACTCTCCTTGTCTTAATTGTGGCCGCGTGTGTGGCAGGAAATAATCCCCCCCCCCCCACCCCCCCCACCACCACCACCGCTTGGAGCACTTCCATAGTCACAGTGGCAGGACTTTAATTAGAACAAATGGAGGGCCCAGGCGGAGGGTGGGACGCCCCTGCCGTTGTAGTGTAATCATGTTTCTTGTTCTTCTTCCCTGTGCATGCGTGGGTTTTCTCCGGGGACTCCGGTTTCCTCCCACATTCCAAAAACATGCTAGGTTAATTGGCGACTCCAAATTGTCCATAGGTATGAATGTGAGTGTGAATGGTTGTTTGTCTATATGTGCCCTGTGATTGGCTGGCCACCAGTCCAGGGTGTACCCTGCCTCTTGCCCGAAGACAGCTGGGATAGGCTCCAGCACCCCCGCGACCCTCGTGAGGATAAGCAGTAGAAAATAAAGCATATAGGCTGTACGGCGGACCGAATGGTTAGCGCGCAGGCCTCACAGCTAGAACACCCGAGTTCAATTCCACCCCTCGGGGACTCCGGTTTCCTCCCACATTCCAAAAACATGCTAGGTTAATTGGCGACTCCAAATTGTCCATAGGTATGAATGTGAGTGTGAATGGTTGTTTGTCTATATGTGCCCTGTGATTGGCTGGCCACCAGTCCAGGGTGTACCCCGCCTCTTGCCCGAAGACAGCTGGGATAGCACCCCCGCGGTAGAAAATGAATGAATGAATGAAGATTTTATCTACGGCTTATGGGCAATTAACTGCTAAGTCCCACCATGTCCCATGTCGCTGCAAAGATGTTAATGGCGGCCATGTTTTTCAAGCAACATTTCTCATATTCTCAGTGCCCTAGAGGAGTGTACCAAATTTGGTCGCAATTCAACAAAACGTCTTAATGTTACCTTTGGGGTTTTGTAGTGCTGTGTGAGAAACTTCTGAAGTCAATCCAACTAACTGTATGTGGTATTTGTCAGGAAAATAATAGCATAAGCAACACAGTGGGGGTGCATGTTTTGACAAATTGTCACTCAGAAGATGAGGTATGACTAAGAAGCATGCGGAGTACAACATAGCACCACGGCAGTCTGACCCTCGGAAACAGGAGCGAGGGTCACGGCACGTTCTCGTCCAAGAGAAGCCATACACCCTCTCAGGAGGAGTCCCATGTGTTTGCTGTCACGGCGTGCAGTGCAAACATGACTTAGCATCAGTGGGCAGCAGGTGGGCCGCCGGGAACGGCGCTGTCTGTTTTACTGATTGGAGACAGCCTTGGCGAGGCGTCCGTGTGTGGAGATGTAGTGCGCATTAAGCTGCCAGGCTGCGAGGCCTGCGCGTGTACAAGGTCAGCGTGCAGATTTATGCCTCCTCCTCCTGCTGCGGCGCACAATGAAGAGCGAGCGAGCAACGCGGGCTTTCGGGGAAATGAACCTTTTCATCACATTGATTTCCTCAAGCGCCGGCTAAAACAATCTTTGTCAGACGTTGACATTTGGCTCTGATTGTGACGGATCTGCCCCCGGCTTAGGCCCGTGTGTCTCGGCCCGCGGGCGGCAGCGACGCTAATAGCGGGATTCACACACACACACACACACACACACACACACACACACACGCTCCCTTTTGCGTGAGTAATAGATTACACTTAACTTGGCTTTATTCAACCTGTGAACATGTCAGTGTGGAGAGCTGGTGGCTTCTTGCACTCGTATATCACTCACGTCCACACGTGTCCTGTGGAAAAATCCATAGTTCCCCCTGAGAACCCCTCCTGCTGGTCCTCAGCATTGTGCATATTCATGGTTCATCTCGTATGCTTGTTGGTGGTTCATGTACCGCCTTGCCATTGGCATCACCTTAGTTCTATTAAACTACTCAGGGCTCTACGTTAAAAACCAAAATGACTTGCCCATGGGGAATCCTTAAGGTGAGAACTACTTGCCCGAACTTGCCCCAATCGTCTACGCCCCTCCCTCACCCCCCACACCACCGCCATCCTCGTCCATAGCCTTGTCACTTCCCGCATTGACTATTCTAACGCTCTCCTCTTCGGCCTCCCTCACAAATCCCTCCATAAACTTCAACTGGTTCAGAACTCTGCTGCCCGGATCATCACCAGGACCCCCTCATTCCACCACATCACCCCCATCCTGCAGCAACTCCACTGGCTCCCCGTGACACAAAGAATCACCTACAAAATCCTCCTGTACACCTTCAAGTCCATCCATAACCTTGCCCCCCCTTACCTCTCTGACCTCATCCACACTCTTAAGCCATCCCGTTCCCTCAGATCTTCCTCCTCCATCCATCTCACTGTTCCCTCTGCACGCCTTAGCACTATGGGGAGCAGAGCTTTCAGCCGCTCTGCTCCCCAACTCTGGAACTCATTGCCACCTGACCTCCGTAACTCTGCCACCCTTCCCATTTTCAAATCTCAACTCAAAACCCATCTGTTCAAACTTGCCTATTCCCTCTAACAGTTTCACATGGTCCCCCCTATCCCGATTTCTTGTATGCTTTTATTTATTGTTTGTTGTCTTTTATCTTGTATTTTATATTGGTGTTCTTATCTTCTGTACAGCGACCTTGGGTGTCCTGAAAGGCGCTTTTAAATAAAATGTATTATTATTATTATTATATGTAAAATGAAAAGACTGCCATAATGATATCATATATCAATATATGCTGATAATTCATCAGATAATAGTACTGATGCATTGTATTTGGAGGAATGTCTGAAAATTTGTGTAGATGTATGTTAACATGGCAAGCCATGCTACCTTACACATGGTAGTCGTAGTAAGCAGTGATATTTATAAGTTGTGCACCTCAATGAAACATTATTGAATAGACACATTTGTGTACTAGTAAAGTGTTTTTAATCCAGAAAAAAAATGCTCAATGGTCAAACAATAATTTGTGAAGCAAAGGTGAGAAAAATACACAGAGAAATGGAAGCGCTAGGTTTTGTAGCTTGTGCAAAATCAGCACTTGGTATTGGATCTAATGGGTGGTGTTTCATTGTGACCACTTCAAATTGTCACAGCAATGTGATTCACTCACCTGTGCCATCATTTGATTTGCTGCCGCTAATAAAATACTTGTTTAGGAGGCACTGCTTCATCACTTTTTGCTGTTTTCCTTCACAAGTTGTTGAAGAATTAGACCATGTTGGCAGGGACGCCATGATAGATGTTTTCCTAGTAAAACCATCGCTGATTGGTTGATCGCGAACAAGAACGGGTGTGGGTAAAACACGGATTGTGGATTACGGACGCGGTCTAAATAAACGATTCTGATTGGTCCATTTCAAGATTTGCAAGGATTGGTTTGCAAATTACCATCGGAATTACGCAGTCCGTGTTTTACCAACACCCAACAAGAACCGCTTTAAAAAAAACTCTTGGCAGTACGGCATGCTAAAGTGTACTTGCCCGACGGGAATATTAATGATTGGATTTACTTGCCCCAATTTTGTTTTAACTTGCCCCGGGCCATCGGTACATCGTTATTGTCGAGCCCTGTTGGTGTAAGCGTATACTTTAAGTGGCGGTGTGTTATCAGCGCAGTCGTCAGCGAGGTGACTCAAAGTGTTCATGCGAGTGAAAAATCAATAAAAGTTGAAATCTTGTAATCTCAGACTCTGTGAGATATTTCTGCTCATGTTTTGTTCATTCTCGTGTTTCACCGAGCGCCCTGCGCCATGTGGCCCTTGTCCGTGCAGCTCTGCGAGACAACCGGATCGAGCTGGTGCGAGCGTCCTGGCAGGAGCTCACCATCAGGATCAGCGATGTCAGCCTGGCGGACGAAGGACAGTATACGTGCTCGCTCTTCACCATGCCCGTCAAGACCACCAAGGCCTTCCTCACCGTCTTAGGTCAGCGTTCACTTTCACTCCCGTCCTGTTGTAACGACCACCAACTCAAGTGACCCCTACAACCAGCAGGCATTATTATGGACCACAAAGGACCCTCAATTGGTGCATTACATCACTAATGTAAAACTGTATTATTTATATGATCCAATCAGGAGTACCGGAGCGGCCAGAGATTACGGGTTTCACAAGTCCTGCTTTGGAAGGCGAGGTCATCACTCTGACTTGCACCACGACGGGCAGCAAGCCGGCTGCCAACATCCGGTGGTTCCGGAATGACCAGGAGGTCCAAGGTAAGCTGAGCTTTAAAGGAACACCAACGCCTCTCACTCATTCACTCATTCACTCGTTCATTCGTTCATTAAGAGGTGTATGCTATGCTAGTGTGGTTCGTTTGGTCAAGTCAGAAGACCATCATCCCAAGCCTGGTCTGCACCAAAACATCTGTCTCGGTAGGTCCTCCGTGAGCTACCACCTTAGAGCGGTGGAGGAGTTGGTGTGTCCCAATGATCCTAGGTTTTCAGGGGCTTGCCTACCCCCCATGCCCCTGGCAGTGCCACCCAAGACGAACAGGTCCTAGGGGAGACCAGGCAAAGACTGTGACTGGTTCTGTGCTGGTTCTCTGAGCGTTTCATGATTCTCAGCTGTCGTTTTTGATTCAACTTTCTTACGACCCGGTGGAACATAATATATTTAAAGAGGACACAGGAGGTGGGAAAAAGTAAGTCACCAGAGTTTTATTGAAAGCTAAACTAAGGAAATTGAAAACAAACCCCCTCCCATGCCCAAAGAAACACAAGGACGGTGAGGTGAACAGGTCAACCCTGTACAGGGTTGTCGTCCTACCACCTCACTGCTACCCTAAAAAAACCCACAACAAAGTCCCTAAGCAAAACAAAAACAGGACAGCCGGTCACACCAGGACAAACTAGGACAAAAGAACGAATAACAACACATAAAAACTAGCCTGCTGCTCCACATGAAGCAAGCACACGAGGCATCGGTAGCGGTGCCTCTGATTGGGCAGACCAGAGCGGTGGTTCCGCTTATTAAGAAGGGAGACCAGAGGGTGTGTTCCAAATAGTAGGGTAGGGTACCCTGGAAGTGTGGAGTATCGGGTACCAGTTGATTCGGTTGCTTGGGAGTCCTTTCCAGTGGGCCAGGGTTTCTCTTTGTCACCAATTCTGTTCATTGCCAGGGTGTTGAGGGGATCCGGTTTCCTGGTTGCAGGATCGGGTCTCACGCCACTTTTTGTGGGTGATGTTGTCCTGCCGCCTTCGTAAGATGGATGGTTGATTACACTTTCCCCACACTCAGCAGCTGCCTCCATATTGTGTTTTATAGCTTTCCTCACTCTTATTTTTTGCTGTTTGTGAGGAAAAAACAAACCAACAAAGGCAAACATCTTAAAGAAATAAATGTTTTCTATCGTCGCTTTTGATGCGCGCATCTCTTTAAAGTCATTCCAGTCGCCCGCCGAGACGCAGTGTTGCTCTTTATTGAAGATTTGCCTTCTGTTGCCGCCTCCGTCTGTTGGGCCGACCATGTGATTGATGGCGGCGCGGCCGGGATGTGAAGCCTTCTGGTTGAGATGGAGCACACGTTCGATTCCTGAAGGGCCAGCGAGGAAGGGTTGGGTGTGTGTGGGGGGGGGGGGGGGTCTGTCCATCTCAGCCGAGACGATGAGCCTTTTTTGTGGAGCAATTTGTCAAAAGTTAGCCGCAAACTTTTGATTTTCAGACCACAGAATGCAACATTAGGCACGCCGGCATGGAGCAATGACAAATATTACCTTGAACAAAATAAGAACGCTCTGTTTGGACAAGGATTATATGTTTAGTGTTGTGCTTGTAGTTTGCAGCGGTGGACGCCTTAGCAACAATGTGCAATACTGACAAAATCTAACTGAATTCCATTCCAATAAATAATAAATGAAATACTTGAATAATTAAACAGAACATGTTGGATTATCGTCATATTACATAAGTTGCATTGTGGGAATAAAATTGAATTATTTCATAAGGGAGAAATTTAAATTTTATGAGGAAAAAAATTTAATATTTATATCATAAAATTTGAATTTTATAAGAATTAAACGTGAAAATGTAGGTGAAATTGAAAATGTTCTAGCCATCAGTATTTCATGATGCAGCGGGAAGTTTTGTCAGAATATTGCAATAAAAACAGTTCTATATATTTTTAAACAAATTGTAATCATTTATTGAGGACAAAAATGGTTAGTAACATTGATAACATAAATATTAAAATTATGTAGTAAGAATTCAACAAAAAAAAATCGGGTCAAATTCTGAATTTTTTTGCCTGAGGGTCTGTCAATTTCAGCAAGATGAGAGAATTTTTCGATTAGACTATCACACAATATATAGTTATCTTTTTTTCAATAAATTGTAATTATGAATAAAAAAAAATGTGTAATATTATGGAATTAAAATCATCATTTAAGGCAGTGCTTCTCAATTATTTTCTGTCATAGTCTCCTAAAAGGGGAACTGTACTTTTTTTGGAATTTAGCCCATCATTGCAAATCCCTATTTCAGTGCATTCTAGCGTGAGAAAACTATTTAATATGAGCTAGCTAACAATGGCCGTCATGCGAAATACTATTTTAACACTAAAGCCCTCACAAAAAAACTCTAAATAACGGCAACAGTGTTCCATTTACATAAGTGACTTGTACATCAACCAAGCAACAGCCGTATTATTATTGTAGCAGCTAACATGAAAAACTGTTTTAACGACTCCAAATTGTCCATAGGTATGAATGTGAGTGTGAATGGTTGTTTGTCTATATGTGCCATGTGATTGGCTGGCGACGAGTCTAGGGTGTACCCCGCCTTACGCCGGTGTGCTAATATTGAGTGAATTGTTGTGCCAACCGGTTGGGCGAACACGGCGGCGGTGATCAATCTGTCACACGGAGAACAATGCAGCGTCTGAGGCCCAGACTTAAAAATGTGATTTCCATGTCAAAGTGTCACTGAGAAGGAATGTCAATCAACGCCAAGCGTGTGTCTCTCTTTTTTTTTTTTTTTTGGAGAGTTTGTGCTTTTCAAGCCTTACTTTCCAGAGGACGAGAGCTGGCAGCAGCATGTTGCGTCTTCCTTGACGCCAGCGTGAGCTGTCACTCATGCTCGTCCTCTATCATGTCTTACATTTATTTTACACTCCAATCATTTGTTTTTTCCAACAATTCCCGACATATACGTGCTCAACGTACCAAGCTGAGATTAGCTATCAAAGGTAACAACTTACTGGTATACGTCACCTTCTATTCATTTTATTCAACATAATAATGCTATCTTACTACTATTATAAATAAACATTCAATTCAATGACTAAGTACTGTTTGTTTGGTATTGGTGATGTATTTTGGTAAAGGTTACTTCTTTCTTTCCCATAAAATATCTGGAAATGAAATTGTTGTCGGCTGCATGGTGGTCAAGTGGTTAGCGCGCAGGCCTCACAGCGAAAAGACCCGAGTTCGAGTCCACCCTCGGGCATCTCTGTGTGGAGTTTGCATGTTCTCCCCGTACATGTGTTTTCTCCGGGTACTCCGGTTTCCTCCCACATTCCAAAAACATGCTAGGTTAATTGGCGACTCCAAATTGTCCATAGGTATGAATGTGAGTGTGAATGGTTGTTTGTCTATATGTGCCCTGTGATTGGCTGGCCACCAGTCCAGGGTGTACCCCGCCTCTCGCACGAAGACAGCTGGGATATTCTTGTGAGGATAAGCGGTACAAAATGAATGAAACTGTTGTAATTTGGATGTTCGATATTGGCTTTTTTGCTGAAAACTGATATCCCGATATTGTCCAATTCCAAATTTCCGATACCGACATCAGCCAATACCGATATGTGTAACATGACATATCTCCTGTGGTGGAATAAACACATACAATATGTGTTGTGTACAGCATCGGTTTTCATGATAGGGACAAAATCCGATACCGATGTCGAACGATATCATATTTTTATATGATATTGCGACAATAATTATCAGTATTGTCAAACATCCTTAGTTTTTACGTGTTAAAAAATATTTATATGAGAAACGAGTGTGGATAAAATGTAAATTTTTAATGAAAGTTTTTATTAAAAATATAATTATACTACTGCCCTTTTAACTTTAACTATATTTTAAGTGCTGAAAGTGAGTGAAATTAATATTTTAAAACTTTTTTTAAATGTAAAATATGCTAATTATACTACTGCTGTTTTAACTTAATTTAATTGTGAAAGTATTTAATATAAGAATTAATATTTTTTAATTTTTTTAAATGTTAAATATGATCATTATACTACTGCAACTAAAATGACATTAAATGAGTAGTTTGTTTGATATTAGTGATATACTGTACTAAGACAGTGGTTCCCAAACCTTTTTTTTTTTTTGAGGTGAAATTACTTTACATTCGTTTTTAATTAAGTCAAAAAAGTTATTTAATCTTATAAATATGATAATGAAATTCTACTAGTACAATAATATAAAATGAAATGAAATTATATTTTATATTGGTGAATTATTTTGCGAAAATGTCATTAATTTTTTTTATGAATATTTTAAGAATAAAGTGTTTTTATGTAAAAAAAAAAAGGAGATAAAATGTTGTGAGAAACAAATGAAAAAAAAATAATATTATGAGAATAAAAACAAGAGACTGTAATATGAAATAAGTATGATGAATAACATGTTTGCATTATTAGTGATGTCATGTTTTGCTGTTGAATACATTTCTAATCATTGTTAAAGTTGTAATTTTTGTTCGCAGTATAATATCAATATATTCATTGGAGACAAAAGTTATTATAGTTTATAGTTATTATTTATAAGTTATTATATATTATATGAAATGTGTAAAAAAACAAAAAAAAAAACGACATGAATTGTGGGTGTATTCACTTGGCAATGCCGTCCTCGCCAGGCTCCATGGAGGTGATGTCCACGGGGAAGTCCTTCCTGGTGAGGAGCAGCTTGTACTTCCAGGTGGACAGAGGAGATGATGGCGTGGCCTACACTTGCATGGTGGAACACGTGTCCCTGTCCAGCCCTTACATGACCACCGAAGTCCTGCAGGTCCAATGTGAGTCTCACACATGCACACATTTTGTGCAAAGATGGATTATGCCGAAGATCAGCAATGAGAAGGAAACACTAGACGTGAGATTACACGTATGTGTGCAGCTTTAGCTTTGCATTTCCCTCGGGATTAGCGCAGGATTAGCATGCAGGTAAGGGATTAGCAGCAACGGCAGGCGGGGAAGCGAGCTGCCAATCCCTGGAGAGCCAACTACTGCTTTTATTTCTTTTCTTTTTTTGTAGTTTTTGTCACCACGTCCTGTTCCTCCTCTCTGCAGACGCTCCTCATGTGGAGATCAGACACGCTATGAGCATCCCACAGGAGGGACAGTACTTCAAACTGGAGTGCTTCTCCAGAGGAAACCCCATGTGAGTTGACGCAACCAAGTAGCGCTACACCTTTTCTGCTGCACTCTCCAACTCCGCCCCTTTCATGTCCGACTGCTGGGATTGGTACCCAATACCAGGGTGCCAAAAATGCTTTGGCTTTTGGTATATTATGTTTTAGACACGTTTTTCTCTTATTATGTCTACTATATTGGGTAATAGGAGTGTAAAGGTGACCATAGGGGTGTTATTTTTAATCATTTTTTAAAATTTTATTTAGAAGGTTGTAACAGAGAAGTCAAGAGGGCTTTAATAATGATTAAAAAAACTTATTTACAAGGTCATAACAAGTTTTCTATGTCTAATATGTATTATTTTATCTTATTATGTCTATCATATTGAGTAATAAGAGTGTAAAAGTGACTGTAGGGGTGTTATGTGATGTCTAGAGGGCTCTAAGAATGTCCATAACCATATCTACAAAGTCGTAAACAGATTTTCTTTGCCTAAAATGTCTTATTTTTTCTTTTTATGTCTACTATATTGGGTAATAGGAGTGTAAAGGTGACCATAGGGGTGTTATTTTTAATAATTTTTTAAAAATGTATTTAGAAGGTTGTAACAGAGAAGTCAAGAGGGCTTTAATAATGTTTAAAAAAACTTATTTACAAGGTCATAACAAGTTTTCTATGTCTAATATGTATTATTTTATCTTATTATGTCTATCATATTGAGTAATAAGAGTGTAAAAGTGACTGTAGGGGTGTTATGTGATGTCTAGAGGGCTCTAAGAATGTCCATAACCATATCTACAAAGTCATAAACAGATTTTCTTTGCCTAAAATGTCTTATTTTTTCTTTTTATGTCTACTATATTGGGTAATAGGAGTGTAAAGGTGACCATAGGGGTGTTATTTTTAATCATTTTAAAAAAATGTATTTAGAAGGTTGTAACAGAGAAGTCAAGAGGGCTTTAATAATGATTAAAAAAACTTATTTACAAGGTCATAACAAGTTTTCTATGTCTAATATGTATTATTTTATCTTATTATGTCTATCATATTGAGTAATAAGAGTGTAAAAGTGACTGTAGGGGTGTTATGTGATGTCTAGAGGGCTCTAAGAATGTCCATAACCATATCTACAAAGTCATAAACAGATTTTCTTTGCCTAAAATGTCTTATTTTTTCTTTTTATGTCTACTATATTGGGTAATAGGAGTGTAAAGGTGACCATAGGGGTGTTATTTTTAATAATTTTTAAAAAATGTATGTAGAGGGTCGTAACAGAGAAGTCAAGAGGGCTTTAATAATGTTTCAAATAAACTTATTTACAAGGTCATAACAAGTTTTCTATGTCTAATATGTATTATTTTCTCTTATTATGTCTATCATATTGAGTAATAAGAGTGTAAAAGTGACTGTAGGGGTGTTATGTGATGTCTAGAGGGCTCTAAGAATGTCCATAACCATATCTAGAAAGTCGTAAACAGATTTTCTTTGCCTAAAATGTCTTATTTTTTCTTTGGGTAATAGGAGTGTGAAGGAGTAGGGGTGCTATTTCATGTCCAGAGGGCTCTAATAACATTAAAATATGTATTTAGAAAGCCTAAACAGATTTTCTATGCCCTAACTACTAAAATATTCAATTTTTGAAAAGGAATCCTACCTTGTCGAAATTCTGTAACCAATTACCCACGCTAAACAGGGGCTGTATCACATCCACTTTATAATCTCTGTTATGGATCTCCATTAGAACCTGTCTTGTGTTGACCTCCCCAGACCAGAACCGGTGCTGTGGTCCAAAGACGGAGGCGAGCTGCCCGACATGGAGCGCATGATTGTGGAGGGGAGAGAGCTCACCATCACCACGCTGAACAAAACGGACAACGGCACGTACCGCTGCGAGGCCAGCAACCACCTGGGGACCAGCAGCGCTGAATATGTACTCTTCGTTTACGGTGAGCCTTCTTCTTCTTTCAGACGCGTGCCGCAGAGAAAAGCATTCAAAATGCAATCAATAATGTCAATATTTACATCAACAATAAAGTTGCATCATCCTCTCACAGCTTAACCAATGCCTGGCATAATAATCATGATCATTATCATTTAGAATATTTTGCTGCCATAATTATTATTTCATTATTATATTATTATTTTATAAAGTACAAGGTAATGTCTAGACATGAAGTAACACCCCTATAGTCACTGTTACACTCCTATTGCGCAATATAGTCGACATAATAAGAGAAAATAAGACATATTACACAGTAAAAACCTGTTTCCCGCCTTCTAAATATGGCTTTTAACAAGACTAGAGTCCTGTAGACATGAAATAACACCCCTATAGTCACTGTTGCGCTCCTATTACTCAATATAGTAGACATAATTAGACAAAATAAGAAATATTAGACACAGAAAATGTGTTTACCACCTTCTAAATGTTTTTTTAAATTATTAGAGCCATCTAGACATGAAGTAACACCCCTATAATCACTGTTACGCTCCTATTAGACAATATAGTAGACATAATAAGAGAAAATAAGACATATTACACACTAAAAACCTGTTTACCGCCTTCTAAATATGGCTTTTAACATGACTAGAGTCCTCTAGACATGAAATAACACCCCTATAGTCACTGTTGTGCTCCTATTACTCAACATAGTAGACATAATTAGACAAAACAAGAAATATTAGACACAGAAAATGTGTTTACCACCTTCTAAATATGTTTGTTAATATTATTAGAGCCATCTAGACATGAAGTAACACCCCTATAGTCACGGTTACACTCCAATTAGCCAATATAGTAGACATAATAAGAGAAAATAAGACATATTACACACTAAAAACCTGTTTACCGCCTTCTAAATATGGCTTTTAACATGACTAGAGTCCTCTAGACATGAAATAACACCCCTATAGTCACGGTTACACTCCAGTTAGCCAATATAGTAGACATAATAACAGAAAATAAGACATATGAGGGCTGCAGGGCGGATGACTGGTTAGCACGTAGGCCACACAGCTAGGAGACCTGAGTTCGATTCCAACCTCGGGCATCTCTGTGGGGAGTTTGCATGTCTTTCTGGAGAAAAAGATCCCATTCCGACGTCAGACGTCTCTGTCTTTTGTCTGCTGTCAGATCCGAATGCCATCGGACAGCACGGCCCCGACCACGCGCTAATCGGCGGCGTTGTAGCGGTGGTGGTCTTCATCACGCTGTGTTTGATCATCGTCCTGGGGCGCTACCTCGCTAGACATAAAGGTGAGAGAGCGGCCGAACGAAGCGCGTCACGATTGCATCTTCCTGACGGCCGCGTGTTTTATGTTGTGTGCGCAGGGACGTATCTCACGCATGAGGCCAAAGGGGCGGAGGACGCCCCCGACGCCGACACCGCCATCATCAACGCGGAAGGCAACCACGTGCATGCGGAGGAGAAGAAGGAATATTTCATTTAGGTTTTTTTTGGGGGGGGGTTTTGGACTACAGACATGCAATTTGAAGCTGCCTCAATGTGACCACATGATCGCCCACTTCCTGCTTGATTTCATCGCCATTCACAGGCCACATCTTGGGAGTTGTGTTACCGGGCAGGACTCTTGGATGGAGGCTTTTTTTTTGGGATGTGTACCCCGCCTCAACACTGCATAGCGAGATCCCAAAGTCCACCCGACAAAAAAAAAAAAAAAAAAAAAGAAAAAAGAAGCACAATCTTCCGGTTGTTTGTTGATTGAAGCGGCTATGTCTCGCCGCCATTCCTTTTCCCACTCCGACTTTTTTGCAGAAGAAGACGCTACCGAGTTAAAAGCACAAATTGCGAGAGCTGGACGCAGGAAGCGGAACGCCGAGACCTGGTTCTCGTGTCAGGATTTGAGTCCAGATGGAAGAAGAGCGGCGTCGCCTGGTAGTTTCATGGAAAAAAAAAAACACTGCTCAATATGTGAATATCGCTGTTCTATACTTTGCTGGCGTGAATATTGGTGACGAATATCGTTAAGTCTCGGATCCCTGCGGCGTTTTCGACATTGGAGATTTGGTCCAATGAAAAGCACGTGTTGCCCGTACGGCTTTTTGTCCGGAAATACAAAAAATTGAGAAAAATGTTGGGCAGCGATGATACACAATATTTAAAGTGTTCCATCAAACTTGTTGTTTTTTTTTTTAAGTTTAAGTAGTTTGGCCATGTAAATATCGTGTAAATATTGGACATTTTAGTCAAGAAAAATCAATACTTCTAATTTCATTTTCATATCATTCGCCGTTTTTTGTTTTTTTTTGCTTTTTTCTACAAAGGAGTAGCACGGCCATACTGGAAAGAACATTGAAATAAGTCAAAATGTGAATATTTAAATCCTTTTGAATACAAAAAATAATAATAATAATAATAAAATAATAAATAAATAATTCAAAAAATTAATTCTGTTGGAATTTTAATAGAATGAAGTCATATTACAAAAAAATAATCCATAATTTTATTTTAAAAAGGAAAGAAAGAAGGAAAAATATACCAATGCCATAACTTGATGACAATAGAAATAAAGAGGTACTTTTACGAGCATAAAGTTGATATATTACGAGAAATTCATAATATTGATAAGAATTACTTTTAAAAAAGACTTAATATTACAATAAAAAGTAGAATATCAAAATATATTTGAAAAATAATAATTTTCCAAGAACAAAGTTCTCCTCAAACTGCAAGAAATTGCATTGTAATTTTAGTATTAAAATATATGGATCCGAATTTATGAGGAAAATGTAAGAATGTGGTAATTTGGACGTAACTGAGCATGAGCGTCACGTCGTGAATGACGTCATCTTACAAGAATGACTTCATAAGAAAAGAATAAAGTCTTTGACAATATATATATTGTGACAATATAAAAATAAAGTTGGAATTCCAAGACATTATCGCGTAATATCATATATTTCATGATATAACACATGATAATGCCATTTTATGACAACAAAGTCATGCTTCCATGTGAGAATATTACTATAATTACTAATATTATTACAAGATTTAGTGGAATAATGTGCCAAAAATAAATCAACAAGTAGGTATTAGGATCATTTTATAACAATACAGTTGTTATTTAATAAATGATGGCTCATATCATTACAAGAATGAATGGAATATTATGACAATGAGGTTGAAATATTACAGGAAGTTAATGTAAATGTATGAGAATGATATTGTAGTATTACAAGAATGACGGTAATAAGACGAGGGAAAAAGTCTGAATGTTACCTCAGGAGAGCCAAAATGGATACCGCTGTAACATCAACATATGATGTACAAAAACATTATTACAGTATTTGAAAATATGGGATGACTTGCTCACTTGTTAATATAAAATTGTGGCCATTTTTCCTCTTAATACTGACGCTGATGTTGTCATTTCCCAAATTTGTCATGTGATTGTAATGTTTTGTTTTTTTTTCCGTGTGGCTCCAAAGACTCCTTCAAGCTGGGATTGGAATGTTGGGGGGTGGGGAGGGTGTATTTATTTATGTATTTATGACCATAATTGCCACGTCGTATATAATCCAGAGTATTCTAGCTGTCCTTACTAGTACAGTAGTGGTCTTAGGTTCTTATTTCTCTTGTATTGATCATCAAAATGGACACAAGGATCACCGTTATGGCCTTTGAGTTTGCTGCAAACGTTGGTGAATCAAACCCGCCGTCGCTGTATAAAAGTCACATGACGCACCAACGCTTCTTTTCACGCCATCAAGAACTCATTTTGTAGAAAAACAAGAAAATTACAAAAACATTTTGAAATTGCTGTAAGTAATTCGCTTTTTATGAGGGGTGTGTGTGTGCGTGTGTGTGTGTGTGAAAATGGGTGTGCGTGTCATTCTTTTCTTCCTGGCTTAATATGAAATATTGATTTTTCAACTATGCCACTGTAAAGACGCAGTGTAGAGACACGCGGAAAAGAACCAGAAGATTAAAATAAGAATTGAAAGTGTCAACTTGTTATTGTCTGTTCTTCTTCTATTTTCCTTGTGAATGTGACTTTTACGGAGGAAAGAAGAAGAACCCTGCTGTCAGTCACAAAGGTCATCCATGTCACCTGGCCACCGCATCACGAGCAAGAACCCTGTTGCTTTTGGTAAGGTCAGAGGTCAACGCACTGATGTTTGTTTAAAGGCCAACATGTTAAAAAAAACGTCCCAAAGTGCTTTCCAGTCTGAGCTGCCGCTTCATCATTGTGCTACTGGGTTCTCATTCTACTGTGCTATCTTGTACCATGCTAACGTGTTGTCATGCTAACATGCTGCTATGCGACTATGCTGCCATGCTACTGTGCTACCATGCTGACATGTTATCACGCTACCGTGCTATCATGCCAACATGTCATTGTGCTATCTTGCTAAAATACTACTATGCTACTGTGTAATCATGCTAACATGTTAGCATGCTGTTATGCTGCTATGTGGCCATGGTACCGTGCTATCATGCTACCGTGCTATCATGTCGATGTGCTATTGTGCTATCTTGCTAAAATACTACTATGCTACTGTGTAATCATGCTAACATGTTAGCATGCTGTTATGCTGCTATGCGACCATGCTACCGTGCTACCATGCTGACATGCTATCATGCTATCATGTCGATGTGCTATTGTGCTATCTTGCTAAAATACTGTTATGCTACTGTGTAATCATGCTAACATGCTGTTATGCTACTATGCTACCATGCTACTGTGCTACTACGCTACCATTCTACCATATTATTGTGCTTTCATGCTATTATGCTAACATGCTGCTATGCGACTATGCTGCCATGCTACTGTGCTACCATGCTGACATGTTATCACGCTACCGTGCTATCATGCCAACATGTTATTGTGCTATCTTGCTAAAATACTACTATGCTACTGTGTAATCATGCTAACATGTTAGCATGCTGTTATGCTGCTATGCGACCATGCTACCATGCTGACATGCTATCATGCTACCGTGCTATCATGTCGATGTGCTATTGTGCTATCTTGCTAAAATACTGTTATGCTACTGTGTAATCATGCTAACATGCTGTTATGCTACTATGCTCGGTATGCTACTGTGCTACTACGCTACCATTCTACCATACTATTGTGCTTTCATGCTATTATGCTAACATGCTGCTATGCGACTATGCTGCCATGCTACTGTGCTACCATGCTGACATGTTATCACGCTACCGTGCTATCATGCCAACATGTTATTGTGCTATCTTGCTAAAATACTACTATGCTACTGTGTAATCATGCTAACATGTTAGCATGCTGTTATGCTGCTATGCGACCATGCTACCGTGCTACCATGCTGACATGCTATCATGCTATCATGTTGATGTGCTATTGTGCTATCTTGCTAAAATACTGTTATGCTACTGTGTAATCATGCTAACATGCTGTTATGCTACTATGCTCGGTATGCTACTGTGCTACTACGCTACCATTCTACCATACTATTGTGCTTTCATGCTATTATGCTACCATGCTGCTATGCGACTATGCTGCCATGCTACTGTGCTACCATGCTGACATGTTATCACGCTACCGTGCTATCATGCCAACATGTCATTGTGCTATCTTGCTAAAATACTACTATGCTACTGTGTAATCATGCTAACATGTTAGCATGCTGTTATGCTGCTATGCGACCATGCTACCGTGCTACCATGCTGACATGCTATCATGCTACCGTGCTATCATGTCGATGTGCTATTGTGCTATCTTGCTAAAATACTGTTATGCTACTGTGTAATCATGCTAACATGCTGTTATGCTACTATGCTACCATGCTACTGTGCTACTACGCTACCATTCTACCATATTATTGTGCTTTCATGCTATTATGCTAACATGCTGCTATGCGACTATGCTGCCATGCTACTGTGCTACCATGCTGACATGTTATCACGCTACCGTGCTATCATGCCAACATGTTATTGTGCTATCTTGCTAAAATACTACTATGCTACTGTGTAATCATGCTAACATGTTAGCATGCTGTTATGCTGCTATGCGACCATGCTACCGTGCTACCATGCTGACATGCTATCATGCTACCGTGCTATCATGTCGATGTGCTATTGTGCTATCTTGCTAAAATACTGTTATGCTACTGTGTAATCATGCTAACATGCTGTTATGCTACTATGCTACCATGCTACTGTGCTACTACGCTACCATTCTACCATACTATTGTGCTTTCATGCTATTATGCTACCATGCTGCTATACTACAGTGCTACTATGCTACTATACGACTGTGCTATCACGCTACCGTGCTATCATGCTGACATGTTATTGTGCTATCTTGCTAAAATACTATTATGCTACTGTGTAATCATACTAACATGTTAGCATGCTCTTATGCTGCTATGCGACCATGCTACTGTGCTATCATGTTGACATGCTATCACGCTACCATGCTATCATGTCAACGTGCTATTGTGCTATCTTGCTAAAATACTATTATGCTACTGTGTAATCATGCTAACATGTAAACATGTTAGCATGATTACACATGCTTGATTACCATGCTACTGTGCGACTACGCTACCATTCTACCATACTATTATGCTTTCATGCTATTATGCTACCATGCTGCTATCACATTACTGTGCTATCATGCCGACATGCTATTGTGCTATCTTGCTAAAATACTATTATGCTACTGTGTAATCATGCTAACACGTTTACATGCTATCATGCTGTTATGCTACTATGTGACCATGCCACTGTGCTACTACGCTACCATTCTACCATACTATTGTACTTTCATGCTATTATGCTACCATGCTGCTATACTACAGTGCTACTATGCTTTCATACCACTGTGCTATCACGCTACCGTGCTATCATGCCGACATGCTATTGTGCTATCTTGCAAAAATACTGTTATGCTACTGTGTAATCATGCTAACATGTTCACATGCTATCATGCTAACATACTAGTATACTATACTTTCATGCTAACATGCTATTATGCTTCTGTGCCACCACGCTATCTTGCTACCCTGCTATCATGCAACTGTGCTATCAGGCTACTGTGCCAACACGCTACAATACTGTCATGCCAACATGCTACTATGCCATCATGCTACCATGCTATCATGTTCTCCATACTATCCTATCATGCTATAGTGCCATCACATGACCATACTATGGTTCTGTGCTATCGTATTACCATGTTATCATGTTGCCATACTAACATGGTCCACCTGTGTGGACCATGGATACCAGGTCAGGTTCTCCAGGGAGTTGATGTCCTCCTTCAGAGAGGAAGTCTTCCTTATGGACAGAAGTCTATCCTCCCCACTAGCTCTCCGGTTACTCCCGGGAAACTTCCACATTTTACCCTTCTTTTTGCCCACATGTTGCCCTGTATTTGCCCCCCACCCACCCATCTCCCCAATTCGTTTATAGTATGTTATCTTTCATGAATTCAAGAAAAGAAAAGTCTAGGATGTTGACATGGGCTTGTTTCAGTTATTGGTCGGCTTGGCTGGAAGAGGCGTCATGCAGATGTCAGCACCACTTCTCTAATGTCGAAACCCCCCCCACCCCCCCACTACCACCCCCCAACAGAGCAACAAAAGTGGAGGAGAAGCACTTTGTAATTCAACATGGAGCTCAGGTTTGCCAGGCTTTAATTGGAAGCGAAATGATTGTGCTTTATCGATCCCGCCAGGGGAACGAGGTCATTAAAGGACCACGTTGTGGCGCTACGTGCTAAAAGACCAATGAGGGCTGCAATGCGTAGATAAAAGAAGCAACATCTTGTGTACTGTACCCACTGTACATATACATATATATATGTATTATTATTTTTGTAAGGATGGCTGCACTGGGCTTGAGCGGTTAGCATGCAGACCCAAGTTCGATTCCGCCCTAGGGACTCCGGCTTCCTCCCACATTCCAAAAACATGCTAGGTTAATTAATGACTCCAAATTGTCCATAGGTATGAATGTGAGTGTGAATGGTTGTTTGTCTATATGTGCCCTGTGATTGGCTGGCCACCAGTCCAGGGTGTACCCCGCCTCTCGCCCCAAGACAGCTGGGATAGACTCCAGCACCCCCGCGACCCTCGTGAGGGTAAGCGGTAGAAAATGAATGAATTTTTGTAAAGGCAACATTTCTTTCATTGAATGCGTCTTCTGAATGCCTTATATTTGAATTTGACTTCATTTTTCTGCTTAAAAATGCTTCATTAGGCAAAAACAGCCATGAAATATTGTTTAAATGTGCATATTTTTTGAACTAATAAGCCGTATTCAACCCTGAAAAGTGGCGAGGTGAACGGTATTTGAGGCAAATGGTGCTCACATTAGATGCAACAGCCGGTCCAAATGATGGTGTTAAATAACCGTGAGGCTGCAGTCATTAGGATGCTCCATTCTTGTGCTGCCGTTGACCTTGAGCGTAATGTTGCTTCCCAGCAGACTCATGTGAGACCGTTATCAACACTCTCTCCGGCCAACCATCTGCCGGCTCCGCGCCACGACGCCTCATCCCCGCCTCAGCACAAACAAACAGCACTCTGGCTATCACAATCCTCGGCTTTATTAAAAGCTCACTGCTCCGTTAAGCTCCAAATTGACACCGCGGTGAATAATGGCGGGCGGGAAATGGTGCTAAGAAGCTATTATCGTTTCGTAATTGGATATCCAGGGATGTGTGTCATGTAAAATGTTGCACCGAAACGTAGAGTTCCCCTTGAAAATGAGAGAAGCGCACCCTGGGCTATGTAACAATTACAGCATGACCTCCGCCAAGGCCTCCTACGAGGAAAGCGATGCCTCTCCGTGCCTGGTGGCAAGCATCCGTATCAGTGGTGATGCTCACAATGAGCGCTTATCATGGTCCCACACTCTCCCAGAAAAGTCCTTCAGGGGTGCATTGGTATCTTAAGAAACATTATTACTTTTAACATATTAGCTTCACAAGTGTGGAGAACATTAAGTCTGTGCGATTGAACGCTCGGCATGTGCTACTTACTTCAAAAGTGTTTTTTTTTTTTTTATTCCTAATCGCTAAGACGACAGCGTTTTTTTACTCCCCTTTTTGTATCCGACAGCGCTGCTGTAGATAAGTGACAAGTGGAGAAAAAGCTCTCAGAGTGTTGAAACACTTCCAGTAGGAGAACAGCGAGGTCCTTTTTAAAGCGGAAATAACAAGTAATTGCGCTCGTTTTCACTATCCGAGCATGTAAATTGGCTTGTGTAATTCTCCGGCTAAGGAAGTCAAAGGACAAAAAAAGACGGAGAGGCACGGTACAGAACACACAAGAAGGTTTTTAATTTCAGATTATCAACGCCGACGTACACACCGCTCACAGCCGCAAGTCTATAATCACCACAATACGGAGGAGAAGTTTTCTTTGCTAATGTTTTGGAATCTTTGCAGTCGGTGATCTGTGGCCAATCAGGGGCTGCAAACAGTAGAAAATGGAATTCATATTTTGTCAATATTCTCAATCTTCTTGCCGAAAATGTCGACTTAGTGAAGCGCGACAAGGGAATTGTTGAGAGTTCATTGTTGGAACGCTCAGATAGTCCAGCACTGGTTTGGAACATAAGAAACTGAATTACAACGTTGGTTCAAATTATTATTATTGTTATAATTGTTAAAACTGACCTTTTTTGGCTCTCAAAGATGATTTCATTTCATAATGTTCAGGAAAAATACACATGGTCGCTGTGAAGTGAGCCCACCTTTTGCAGCACAGGGTCAATATATTCCCTGAGTACTTCAACACTACAAAATTGCAGTGTAAACAAACAGAATTATATTTTGGATGCTAAACAAGTGGGCCAAGGCATTTTGGTTGTTAACCAAAAAAAAATGTGCTAACCAGGGCGGACATTAACCGAGGTACCACTGTAGTTTCAAAGTTTACTGGTTGGATTTGATACTGTATAGAAAAATCTAGATCATATTGACTTGTAACTTGCATGCTGAAAAAGTGAGCGCAGAAAAAAAAGCAGAATTTTTACGAGAATATAGAAAAATCTAAAATAATAAAAAATATTTTAAAAAATATAAAAAAAGGTTGTATTCCAACCAGAAAAAAACATGTTTTTTTTTAACTTTTATTGGGAAAAAATGAAGGTGAATTTCGTAAAAAATAGGTTGATGGGGAAGTTATAAAGTTACAAAAATATATAATTTTTAAAAGAAATATTTTTTAATGAAAAAAAGAGCAGACTCAAGCTGATACCAATACACTTTTTCACCTACTGTATGTCCCAAAGCTGGTGCAGTTTTTTTTTTTCTTCAAATATATATATATATGTACATGTTCTCCCCGTGCATGCGTGGGTTTTCTCCGGGTACTCCGGTTTTCTCCCACATTCCAAAAACATGCTAGGTTAATTGGCCACTCCAAATTGTCCATAGGTATGAATGTGAGTGTGAATGGTTGTTTGTCTATATGTGCCCTGTGATTGGCTGGCCACCAGTCCAGGGTGTATCCCGCCTCTCGCCCAAAGACAGCTGGGATAGGCTCCAGCACCCCCCACGACCCTCGTGAGGATAAGCAGTAGAAAATTAATGAATTAATGAAAGATTTACAAATAAATATTTGTCAAAAATGAAAAATACAGCAAAGACTCAAGCTGATACCACTACACTTTTTCACGTACCAAAGCTGAGATGTAGTTTTTTTTCTTGAAATATACTGTACATAACGTATTTGTACATGTACATGTGTTACTTTACAAAATATCAAAGTGGTAATTATGTGGCCCTGGGTGGAAAAAGTTGGGACACCCCTGCTAAGTACAGTACTACAGTTGACTACATGGCGTACTGTATTCCCTGCATACTCCAAAGGGGGCATCACGGTGATATATCCGCTCCCACTGAGAGACTATTGCGTAACAGATGTAAACCATCAGACTGATTTAGTCACCATTATTGGAGATAAACCCGTTGCATAATGTCGCCTTAAATCACACTCCCTCCAACGCAGCGCGCCGTGAAGCCTCGGTTGACGTATCGCCCCAGCACGCCTCGTCAGCTGGATCAGGTTATCCCGAGACGCGCGTTGCCTAATCACACCGGATGAGTTAAAAGCGGTGTCGGGGGCCTGACACTCGTGACGGAGCACCGACAAACTTCGGAGGCATAAAAATGATGCGCAACAGAGAACAGGAAGCCGGCAGCGGATGCATCAACGCGCCATTAGGCGGATGAATGTATGCGCGCGCAGACAATTCCCTTGTTTGCCGCACGAGCTCTTCCCACTTTGCGAGTCGGGCCGCGTGCAGCCTCGTGGATGGATGATGACTGCGAGCGACCTGCTCACTGTATTCAAAAGTCATTCATCCTCCGCCGCGCGTCTTTAAATAGTCCGCCCAGGGATGCTCTGTCTGTCCTTTGATTTATTCTATATTGTGTTTTTGCAGCTAATTAAAACAAACCTCCCCCGCAGCGTTTGGCTCCATCCAGAAAGCATGGACGCCCCGGGGAGAGTACATAACGGGAAATCTTGTCTTGGGGAGTCTTTTGGGTGCGGGCAGGTGGGGGGTTGGGGGTGTAGTACCTGTGGCATAAGGTATGCAATAAATAATATGCCATCTGTTTGGTTTTCAGCACTTGAGCTCCCTCCAAAGAATCCACCAGAGACTTAATTAAAGTTGGAATATCAGCAAGCGGGATGCTGATATTCCTCCAATCAAATGACAGCTATAGAATATCACAGCATCTGTTTGATTGAGATTAATTCCTCTTGAAAGGGAAACAACGCAGACATATTTTTTATGGCATTTCACATGTTTTTACTGCTTTTAAGTCATTATTTTGAAGCTAGTATTTTTCAAACAATCTGCATATAGCGTATGGAGAGACGGGACGACGTGGCCTTAAAATAATCAGCCAGTGGGAAAAGCACAACGGAAATAGTGATGAGACTGGCACGGCCACTCCAAAAAACAAGCTGTGGTTAAATGAACAACTAATTGGATACTTGATGCGTTCAAGTGCTTTAATGAGACATTTGGAATTAACTTTACTCAGGAGGCGGTCAGACATGGCTCTTACTCTATTAGTAGTACTGGTGTATGTTTGGACTTCCTGAAAGACCAGCGATTTTTAACTGGTGGGTGGCGGGTCTTTGCCTGGGAATAAAAATAAATCATCGTATCCATTTTTTATGCAGCTGGATGTCATCCATTGACCCTCCTCAAGGCAGAAATGACGCTGTGGAGTGGTTTAGTGGTTAGTGCAGTCAGTTGGTTTCAGACCCGTCCGCAAGACCCATCTACAATATAGGAGATTCAATGTTTTCAATGTTAATGAATGGAATATTTTTGGATTTCGAGCATTGAAATCCTGTCTATGACTTTCCACATTTGGTTTCTAATATTTAAAGCCCTACAGACATGAAATAGGACCCCTACAGTCACCTTTACACTCCATTTATTTACTGTTTACACCACAGCAAGCTAGCGAGCTAACCGGTTAGCCTTTCATTCATTCATTCATTCATTTTCTACCGCTTTTCCTCACGAGTGTCACGAGCCTATCCCAGCTGTCTTCGGGTGAGAGGCAAACAACCATTCACACTCACATTCATACCTATGGACAATTTGGAGTCGGCAATTAACCTAGCATGTTTTTGGAATGTGGGAGGAAACCGGAGTACCCGGAGAAAACCCACGCATGCACGGGGAGAACATGCAAACTCCACACAGAGATCACCAATGGTGGAATTGAACCCTGGTCTCCTAGCTGTGAGGTCTGCGTGCCAACCACACGACCGCCGTGCCGCCCGCATAATATAAACTAATATAT
Organism: Doryrhamphus excisus; assembly: GCF_030265055.1. Lineage (NCBI taxonomy): Eukaryota > Metazoa > Chordata > Actinopteri > Syngnathiformes > Syngnathidae > Doryrhamphus > Doryrhamphus excisus. The sequence goes on from NC_080473.1 coordinate 997,812, forward strand.
ATAGTAATATATAAAATATATATATGTATAAACTGCATATTTAACCCAACAGTTGATATTTTGGTTTGGAATACTTGACCGCTGTGCAGCCCAGCCTTTCATTTATTTCTTCTAAACTGAAGAAGTTAAAACATCAAATATCGTATGTTTTGCGCCATTACTACTGCCTAGCGACCAGAATACTACATATCACTTGTATTTCAATATGTTCAGCGTAATAATGGACCATAGTCTACCACAAAACAGCAACTATTTTTGTATTAATTTCTGAAAAATGTGATATAGCAATCATATAGCAATAATCGAAGTGCGATACTGTGAGGGATGATGACCGTCGTGTACTACCATGAAGATGTTGAATGTGCCCATCTTGTCTTTTGTTGAGCTTTAGAAAGTGGTTGTTTGCTAATTTATTACAGTGGACCTTTCATTAGCGCGTTTTTCAGTTAAAATGGAAAGTTTAGGCCACGGTTGGTGTTGCGTGGTTCCGTCTGCATGTCTGTTACCGTGCCACACGTAGATGTACCTTGTGTAATACATCATTGTCGCCTAGTGAGTCGATCCCGTCTGTATACCTCCACACAACGCTCCCACCCAAAAAATCCCAGCAGTGTTTCGATGTGAACAGGTCCTGAGGGTGCCAGTATGAGTACAGTTTGGTGTAAATGTGAAAACACACTAATGCACTCTTGTAGCTATAAGACACGTGTCGTTGTGTAATCTAAACGCTACATATACAACATGTAGAAAATCACATTGGGGATTGTCTACAAAGCTCCTCTCTAAACATGTGACAACACTGCATGGAAAAAGCGGGGAAGCACCAGTGGGATTGTACTAGGTTGAATAGTTCCAGAGCGGCGTGCCAGTCGTCGTTTACGATGCCAGTCAGCGAGATAGCGAGCCTCGGGGATTACTGCAGCCAGACAGCTTCGTAAGACAACTGATTAGATCGTAGCCAGAAGAGAGAAAATGTTTAATCCCGCCGATATTTAGTATTCATGGGAAGGATCGCCGCACAAGGGTTCACCTTCAAGGGGTCATCGGGAGAGAGGGGGCCGGAATCCCAAAAAGCTGCCGGGCAAAGTTTCCCCACACTAGGACAGATTTGTGGTTTTAATTGCTTTGACAAGCAAGTTTACTTTGGAGGATTTCAGTGAAAGTGCCAATCAAGGACGTGAGTTCTGTGGTTTGCCTCTTGAGACTGTTGACTTAAAAAAAAACACAGTCAAGCTTTGGAAGCGGCACAATAAATATATCTGTCGCCTCTGTAGTGTATACACTAGTTCTCAAGCAAAGTTTGGAAACTCTTCATCGTAATTCTGCTCTGCCGAAGTCACACAAGACAATATTGTTTATATTATCTTTGCTCTGACTGGGAGCCAGCTACGGAGACACGATGAAATCCCTGTGTTGAAACAGCGCGCCGTGGTGCCGCAAACTAATTCAATTATATGCCTCACCAGTCCAATAGACCTACAGAATTGGGCTTTTGTCTGACGAAAACAAAGAAAAAATACCAGGAAATCGTGTATGAATGAAGTTTTAGCGGAGAAAAAAAGAGATTTTCACAAAGAGTTGGCCGTAGAACAAGGGATGATGGACGCTTCCCGCAGTAATTTGCCAAGCTATTTGCTTGCATTAACGAGAGCTCCTATTATCTATGCATCTTCAAAGACACTCCAAAATGACTATAATGGGGACATGATGGCGTCGGGCCAAGTAGGGCAAACATCAGGAAAAAAAAGCCTCGAAGAAAAGAACAGTGGAACGTTTTTAAAAATAAAGATGGCGGTGTAAGCACAACATTGCTGCACTGTTAGCGCTGCTATCGTGAAGATGTCCATTAGCGACTTGCTAACCGTGCAGATTAAAAAGTACTCCATTTACTGCAAGTAATATGGTTTCTTTGAGTTCTTTATAGTCATTCAATAGTGTCTACCTGTCCACCTAATGAGAACACTGACGTAGCTAGCAAACCTAGCTAGTAGGCTAACACGCTTATATAATCATGAACCTTTGCAGATTAAAAAGGTTATGAATAGTAACAAAAGCACGTGTTCATATTTGACTGAATGTGTGTGTGTGTCTTGAAGATGTTAGCAACTCGCTAGATACTCGAAAAGTACTTAATTTACCAGTTTCTTTGAGTTCTATACAGTCATTCAGTAGAGTAGTCGATATCATCCACCTAGAAAAAAAGCCTTGAAGAAAAGAACAATGGAGTGTTTTTAAAAGTAAAGGTGGCGGTGTAAGCACAACATTGCTGCACTGTTAGCGCTGCTATCGTGAAGATGTCCATTAGCGACTTGCTAACCGTGCAGATTAAAAAGTACTCCATTTACTGCAAGTAATATGGTTTCTTTGAGTTCTTTATAATCATTCAATAGTGTCTACCTGTCCACCTAATGAGAACACTGACGTAGCTAGCAAACCTAGCTAGTAGGCTAACACGCTTATATAATCATGAACCTTTGCAGATTAAAAAGGTTATGAATAGTAACAAAAGCACTAGTTCATATTTGACTGAATGTGTGTGTGTCTTGAAGATGTTAGCAACTCGCTAGATACTCGAAAAGTACTTCATTTACCAGTTTCTTTGAGTTCTATACAGTCATTCAGTAGAGTAGTCGATATCATCCACCTAGAAAAAAAGCCTTGAAGAAAAGAACAATGGAGTGTTTTTAAAAGTAAAGGTGGCGGTGTAAGCACAACATTGCTGCACTGTTAGCGCTGCTATCGTGAAGATGTCCATTAGCGACTTGCTAGCCGTGCAGATTAAAAAGTACTCCATTTACTGTAAGTAATATGGTTTCTTTGAGTTCTTTATAGTCATTCAATAGTGTCTACCTGTTGGATGATACCATCCACCTAACGAGAACACTGACGTCTCCAGGCAAGATGTCTCTTTAGCCAGCAAACCTAGCTAGTAGGCTAACACGCTAATCATGAAACTTTGCGGATTAAAAAGGTTATGAATCGTAACAAAAGCACTAGTTCATATTTGACTGAATGTGTGTGTGTCTTGAAGATGTTAGCAACTCGCTAAACACTCGAACGGAAAAAGTACTTCATTTACCAGTTTCTTTGAGTTCTATACAGTCATTCAGTAGAGTAGACGATACCATCCACCAAGAAAAAAAGCCTAGAAGAAAAGAACAATGGTGAGTTTTTAAAAGTAACGGCGGCGGTGTAAGCACAACATTGCTGTTATTGCTGTTAGCGCTGCTATAGTGAAGAAGTAAGTTAGCGACTTGCTAGCTATGCAAATTAAAGCTAGCAAGAATATCGACATCCCGAGACAAGCTGCATCTTTCGCTAAAAAAATTAGCTTGTAGTCTATCACTGTTGTATAATCATGACACATCATAGTAATAGTTACTAAAGCGCTAGGTCATTAATATTTATATTAATATCAGTGCTCCTATATTTGCGACTCGCTACCCACTCAAAAGAAAAAATACTAGGTAGTCGCTGTAGTCCCTCGAATAAAAAGTACTCAATTTAAGTAATAATTTGAGTTCCATATAGTTATTCAGTAGTGTCTAACTTTTACATGATACCATCTACCTAGCAAGAACATTGATATCTACAGGCAAGATATATCTACAGTATAGTTAGCAAAACTACAGTATAGCTAGCAAAACAAAGCTTTGTGAATTCCAAGGGTTAAGAATAGCAACTAAAGCACTAGGTTGTGGTATTAACACTGCAAAGGCAAAAAGGGAAGCTACAGCGAGGTTGTGGGTGACAATAACAGGAAGAAAGTACGTCGTGATGAGCGACCCGTTACCTGTATTGATCAGGATCGTTAATGACCTGCACAACAAGCGTAGGCACAGAGAGCTGGTCAATAACGCTGCTCCAATGTCAATGATCTAGAAACAATGCTTCTACGTGGCTTCAACAACAGCCTGATTGATGAGGTTGTGTTTTGTGGGGTTTTTTTTATTTTGTAAAATGGGTCGGAATTGTTACTTAAATAATAAAATGGAAGCAACACTATGGTATTAAGAAGACATTTAGTTGCTTTAGAGTAGGTTTTCAGCACTTCTGAGTGTGGCCTAGTTTAGTCAGTGGCTAATGAGCTAGCATTGTCTAGCGTTTTAGTGATTGACGCCATTGAGCTCAGGCAGCGGGTTTAATGGTTGAACAGTGCCATCTGCTGGACACAGCAGGACAAGCACACAGAGGCTGCTCTTCTAGAAGCAATCTGACGGGCTAACTTTTAAAGTTAAAATACATAGTGGTGTCACAGACGTGACTGTAGATATTTTACCATATACTTATAATAATAAAAGCTGTGACTTGCCCATAGTAAATGTTTTTTCCAGTTATGTTTTTAATGAATGTGTGATTGTTATCTGGGTTATTAGCAATTAAAACACCATGGTGCGTATTCCCTAGTTTTAATTGGAGTGTGAGGACACAGAGCATTGATCTGCCTTATCGTTAAAAGTAAATTAGACAGTGATGTTATCGCTATAATTCTTGGGATTAAATCAATAGACTTAATAAAAGAAGATGTCCAGATAGCCCAAATAGAACCGGACAGAGGTATCATTAGTGAAGCAAACGGGCTCCGCGGGGCATGCAGCGCTATTAAAATTGCAAATAGGAATTATCCATGACAACATCTTCATGGTCCTCTGGAGAAATATTGCTTTGAGCCATGACCGTAAGTGTGGAAGCATAATTACAAACATGTTCTTTTGGCTTTACATCCCAGAGTAGTTGGCTCTATCGCTTCATCGCTAGTTTGCAAATGAACTACATTCCCTCTACCTGCCTTCGATACCGAAATACATTTGGAAGACATCGCAGCAGCCTTTCTCCTGCAAAAACCGGTAGAGTAGGCCCAGGTCCATGTGGTTGCCTCTGGTCCCGTGAGGGTCAAACACGGCCTCCTCAAAGCCTGAGAACTTGCGCAGGGAGTCCACACTTCTGCCCAGCAGGGAAATGTCTTCTCTGTGTCGAATCATGATCCGCTTCCATGTCAGAAGCTTCACTCTGTCCCAGGATAACAAGGTGAGACACTACAGCGATGAACAAACATCCGCGTACAAACAGAAGTTACCTGGACCAGAACTCCTCGCAGGCCGGCTGTGGACCCTCCACACAAACAATCCCAGGCTTCCCAGGCATGCTGAACCCAGTCAAGCCGAGCTCTTTGGCCCACTCCAAGATGTTCTTCCTCTTGGTGCTGTTGTAGATGTGATGGCTGTAGATCCACAGTCGACTGAAGGCTTCCTGCCGCTGCGGCGAGGCCGCGTCCCTCTCGGGGGGCACCGATGAGCCCCTCTTGTTACCGAAGCCCTGCAGGTTGTCTCTCAGCCAGTCCACCGCTGACAGCACGCACACTTCCCCCAGGCAGGCTTCCGTGAGGTACGCGTTGAGACCGGCGTGCAGCTGCGTCCGCTGGGCTCGGCTCAGTCCAGAAGACCTGAGGCAAGCACGGTATGTCACACGGGATCACCGTGTTCCACATCTAGACTTTTCTACTCAATACATCTCTGCAAGGCATTGAAAATACATGGAAATACTACTGCAAAACATAATAGAGCATGTACAGTATATTACTGTGTACAATTAAGGCAGGGCCCAACAAAGAGTGGAGTGGGGTCCATTTGCAGTCAGCGGCTAGTTTTTCCACATTCGAATACATATAATTGTACCAAAAAAAACAGCAAACATTGGAAAAAAATAAGTGAAAATATGAAGAAAAAACTGGGAAGCTAATGTACTAATAACCTGATCCAGGGATGTGCAAGCTTTTTCACCGACGGCCACATAGTGAAAAAAGAAAACTATAATTGACTATATTAACATAATATAACTTTTTACACAGCCTAATTTTCCAAAAATTACAACTTTATTTTGTTTTGTTTATGTCTCATAATATTATGACTTTGAAATAACTTATTTTTTTCTTCCCTATTTCAACTCTATGCTACTCAAATGACCTTATTTTTCCCTCATAATATTACAAGTTTACTGCGGACGAGTGGTTAGCGCGCAGGCCAAACAGCTAGGAGACCTGAGTTCGATTCCACCCTCGGCCATCTCTGTGTGGAGTTTGCATGTTCTCCCCGTGCATGCGTGGGGTTTTTCCAGGTACTCCGGTTTCCTCCCACATTCCAAAAACATGCTAGGTTAATTGGCGACTCCAAATTGTCCATAGGTATGAAAGTGAGTGTGAATGGTTGTTTGTCTATATGTGCCCTGTGATTGGCTGCCGACCAGTCCAGCGGTGTACCCCGCCTCTCGCCTGAAGACAACTGGGATAGGTTCCAGCACCCGCGCGTCCCTCGTGAGAATAAACGGTAGAAAATGAATGAATATTACAAGTTTGTTTTTGTCAAATTGGGTCATTTTTTTCTTGAAAAAGTCATATTCTTGACTTAATATTTTGACTTTATTCTCATAAAACTACAGCTGTTTTTTTTTCAACCATTTCAACTTTCTCCTTGTAAATAATCGTCTACTAATTGTATGATTTTGTTCACATTATACAGTATGTTTTCCAGAAATGACAAGTATATTTTGTTTTATTTCTCATACGACTTTTAAAAAACTGATATTCTTCTTGAATATTTCAACTGTATTCTACTAAAGTGACATTATTTTTTCTCATAATATTACAAGTACATTTTCGCAAAGTTGCAACACTTTTTCTTGTTAGAATACAAGTTTTTTCTCATAATATTTTTATTCTCGTAAAATTACAGTAGTTTTGACTTTTTACTGCGTTTTTTTTTTCATTTTTAAAAACCATTTCCACTTTCTTTGTAAATTTTCTTCTAATAATTATGACATTTATTCCCATAATATTTTGACTTTATTCCAATTGTATACATTTTCCCCAATGTAATTTAAAAAATTATCACAGTGTTATTCCCGTATTCCTTTTAAATCAAGTTCTGCGTGCATTGTGACCTTTTTTATTTGTTTACAGAAAAAAATCATATCATAGCATATATAGAAAATATAGTTATTCATGTTGTTACTGTCCACCTGTTGTGCTTAATTGATATTTGTACATTTTAGAATATTTATAATAGATTTACTGTAGTAACAACAATAATAGGGAAAACGAAGATATATATAATATGTAAGGTAATTATATATTGCATAATAAGTTTATATCTGCAATATGTTTTTAAATACTATCATGCATGCTGATTTTTGAACATATAAAAGTCAAATAAATCAAATGTGGCTCACCTGACTGTTAACTCTGGGATGATACTGGGATATTCTGATGGAAAGGTACAGGACAGTAGAAAATCCACCTGTGAAGATTGGAGAAGTGTCAAGAACATCGTGGAACATATGTGAGAACTTTAGTCAAAGTAATAATCGGTGACATATTGTATTGTGTCGCTTACTCCCTCGGTGCTGTCATCCTGTAGCTTCTGCTTGATGACGAACTGGGGTCTGGAGGACGGAGGTGGTGATGATGATGACCCGTCCACGTAGTCGCGGAGCTCGGCCATGGCCAGGTGGTCCACAATCTCCAACTCTTCATGCGTGGGGAACATGCTGCTGAGAAGTTCTATCTCTGCAAGCTGAGATGCAGCCCACTCTTGGAACGACATGCTAACTATAGCTACCGAATGGTTAGTTATTAGACAATTGCAGCGTCTACGTGTTGTTTTTCATGTTTAAATGACTGTTTTTCAGCCAATATCAACAACACGTACACGTTGAATACGCCCACGGAAGCCGCATACGCTCAAAACTCAGCTTAGCATGCTAGCGACTGAGGCTTGTTGCCAACCGGAACATTTTAAGCGACGCACAGGAAGTGCTCGTACCGGACAATAGAAAACTGTCACTTTGGTTTTTGTTCCCCCTTCTCATCCGCATGCTGCCAAATCATTTTTTCGCGGTATTTGTCCAAATTCCCACACTTTCATGGATAATTTGCAAAGATAACCACGTGTGGATTAAAGATGGCGTCTGCTAAAAGTACGCGAAAGTGAAAGTGTGACGTGTTCCGCCTCTGTTTGTGCCCAGTAAGTGTACCTACCGGGGAGGCGATTCACGTTGGGTCGTTACGTTGACGAATCCGGCTTTGAACTAATTCGCATACGTGGTGGATTTTAAGCAATATTACAAACAACGTGTTATGTGTTTTGCTTTTGTGTCTCCTCGCAGCGGCGCATAGGCGAGCATGGGCAAGAAAAGGGCTAAGGACAGAGGCTCCAGAGAGGATGATGACGTTGAGATGATAGGTAAGCACTCTTGACACTTGAACGCATTCCTTCAAATGATGCTTGTCTGCGGTCATTTGTTTCGTCCTCGGTCCAGTTTGCAGGCACATTAGGAAAGGAGCAGACCAAACTGTCCTGAAGAAGATATCTGGGAACTCCGATTGGACAAGTTGCCAGGATTGTAAACATGAAGAAAACAAGGAGAACATCTGCACCGGCCCTTCTAGGGACGCAGAGGATGAGAAAGAAGCAGCGACATCCGTGTGGATGTGCATGAAATGTGGCCACCGAGTGAGTGTCCATGTGGAATGTTGATTTTTATCAACTCTGCTGCATTTACTCAAACTTTTTTCACTAAAAATATAATATATGGTATTCAACCCAGCAGACAGCATTCAGGTTTGGATGTTTCACTATATGTCTTGTAAAATCTTTTGAGATTACAGCATATTTTAGAAGCTTTTTGTCAAATCCAAACAGGTAAAAAAAAAATCAGACTATAAAAATACCTACATAGTCAACCCAGCCCACAGTGTTTTGTTTTAAATGTTTGAAGTCACAAAAACTCTTGAAAATTATACTTTAGAAACTTTTTTATGTGAAATCTAAGCTGGTAAAATCCCAGAATATAAACGTATTTGACCCACATTACATTTTGGTTTCAAATATTTGAATTATATCTCATAATATGTCATGGAAACTCTTTAAAATTATACTTCAGAAGCTGTTAGTGAACTCAAAGCTGGTAAAAAATAGCATAATATAAACTACGATATATAATATATGCATATATATATGGGTGTGATATATAAAATATATGTGTGTGTGTGTGTATGTATATATATGTGTGTGTATATATATATATATATATATATGTGTGTATATATATATATATATGTGTGTGTGTGTATATGTGTGTATATATATATATATATATATATATATATATATATATACTGAATATTTAACCCAACAGTTGATATTTTGGTATGGAATACTTGAGCTAAGCCCTGTAATATGTTACAAATATCCTTTTAAAAGTATTTTGAAGCTGGTAACAATACAAGAATGTAAAAATAAGCTACGTATTTTGGTTTGGAATATTTGAGGTACATTACACAGTCTTTGTGTTGGATAACAAAAAGTTATGTTCTTGAAGGGATGTGGGCGAAGCTCTGAGAACCAGCACGCCATCAAACATTATGAAACCCCTCGCTCGGATCCTCACTGCGTGGTCATCAGTTTGGACAGCTGGAGCGTTTGGTGAGACGGCCAATCAGTGACGGCACTTCCTGTGAGCGGAATTCTATCACTATTGTTTGTTCACCGCGGTTGGCCAACCCTCTCAGGTGCTACGAGTGCGACGACGAAGTCCAGTACTCCAGAAGCAGTCAGCTGGCTCAGCTGGTGAACAACATCAAAAAGAAATCACAGTCGGATCTGGTAGACAACGCACAGAAAATAGGTAACACCACGCTGGAACCTGTATGAGGTCAAACAAAAAAAAAAAACAAATGTTCTCACAGTTAACAATGGGAATACAATTGCACACTTTAAATCTTTTTGTCCACTGACTGAAGAAGCCAGCGCTGTGGAGGAATCTCGAAAGCAAGCCCTGGAGGAAGACGAGGACAAGGAGAACAAGGAGAACCAGAGGCGTGACAGGAAAAGCGCCAAGACGGAGCCTCGGAACTCCATCAGTGCAGCGGAAGACAGCAGCGGCGTTCCCGTGAGGGGACTGAGCAACCTGGGAAACACGTGCTTCTTCAATGCCGTCATCCAGGTGAGCAGCGATGGACACCTAAGCGAGAGAAAGGCTAAAAATCCGTGGCTAATTCTTCTTTGCAGAACCTCTCTCAGACACATCTGCTGAGGCAGACTCTCAGCAAAGTTATAGACGACAAGACCGAGCTGAGCGTCCCACCTGCTGTCACCTCCACACTGGTGTGTCACCATGCCTTCTTAACTGCTCTTTAGTCTTTCCTTTTATCATTTAGGTTAATTGGTTCCGGACCCGACAGTGATAAGTGAGTTTCCGCCAAGTAGGATTCCTTTTTTAGAAATTGAATATTTTTGGAGTTATCGCTTAGAAAACCTTTCAAATACTCTTTCAAACATAATTAGAGCTCGCTAGACATGAAATAACACCCCTATAGTCGCCCTTCTTACCCTTTATCGTACACACAATAGGAGAAAATAAGACTCATATGTTAGCATTGGGAGTTTGCATGTTCTCCCCGTGCATGCGTGGGTTTTCTCCGGGTACTCCGGTTTCCTCCCACATTCCAAAAACATGCTAGGTTAATTGGCGACTCCAAATTGTCCATAGGTATGAATGTGAGTGTGAATGGTTGTTTGTCTATATGTGCCCTGTGATTGGCTGGCCACCAGTCTAGGGTGTACCCCGCCTTACGCCCGAAGACAGCTGGGATAGGCTCCAGCACCCCCGCGACCCTCGTGAGGAAAAGCGGTAGAAAATGAATGAATGAATGAATGTTAGCATTGGGACAGTTGCTTGTCTTTGCTTCTTTTTTTTTACTTCCTGTTTCTGCACACGACTTCCTGCGGTGGCCATTGATATTACTGACACCCAGTGACCTGTGTTGAACACCCATATCATCACAGTGTCTTTGAATGCATCTTCTCAATTCCTTAAATTTTTGATTTTAATTCATTTTGACATCTTTAAAAATGCCTCATTTAATCTACACAGTGAAGAGTGAAGCTGCGAGGGATCACTGTTTGATATCTATTTTTATGTTTTGGAGCGCAGAAGCCTGTTGTGGTGCAACTGGACCAGCCTGGATCGCTGACTGTGGCCATGTATCAGCTGCTCAATGAGATCCAAGATTCAAAGAAGGGCGTGGTGACGCCGCGGGAGCTGTTCACACAAGTTTGTAAAAAGTGAGCACTTTCTTTTCCTCCTGGGAAATACCAATGGAAATCCATTGAACCTGAGCCAAAATGTCTTAGTATCTTAAAGCCTTTACCGACAGTTTCCAAAAACTCAGACTCTGAGTTTGTGTGTAGACTGGTAAAGCTGAGCTTTTTGTGTGTGCCACAACTGGTCGTACGGGCTTCTGCAGCGGCGCTACCAACAAAGACAGGGTGCGAGTGTGATGTGCTGACGTTTGTGTCGTAGACCAGTCGCAGAGGCTCTTTGTCATGTCAGACAAACTCTACGGGCACTTGGTATGCCTTTGTGTGTCTTTTGTTGTTCTGCTGGTGTCAGGTTTGGCCAGAGTGTCCGTATCCTTGTTGTGCACCGCTCGTACATAATTAGGGCACCTAACACTTTTTCAGATATTTCTGAAAAATCTGGCCTTAAAGCGGACCCATTGTGCTTATTTTTTAACCCTTTGTATTGAGTTGTGGACTCCAATAGAGCAGCTACACACAATAACCAGCACAGAAAGCGTTCTAGATCTTCCAGAGCAGGGGTGCTCACACTTTTTCAGCATGCGAGCTACTTTTAAAATGACCGAGTCAAAATGATCTACCCACTACAAAAATGCAAAACATCTATTTATTTTCAAATGTATTGAGGATTATTTGTACGTACAATGTATGTTGATGTACCTTACATAACCAAATGAGCCAATATTGCAAAACACACATAATTAACTATTAACATTTTTTGTAATTACCTGAGTTTACTTTGATGACTTGCACTGAATTGAACCAGCCAGGGATGCATAGTCCGGACAGTAGCTGCTGATAGCCAGCCTCAAGCACACTTCCAAATGTTTATGAGTCATGGATAATATCCGTATCACAATATCCATATAATATTCCATATCCGTATGGAAGTGATATGTTTTTTGCCTTTTTACTTGGTCCAGTTTTTGCCTTTTTACTTGGTCCAGCTCCTTCACTCATTTTAGTGACCATAAACTTTAGCGAGGGCTTTAAAATCTCGCAATTCGCCGACTAGCTTAGCACTTTGCATCGTTGTTTACGCATGAGCGGTGACCTAAAGGTCAAAATTCAGTTGTCATCTGACTGGTTGTCCTGTATGTCAATCAAGTAACGGGGATGGATGATAGGCTGACATCGTAAGTTCTGCTGCACTTAGAGACGTTGTTTGATTTGATTGGTCGCCCGAAGGGCAACATTCAGTTGTCATCTGAATGGCTGCCCTGTATATCAATCAAGTGACGGCATTGATGCTGGGATGATATTTTTTTAATGTCACGCCACGATCGACCAGCGATCGACCAGTACCACCTCCGCGATCGACCGGTAGCTCGCGATCGACTTAATGAGCACCCCTGTTCCAGAGCATAATAGGTCCCCTTTAAGTTGAGTTGTAATGTACGAACGAAAACATGAACTGCAAAGTACAAAAGTAATGTTGGTCATCGTAGCTATTCTTCCAGCTACATACTAGTCTGCCGTATGCACGTACCTAGTTTTTTTTTTTCCTCTGAGATTTTTTTTTTGGGTGGTATAAGTTTTTGCCACTTTTGAGGTATAATTGTCCGGCCAAACACGACGTCTTGTGTGTGCAGGGCTACAAGGTTCAAGGGCTTTCAGCAGCAGGACAGCCAGGAGCTCCTGCGCTACCTGTTGGACGGGATGAGAGCGGAGGAGACCAAAGTATGCACACTCACACCCAAAGCACACACTGTCCCCAACAGGACTGCAATGCATCTCTGACTAGATCGAGTCTAATTTACAATGCTGTCCGCTATACGCTGCTGTAATGGCAAGCTGCAGTGCCAGTCCCATTATAGTGTGTTCATGAGCTGGGGTGAAACGGTAGTGCCATATTTATTAAAAAAAGAAGAAAACATTTAGTGCCAAATCTATCTGTGGCAGTCCAAATTGATTACTGACGGGCCACTACAAATGTATGACTATAGGGGAAACACTGGGTTCTGTGTATGGAAATTTGTTGTTTGTATTTTTTATCTAATTCCTTAATTTAACTAGATTAAAAATGTGTTGTATGTATGTACCATATTAGCTAATGGGACTGTAAAGGTGACTATAGGGGTGTTGTTCTATGTCCAGGGGGCTCTAATAATGTTAAAAAGCCTATTTAGAAGATGGTAAAGAGGTTTTCTATGCTGTAGGTATCGCAATATCCGATGAATAAATAAGGAATTCTTGAAATGATTGTTTTTAGAGGGTTAGCGTTGCCGTCACAGAGGCACTCAAGCAATCGGTCACGGATGGAGAGCAGCTCAAGTCTGTTGTGAAAGGTAGGCTGCAATGTTGCACTGTTAGGTGGAAAGGTCGTCATTTAACGGCAAGCTTTTGAACTGCAGAGTACGAGAGAAACGGCATCCCCAAGAACTTTGTCGATCAGGTGTTTGGCGGCGAAATGACCAGCACGATCATGTGTCAGCAGTGTAAGACGGTCAGTGTCGCCATCCGTATTAAAAACGGCATCACAACGTTGCAGCGTGAAAAACGGGAAAGGACGATGCTAACCGGCCTCTTGTTTTGCTCTCGCAGGTCTCTGTGGTCACTGAGATGTTTCTGGACCTTTCTCTTCCTGTGTCTGATCAAGTAAAGATTTGTATTGTACACGCTTTTCACATAAGTTAATTATGCATACTTTAAATAGATATCTTATTGATTAGTTTCCTTTTTAGACACAACTTCATCGGTCTTACTTGAGAATAAGGGTGAATGTTTATATTTTCTATTTTTAACATTTTCACACAAATGTTGGTTATTATAAAAAAAATTGAATTTCACGGCTTCACTCTATCATGGTTTTATTTATTTTATTAATAGATTCTGTTTTTGTGGTTGAATATGGCCAATAATTAGTAAAGAAAAATGAGTAGTTCAGCACTTTTGACATATTTTTGGTCTAAATTAAGCATTTTCAAGCATAACTACACAGTAAAAGGCATTCAGAAGGCATTGTGAGGATATGTGGTATTGTATACCGGTCACTAGTCAGTCAGTAATGATATATTGAAGCTGAAAATTTTGTACATAAACTGGATTTTAAAAAACAAGAAGGAACTCTCCCACTGTCAACATTATAGTCTTATTTTCCCTTATGTTTACCATGTTGGGTAAAAGGAGTGTAAAGCTGACTATAGGGGTGTTATTTCATGTCTAAAGGGCTCTAATAATGTTAAAAGGCCTATATAGACGGTGGGAAACTGGATTTCTACAATAATATATCTTATTTTTTCCTATTGTGTTTACTATATTGGCTAATAGGAGCGTAACAGTGACTATCTCTAGCTATGAAATATTCTATTGATAAATCAAGAATCCAACTTTGCAGAAATTCTCTGGGTCAGGTAGCAATGGTATTAAGTGTAGCCAAGATGCTCAGGCCCTGCTTGAATTTGACATATGGAAACAATCTGCCGGATTTTAGTTTGCTTTTTTTAGGTGTTTATGTCCATATCTATTCCAACAGGGTTACAGGAAGAACCAGAAGAAAGTGGTCCAGAAAGGCCGCGACATGAGCGAGGACGGCAGGGAAAGTCAAAGTGAAGACGTTCCCACGGGGAGCAAGTACCAGCAGAAGAAAGCCAAGAAGCAGGCCAAGAAGCAAGCAAAGGTGACCCTTTGGAAGGCTTTGCTTGAGGTGGTGTTTGTAGATCTAACTGCTTTAATTTGTATTTTCAGCATCAAAAGAGGCAGCAGAAGCTGGAGAGCAGAGTCATTTTGAGCAGTGTGACATCGTCAAGCGGCACGGAGCGCCAACAGGGCGGCTCTGCTGAGGTTGCTGAGAATTCTGCGCAGGCAAGCAACCTGAACACCAAAGAGGAGGTCCGGCCTGACGAGGAGAAAGACGACTCATCAATCAATCGCTTCGTCACCTTAACCGAGACGCGGCGCTCCGACGCCACCTTTCAAGACGACGACGAAGACGATGCCGATGCTCGGCTGGTTGGCGAGATGGAGAAAATCAACCTGAACGATGCCTTCATCGACTCGTACGTGTTGGAAACGTGTGTTGAGAGCGAGGATGAAGCGCAGGAGGAGGCCAAGGAATACACAGTAGTCAACCAGGACCCGGAGCTGGCCTTCCAGACTCTGGCCAGCAGGGCTTCCCCCGACACGCAGGAGTGCTCGGTGGAGTCGTGTCTGTTCCACTTCACAGAAGAAGAAACCCTCAGCCAGAACAACAGCCTCCTGTGCGTCACCTGCACCAAACGGCAGGCTAGCAAGGACAAAGCTGCAGGTAGAAGACGAATGACACGAGTGCACGCCTCAGGCCGGGCGGGAGTCACCTCGCTCCTGTGTTCTTCCTTTCCAGGATCTAAGAACATCTACACTGAAGCCTTGAAGCAAATGCTTATTTCCTCTCCACCGCCGGTTCTGACGCTTCACCTGAAGAGATTTCAACAGGTAATCCAGCAAGATGATATTAGTTCACACTGGGGGTGTCCTAACTTTCTCCAGCGAGTGCCAAACAGAAGTAGGGTGGTCTTCAACTCGGGAAACGTTTTTTTGTTTAGTGTTTCCAGCAAGTGAGCGTATTACTAACATTGTCTTCAAGCGCAAGTGGGGATATCACACATCAGAAATAGGAATAACACTGCTCAAAAACATCTCATATCCACTATAAGCGATGTTGACTTCTTTATTAAAGCAAATTAGGCTGATTGGTATGACATTAGGCTATCTATGACTAAATCAAAGACATTCTATGTAAAAACCCTGCCCCCTTTTAGTCGGAATGGTACAATCTTGATCACATGACATTTTCATGCTGTAATGATGGCGGTGCAAAAGTCAGCCTTTTGTTAGAAATAGAACACTGGGGGTCTTGATGGCAGATGCTGAAACACTGCATCAACAGTATGCAGAACGTCACTACTGCCACCTGTTGCCCACACCCCGAACAGCAGCGCACAACCCTACACCCTTTGTTACAACAGTCAACTATTCTAAGATGCCTACATACACATATAGTATATTCTTCTTTAGCATTTCACTTATGCTACTAAAATGACATTATTTTCCTTATCATATTACGAGTTCGGCGGATGAGTGGTTAGGGCGCAGGCCACACAGCTAGGAGACCCGAGTTCGATTCCACACTCGGCCATTATCAAGCCAGGGCTCTTGTTGTAACAAACAGCACAAAAACGTCAGCTGTTTCTATATGGAGTTTGCATGCCCCCCCCCCCCCGTGCATGCGTGGGTTTTCTCCGGAGACTCCGGTTTCCTCCCACATTCCAAAAACATGCTCGGTTAATTGGTGACTCCAAATTGTCCATAGGTATGAATGTGAGTGTGAATGGTTGTTTGTTTATATGTGCCCTGTGATTGGCTGGCGACCAGTCCAGGGTGTACCCCGCCTCTCGCCTGAAGACAGCTGGGATAGGCTCCAGCACCTCCTGACCCTTGTGAGGATAAGCAGTAGAAAATGAATGAATTTTGCGTGTTTATTTTATTTTTAGTCAACTTTTTTTTCTGGAAATATTTTTCTCATAATTATGACTTTATTACCATAATATTTTAACATTATCCTTGTAACATTAACTTTTTTTGCACCTTATTTTCAAAAAGTGATTGACACTTTATTTTTTATTTCTCATAATATTACGACTTAAATTTTTTTTTCATTTTCTTTCATTCAACTTTATACTACTATAATTACTCTGTCTTTATATTCATAACATTATGGTTTTTCTTGTTTGATTACAACTTTTTTTCTCATATTTGGACTTTATTCTTGTAAAATTACTGGTGATTTTTCTATTTTTGCTGGTGCTATTGTTGTGTTTTATTTTATTTTCTTAAAAGGGACCTATTATGCTCTTTCCACTTTTCTGACCTATAAATGTACTTAGAATGTTGTATTCTCGTGTTAAACCATGCCAAAGTTTCAGATAATGAGGTTTGCGCATTTGGATGGCTGACATCAGTGAGACAGACCTCCTTATATGGGCGTGCCTGGGTACAAGCTGTAGGCCTGCCTCCTCCTCGCTGTTTTGTCTTAGGAGTGTAACCAATCACAGTTCAATGGGCATGCCTGGAGGTGGGCCGTGGGTAGAATAAATAAAAACAAACCGTTTTCGAAATCCAAGGAAACCCAGCTGGAATAGGTGCAGTTTCTGAAAGATGTAGAAAGCTTTTTGTGTGGATTATGGTGTGTAGCTGCTCCATAGTAGTCCACAATTCAATACAAAAGGCCAGGAAACTTGCATAATAGGTCCCCTTTAAATTATATTTTTAAAATGTCACATAAAAAAAGCAGCCGTGGGCTGCACTTCTCGTGGAACTGCAGCGTGTCTTCTGTTCAATGCCTCCTTCTTTGTCTGTAGAACGGCTACAGTATATGTAAGGTGAACCGACATGTCCCCTTCCCTCTTATACTGGATCTCGCCCCTTTTTGTGCCCTCAAAAGTAAGGCAAGTACAACATTTCTTCATCTTTTGGTTGCAGCTTTGGAATGAGGTGATAATAGAACAGCTAAGATTTTTTTTTCCTTCTTTCAGAACGTGCCAGAAGGTGAAAATCATATTTTGTACAGCCTGTACGGCATCGTAGAGCACAGCGGCACAATGAGGTCCGGTCACTACAAGGCGTACGTGAAAGTACGACAGCAGAGCTGCGTCTCATCCTCCGGCAGACTGGTGGCAGAAGGTGGGTGCACACAGCGTGAGCGGTGTTATCCTAAGGCGTATTGATGGTGTTCTGCAGCCCGTGTCCCATCTTGCAGGAGGATCGTGGTTCCACATCAGCGACACGAGCGTGCAGCCCGTGAGCGAGAGCAAAGTGCAGAGCAGCCAAGCCTACCTCCTGTTCTACGAGAGGCTACGCTAATCACAAACAGTGCCTCTCATAGCTCTTCATCATATGGAGTCTCGCCCTATCTCAGCTTCTTTTCTATGTCAGCGACTCTCAACTGAGCTGTGATGAAATTATTATGACTTCTCAGTGGACATTTATTCAGTTGGTGTTGGGAGATCAACCACAAGTTAGCAGCTGTATTTCCCCCCCAGTCATGGGAATGTGTCAAGATGTGCAAACAAAGTCATAAATAGATTTTTACACAATCATTAACTTTCGTTTTCCTTGAGGGTGTGTGTCGTTTTAAAGAAATAAACTTAAATGTTGCATTAATATGTAAAAAAAAATACAATACTATAAGACTTCACGTGTCATGCTGCAGTGTGCTGGTTTGTGCACTACGCATGCGCAAAAGCCTGCTTCTCCTTTTGCTGACTGTGGTTCCGGATGGGCAGATTCGTCGCGACCGAAACTACACAAATGGTACCCTTAACAAGCTTAACAAGCTGACACAAAAGGTCGGTACTCGTGTTTCTTATTATTCATAACTACTTACAGTTCAAGTAAATAGTACGTTGATTTTTTTTAATCAAGTTTACGCTCGCCTGTGCTGTAGTAACGTTGACTCAAGTCGATAACGGCCTCGCCTATAAGAGTAAAAAAAAAAGCTCATGAATACTTTCTGGCGTTTTTGAACATGGTCACATAAGTTTAATGAATATTGTTTGACCATTTAACGACAAAATGAACACACACGGTGTAAACTTTGAATTTGACTTTTTCGCTGTGGTCGCTCAAGTTGTCCAAACATGAGTCAGCATTTTCGACTTTTTTCGACGAGCTTACATTTCAAGCTAAACCAGCTATTATATGGAGTTTATTTGGATATTTAGCCTTATAAACACAGCTTATGTAGTTTATACAGGAATTTAGTTCTGATAGTGTGGCCAAAGCAGGGTAGCTATTGGTTTACAATAAACCATATAAATCTAATACACCATACTCTTAACAAATCGGACACTTCATTGGGGTACACCTTTATTATCTAATCAATACAGGAGCGTCTATCTCCCTTTGCGGATTCACGAACAATTGTGGAGCTGCACTGAATTATGTTGAGGTTTCTACTATTTTGTCCCTCAAATGTAGCTAATTCACTAACATACATCTCTGACGTGTCAATCAAAAACAGACCATTGCACTGTGTTGGTGTACCTAATAAAATGTCCACTAAGTATAGTCTGCAAAAGTAGTCTTAGCTTAATATCATTATTTAATATTGTATACATATTGTATACTGTATAGTGTTGCAAAAGTGTTGTCTGACCTCATGATTAAGTTAAAACTATTTTTTTTGTTTATTTTTTTTACAGTTGGAAGTGGTAATTCTGTGGGGTATTTATTGTTAAGGCACAATATCCATCCATTTTCTATATAGCTCATATAGAAAGGTTGCGGGGGTATGCTGGAGCCTATCCCAGCTAACTTCGGGTGAGAGGCGGGTAGCTAAGGCACAATATTTCTGTGATATTTAATTATAGATTATATTGTTTATATATAATGTGTATATATTTTTTTGTCTGTGATTTATAGTATTTTATGTTATGTAAATGTACTTGATCGTGGGCAATCAACATCTCCAAAAAAGCTGATTTTCTGGAGCATATTTTGCCATTTACTCACTTAACATAACTAAGGATGACGAGCAAGTTGTATTTATTAAGTGTTTATTTTTCTTTCCTGAGCGCCGCCACTGCCGTATTACATCATACATTATGTCATATTTACCAGGATCCAATACAAGAGCTGTAAAATCTTTCTTTGCAAAGCAAAGGCCTAGTCATTTCGTAATGTTTATTATTGTGGTTGTACTTTGCATCGCTGCATCATACTAAGGGCTATTTCTAATATTTGGACTCTCACGTAGAGAGTTGACCATGTTCCTCCAAGGTCAGCGTGCCTCGGTGTTCACCTTTCAGTCGGCCGTGCACAGCGCTCACGTGCTGCAGTGTCTCAACGAGCAGCGGCAGCGGGACGTCTTGTGTGACGTGACTGTGGTGGTGGAGGACAGGAGCTTTCGGGCCCACTCCTCCGTCTTGGCCTCCTGTAGCGAGTACTTCCACAGCTGTATTGCCGGCGACTCCAGACACAATGCCGTTGTCACCCTGCCTCACAAGGTCAGTGTCGATAGCTCCTTTTGGAAAAGCTGCATTTATTAAAAACAAAAAGTGATTATATGATTTTAGTATGTGTATAAATGTACATGTCACTATTAAGAGGAAACGGACGCCTGGAGTCCCTTTTAAAAGCTCCCTTACATTATTCATCATCTTTGCTAGTATATGTTATATATTGTTTGCAATTATGCTCTACATTGTTTAATTTTTTTAAGAAAAAGGTAAATTCACAAAAAAAATGCTTTTATACCAGCCTTGACAAGCTAGCTCTCGCAGTATCCAGAAGTGACGTCACCGGGGTCAGCTAAAACAGAGTCAATATATTTTTCATCATATTTTTCATTTTGGTCATGCCAAAATGTTGTGTTGCTGCTGGATGTTCACGGTATCCCACTGATACTGTAAGTTTTTAATTTCCAAAAGAGGAAGGTTTAAGACAGAAATGGAGGAAGCAATTGCAGAGAAGGAGAGACAGATGGACGCCCACCTCCAGTTCTGTTTTTTTCAGTGAACATATCACTGAATCACTTAGCATTCTGTGTTTCGAAGGTGACCAGTCGTCATCTCCACATCTTTAAGGCTGAATCCCAATTCTACCCCTTTGCTCTTGTCTTACCTCTTACCCGTCGGTTTTACGTGTTCACGAGAATCAAGTGGTGTCCCAATTCTGCTTAAACCAAGGGGTAAGTGCTAAGGGCTAAACATCCCTTCATAGCAAGTGTGGTCCCCGGCCACCCTAGAAACGAAGGGGAACACTTGCTAAGAAGACAGAAGTGCGGAAACCAAAAGAAACATAAAAATGTAAGTAATTTCACAATAATTCAGTTTCATAGTAACGTCATTCATGTTTTATTATGTACTCAATAAGTTGCTACTCCACGTAAATATTTGCTGTGAATTATAGCCACCCCAGTCCACCAGCAATTGATATGGTGAGATATGTTTATTGTTTATTATCAGTATGGATGGTCAAGTGAGCTAAATTAAAGATGTAAACATGGCCGTATGTGGACAGCACAACGCAATTATTAATTATTATTATCATTAAACTTCATACAGCTTTAGGAATCTAACCTTGTCCATCTAATTTTTTTACTATCACTCTATATTTGTTTTCGGCACACTTTTGCTATGTTACTATTATGATTGTATTTACAATGATTTGATATTTGTAGCCCATCAATCATGCATGTGTGTTATTCCTGCAGGAGATGCCGAGCCAAGTGAAGTCAGCACACAGCATTCCAGTATCATTCCAAAGCTACAATCTCACTATAGAAAAGTCAAATACAACAAAATGCAATTCTGTTTTTTCTCATGAAAACAATCTGAGAGAGAACGTCAATGATAGGAGGAGAGCTTGGCCAAATTAACCTTTGCAAGCCAAAATGATGCTTGATAATGTTTATACATTTGTTGATGAAGTTTTTGATGTTATTATTTCTGTTTCATATGCATATGTGATACATTCTATTTTTATGTTGTTACAGTGCTGCTTGTAAGCTGTTATTTATTACATTTGATTTGCAATAAATGTTACAATATGTAAAATGAAGGGCGATGATGTAATAATAATCAAGTGGTGTCCCATTTCTTTGTGGTTTTGTTCCCTTGGCCCTAGGTTTGATGGGTTAAGACGAAGGGGAAGGGCTAATGGATAGAATTGGGATTCAGCCTAAGGTTTAAGTTCATGTTCTAATAGTTCTCTATTTTATCTATAAATGAAAAACAATTGATAAACTTTTAAAAAAATTATAAACTATTGACACATGACTGAAATCTTGGTTATGACTATAAACATTCTCCTGCTGTCTCGTACAGCGCTATGTTTGGTAAGATGCGTGATTGTACTTCGATGGCGTCACTTCTGGAAATGTTTGCAAAGTTACTGTTCGCTTTCAAAAATGGAACGATGTAGAACATAATGAGGTCATTGCTTCCTGCATCTGTCAAACAGATAACAAGAACAAATCCACAATTCTGTGCAATAACTGTGCAATAACTAGTGCAATAAAGCAAAGCAGTAAATAAGTGTATATAACTTCTTAATTTGCATTTCCTTGACTTAACACTTTCTCTGCTCTTGTGCGCTCTTGTAATTTTGCTTCTGTAAACCTGCAATATATCCTTGTGGGACTAATAAAGGCATATCTTATCTTCATTAAAAACAATGTCTAACATATTTAAGCCACGTAGATAAATAATGCCAGGGACCCTTTAAGAGTCCTGCTCAGTATTGTCTGGACAGGCTTAGACAGCAAGTCTAAGTACAGGTACCTGTGCTGTGTTGAGTCTGTGAGGCGCATTTGGTGATTTGCTGACAGTTTTAGATGTTCTTAGCAATGTTCCACCCTTCCTGCCTCAGGTGACGGTGCAAGGCTTCGAACCTCTGCTGCAGTTTGCCTACACGTCCAAGTTGCTCTTCAGCAAAGAAAACATCCACGCCGTTCAAAGCTGCGCAAAATTCCTGGGATTTCACAACCTGGAGTTGGCGTGCTTTGATTTCCTAATCCCAAAGTTTTCTGAGGGTAAGCCGCATGAAGTCAAGCAGGCAGTGTGCTGTCAAGGTCGTGACCAGGCCACGAGCGGGGCAAAGTCGCAAACGGACTTCACTCATCTGCTCCCTCGCGGCAGAGATGGCGACTTCTGCTTGGAGACCTGCGGCCCTCAGATGCCCTCCTTACCACTGGAACTATCAGCCAGCGTTGTTTGTCCCATGTTGTCGTTGCCTGATCAGGATGCAGCAGGTCACCCTTCTCAGATGTGTTTGGCCGTTGAAGACGTTTGCAGCCAAAGCCAGGTGAGTCTGACCGACTGCGGGTTGCCGTGTGAGCTCTCAGCAGAGGAGGACTTGGACCCACAAGATCTGATGCAGCCAGGAGTTGAAGACGCTGTGGAAAGACTTGGCATGGACCCAAACTGTGGCCTCGGTTCTTGTCCTCTCGGCTCCGAAGCTTGTGCTCAGTTGTTAGAACAGAGCCAGCCAGACAAAGACGAGGGATTCCCAGGGAGAAGCAGAGAGGAGAGGGAAGTGGCCGAACATCTGGCCAAGGGATTTTGGTCCGACCTGTGCCAGTCTCAGGCTCAGACTCTCCCCCCGTTGGACTCTGTGGACCACAGTAGTCCAGAAAAAGCCTCAGAATTCCATTGGCTCAAACAGCTGGACCTGAGCTCCAATCCAGCAGACTGTCCCTTTCTCAGGGAGCTTGACGCAAGCGAGGACCCAAACTCACGCACCGACACTCTGTCCCAGTCGGAGAAGAGCCCTTGTGTATCCTCGCTCAACTCCGGGGAGGATTCAGACATGGACACGGATGGAGATACGGAAGCTAACAGCAGAAGAGCAGCAGAGGTCATCCTCACGTTCCCAACTGCATGATTGATATGCATTTCAAATCAAACCAATAACGTCTGTGCCACTCTGCAGATGCAACTTCCATTCCCAGTGGAGCAGATTTCGGCGCTGAGTCGCAGCGCCTTCCAGCAGCTCCTCAAGCGCCATCACATGAGCCCGGAGCAGCTGGAGTTTGTCCACGACGTCCGCAGGCGCAGCAAAAACCGTGCGGCAGCACAGCGGTGTAGGAAGAGGAAGATGGAAAGCATACACCAGCTGGACGGTGAAATCAAAATATTAGTAAGTGTCATTCAACCATCAAGAATAGACCAATGACCAACAACCACTCATAGCGTCAGCAGCAAATTCTAACTTGGATGTCAGGGATGTCCAAGAAAAATATTTGGAAAATGTTAAACTGGGCGGCACGGCGGTCGAGTGGTTAGTGCGCAGACCTCACAGCTAGGAGACCAGGGTTCAATTCCACCCTCGGGCATCTCTGTGTGGAGTTTGCATGTTCTCCCATGCGTGGGTTTTCTCCGGGTACTCCGGTTTCCTCCCACATTCCAAAAACATGCTAGGTTAATTGGCGACTCCAAATTGTCCATAGGTATGAATGTGAGTGTGAATGGTTGTTTGTCTATATGTGCCCTGTGATTGGCTGGCGACCAGTCCAGGGTGTACCCCGCCTTACGCCCGAAGACAGCTGGGATAGGCTCCAGCACCCCCACGACCCACGTGAGGAAAAAGCGGTAGAAAATGAATGAATGTTAAGCTGCAGAAAAAATGGAGACGAAAGAGCAAAGTTGATACTAATACAGTAAACCTCGGATATATCGGACTCGGATATATCGGAAATTCGCTCACAACGGACAGATAAAAAAGAACCGATTTTTCTGTAATGCATTTCCAATAAAAATTCATTGCATATATCGGATTTTTTATAACGGATTTCGCCTATTTCGGACAAAATCTCCAGTCCCGTTCCAATGCATTGTGATGTTCTTCCAGAAAAGCGAGAAAGAGAAGCTGCTTCAGGAGCGAGCAGAGCTGGAGCAGAACCTGGAGGAAACCCGCCAGAGTCTGTGCAGGTTGTGTAAGAGCGTGGAGCTCACCTCAGACCAGGACCACATGCAGTTCCTGGCCAAGCTCTCCTCTCCCGACTCCTCCCCCCTACCACACGCTGCCTGTAACAACAAGTAAGGCCTCGTGGGGAAAGTGGTGAGTTGATCTTTAGAGTCTCAGCAGGCTGGACGTTCAAAAGAAGGTCTCTTTTCTTATCAATCATATCCAGGGACTTCCATCCAGACTTGTTTTTTGCTTTGGCCGAATCTGACCCTGAGAGGAAAATATATCCATACTGTATTTGTTGAATGCTTTACTGTAGCACAGTGATGACCAAGCAGGTTATCAGTCTTCAACCTAATAAGAATTGTTTGATTTCTCAGGGAAAACTCCCCTCCTCCTAACTCTCACACCTCAACAAATACTCCCAATGATTCTTCTGGTCTTGTCTGGTACTGCGTTATTGCACCTTGCTGCCCTTTCATGGAACAGATATGCAAATCAGCACTAACTGAGCTTTGACTGTAGGATACTGTCACTACTATATGACATGATCAATAACATTAGATCAAACAGTAGATAGGGATGGTTCCAGCATACCTTAAAGTGTTACATGAGTACACGTGAGAAAACATGCTCATCCATGCAAAATGTGCCTTGTGTGAAACAAAAAATGCATTTTTTCTCTCATTCTGAAGCACTGTTGCACATTAACCCAGAGCCTTTATTGATAGCCATGCCACTTTTTATCTAATGATTCTCATTGTAATAAAGACTGTTTGTTTGCCTACATGCTTTCAAATGGTCATGTGAAACACCAACACTGTGCCAGGAGGTGGCAGTACAAGTCAACATGTTAGTCATTACTCTTACTGCATCCTCCTGGGCCTCAGACTTCTTCCACTGAGGGCCACATATAGTTAGGAGATCAGGAAGATCTGGGCTCAAATCTCCATCACATTTCAGTGTGGAGTTAGCATGTTCTCCCTGTGCGTGCTTGGGTAGTCCGGTTTCCTCCCACATTCCAAAAACATGCATGTTACGTTCATTGGCAACAAACTGTCCATACTTATGAATGTGAATGTGAATGGTTGTTTGTCTATATGTGCCCTGCCATTGGCTGGCGACCAGTCCAAGGTGTACGCCGACTCTCGCCCAAAGTCAGCTGGGATAGGCTCCAGCATACCCCCGCCACCCTAGTGAGGTTAAGCGGTATAGAAAGATGGCTGGGTAAGTCTTAACGAGATAAAAAGTGGAAATTATAATATGTGATGAAGGTTCTTGTAAAAAAGGAGGCACATGCGCCGTTTGTATCTCATAATTTCCACTTTTTTTCTTGTCTCTTTTATCTTCTTTCAGTGGTAAATTTATTTTCAAAATTCTGACTTTATTACCATAATATTTAGACTTTATTTTCGTATTATTACCAAAAATTACAACTTTGTTGCTTGTTTTTAAATAATATTATGTCTTAACTTTGTTTTTAATATTTCAGTTCTATGCTACTGAAAGAGCATTATTTCCCCCCATACAACGAGTTCATTCTGGTTTTGATTTTTTTTCTGAATATTTTGACTTTATTGTACAATTTCTGGTGTTTTTTTTCATTTGCTTTTTTTATACATAATTTGCCAAATATTTAATCTTTTGTTCACATCTTGTAATGTTAGGACTTTAATCCCATAATATTTTGACCTTTTCCTCTTAATATTATTACTTTTTCCTCACAAACATCCAAACATTTTAACTTCATTGTTTGTTTCTCACAAACGATAAAAATGATATTTCTAGAATGTGAATAAAAAAATGTAGCCACAAGCCATATACCTGTATGGCCCCCAGGCCACACTTTGGACACCCCCGGTGTCCTGTCATCTTCTAGAAATAAGATCACACACACGCAAAGCTGCAAGTCAAAAGGATTGCACGATGATGACAACATCACAGACATGAGATATCATGTCCCTGTGCTGGCTGGCGTGACACACATGGGAAGAAAATCCTCAAGTTGCCACTCATCAAAAGTCACCTTCAATTACTTTCACTTGCACTTCCACTCAAATTAGGGTTCTCCCATCCCGGTGCTTGGGTCTTCAATGTACCGTTTTGTATGGTAATGCAAGAGGAAGAAAAAAAGTCTGATGATCCTGTTTTTTGTTTCGTTTTTTTTTTGTGAGCAACACGGGGAAGGAAGAGACTTGATTTGAGGAGGAAGCAGCTGTGCGGCATGGCAAGGTCAGAGGCTGCTAATCCGCGGCCTCATTCATGCGAGATTAAAAACCTGCTCCCAGTTCTGATTAAGAACGCAGGGTTAGAAGATTAAAGGCCGGCAAACAAAATGAAAGCAGTTTTAAGCCCAATCCTGGAATTCATCAGAATACCAAAACCTTAACCGGTCATTACAAGGCCAGATTAATGCAAAGAACACTTGAAGTGGATACGTCTTGATATGTGTCTTCTCCACCCAACCTGCCATTGATAAAATACCCAAACCATACACTCGCTTGTTTCACATTGTTTTGATAGACTGCATGGCTTGTTTGCTTCTTACGGTGCTTCCTTTTCACAATTATACCTGTGATTATCCCGTGAAAAGCAAGAGTCGCGAGTAAAGGATTAGGAAACAGGGGGATTAGAAATTAATTAAAACATCTGGAGGTTTGTCCTCTTGCAAACGTATGCTAAATCACTTGTATTGCAAGCAATGGAATTCTGAGGGCAAAAATTGCTGCAACAGTAGCTTTCATTTTGCAGCCAAACAATACGCTTCTTAATTGGATGACTTTGGTGTTCATAGCAGTTCACGCTGTTGAATGAACTTTTCTTGCTAGTATTATGCCACGCTGATCCACAGCCTCCAATGCGGATATTCTCTTGCAGGGGTCACAGTGTTACCCTGAGAAAGACACAATACTTGACTATCATTCCCAACATAAGGTCCACGACCTCTTAGTGACACAACATTAATCGTATAAGCTGTTTAGCGACTGTATCCTGATTGCACGCCGCCGTCTCTATGAACTTCATTTTCAGGGTAGTATTTCATTGACAGGATTATGGAAAGGAGGGGCATAATACTGTAATCTCCCACTGAAGTGAGACACACCAGAGGACGTAACGACCCCAGCGAGCCAGCACCCCGGTCTTTGTATATGTCAGATTAACTAAGAAAAGAATGTACTTTTAGAGATGGCGTTTTAGAGTCCTCGCTTTTGTTGAATAGGAGAAGTAAAAGAACAGTATCCTTAGATGCTGAAACAAATGTAATTGTATCGCTTTGCAGTCGAGTGGGAAGTGGCTAAGACGAGAATCAACACCTACAATTCATAGTCGATGGTTTTCACCTGGAATGCACCAAGTGGAGGAGTTTCACATGATTCACCATTTCTGCTTAAATATCAAAATGTAAATTTAAATTCACAAAAATGACATTTATAATTCATGTTGATGAGCTAGCTCTGGCAGTTCAGTCTCATTTCCGGAAGTGATGTCATGGGGGTTATACCTCTTAGCTAAAGCAAAATAAACAAACACTTGTTCAGGTAAATACTGGACTTGGGTCAGTATATTTTTCATCTAAATAGTATCTATGCCAAAATGTGTTGCTGCTGGATGTTCGCAATATCTAAGTGACTGTAAGTATGTTTTCTTTTCCAAAAGAGGAAAGTTTAAGACAACAATGGACAAAGCAAGTGCAGAGAATGAGAAATAATGAAATTAGGCTGAACTGCTGGCGCCATGAACTATAAATGTCATTTTTGCAAATTTACAGTTCGCTTTCAAAGAAGACAAGAAAAAGAAAAAAGGACAAGATCACAGATACAAGTGGCCCGGAATAAGTTTCCTCTCTAGCGTGGTTGGGTTGTCCCTCAGAACTGCTGCTCCTCCGCATTATAGGAGCCTGTTGAGGTGGCTCTGGCATCTGATCAAGATGCCTCCCAGACGCCTCCCCGGGAGAAGACCCAGAACCTGTTGGAGAGACTATGTCTCTCAGCTGGCCTGGGAACACTTCAGGGAGCTGGATGAAGCAGCGGGGGAAGGGAAGTCTAGGCTTCCTTGCTTAGGGTGCTGCACCCGAGACCCGACCTTGGCTAAGCAGACATACATAGAGGGATAGATGGACAAATGTACTGTGATAGAGTAACCGTTACGTGATTACCGTTGTGAAGCACGAGAAAGTTTCAAAGAAGTTAAGACTTGTTCTTGTAAGATGTCAAATGTTACGTGTGAGATCCAACGCCAGGCAAGGAAAAGACACAAGCATCAGTATGAGGGTTAAAAGGATGTAATGTTCTCACGTAACTTATTTTTCCCATTCTGAAACAATGCTGATGAGACACCAACATGCTCAAAAAAACAAAAAAAAAAACACAAAGTAACTTGATAAATACAACTGATTTAGAAACAATTATCATTGGTAAAATGAAAAGCTCTTTCAAAATACATGAGCATGTATAAGTGTTTGTTTTAAATACGGGAATGCTTAGCATCACTTGCCTACAAAAACAGGAATGACATTCTTTTCCTGTAAAACAGCAAGGCCATGGTCAAGCATCGTGGTGTCAAATCCTCCCAAAGGGTTTTAATGTATTCCGATTAAAATATTCATGAGCTCTACATCAAAACTACAGAAAACACTAAACTCTAAAAGTTCTGATTGTAACAATGCGGTTCGACACATTCACAGAGTTCACCATGGAACCTCAAAGTTGTGTCGAGTTCAAGTCCTCCAGCATCCCCAACAATGCGTCAATACTTGTTGTGCCATTCGCACTGGCCGACACTGACCTCCTCGATGTCCAGGTTCTTTCTGGACTTGTAGATAAACTCTCCGATGGCGACAAAAACGGAAAGGACTAGTCCGGCCGCCAGCACGATGAATATGCCCCCAATGTTCTCCACACCCAGAGCGCTGGCCTCTTTGCTGTCCTCCTCGGGGCAACCGTTTCCCCTCCACCATTTCTCCTTCATCATGTGCAGCTTGCCTTCCTCCTGAAGCTGCAGGATGGCAATGGTCACTTTGTCTCTGTAAGGTGAACCTGCGGAAATGTATAAAAAACATTCTCATGATGGGCTTTCCTGTCATTGCTGTGATCAATATCCCGTACCGATTGGCGTTCCCACGCCGTAGCCCTTTGAATCTATCAGACCTCCGATCTGCGTGAGGTTGCAGTTGCGCTGGCTGATGTACTCTATGCTAGTAGACTCCATCAGCAGAGCGTAGTCAGTGGTGAGGACCCGCTGGATGCCCTCGCGGTTGTTCTTCACCAAAGCTGTGTTTTTCCTGCTGCTCATAAAGGCCCACATCTTCTCATAGGTGGAGATCTTGGATTTCTGTTGTAACACAGATAATAGCTCAACAGTGGAAGGTCTAGACCAGGGGTGGGCAAACCACAGCCCGGGGGCCACATGCGGCCCACCAAGCGTTTGAATCCGGCCCGCCAGTTGCTTTCTCAGTATCTCAACTTTTAACATACAAGCTGGCAACATGACTTGCAAGTCGGATTAAAAAAAAACACACAAAAAAGTAAAATTCAATTTCGTAATTTGATGTGGTCTGATGTTTAAAGTGCTCCTGAAAAAAGGGACACGAGAACATACAGCTGTTAGTATGACACTTTTACAAATAAATTAGACAACTAATTCAATGCAGAATGTTAGAATAGAATTATAAGCGTAAAATGTTGTGTGTGTTAAATATATTTTCCGGGCGCCCCGGACAATTTTTGTTAACTCAATGCGGCCCACGAGTCAAAAAGTTTGCCCACCCCTGGTCTAGACCATGCGCCTCAGAACCTAAAATCCTTTGCTAACAGCAGGCCATCACTGGACAATAGCAATGAAAACATTACCATTTTGGCTGCAGTATTAACTTAAATGGATGCAAACTACCATTTGCCTGCTTTGCCTCACGTAAATAGTCACTCAATTCTTTCAAGGATTTATGTTTGTGGGTTTTGACCTCAGTCAACAACCACCCCTGACTCATGATCTTCCGGTCCATCAAATTATTATTGCATGTGAAAGGCTCTGTGACTCCCTCTCCTACGCCATAACTTTGACTAGGATGAAAACGTGTTAGGCTAGAAAGTTTACTTGTTCCACCAGTAGAGTCAATGCATCGTGCTTATTTGTTGTATTTGTTACCGGTTACCTTAAAAAAAGTCATGGTGGAGCCGTCTCTTACGGCGCCGTACTCTATTTTGGTTTGCTTGGCCAAGTCATCTGCAGAGTCGATAGGCGAGTCCATCCTCTCCACAGTGAGGAAGGCGGCCAAGTTGGCAGTGTAGGATGATATAATGATCAGTGTAAAGAACCACCAGATTCCACCCACTATCCTTGTAGAGAGGGCCTTGGGCATCAACTCAGACCCTGAAAGGTGCCACAAAAATCATTTGGCACTGAAACAACCAATCGTTCAATGACAGACTTCTGAAGAAGCTTACCTTGCTGCATGAGTGCTCCAACGCCAAACCACACACTGTTTATGAGGGTAAAATTGTTTTCAACCACGTCTGAGTCTGGGTTGCAGGGGTGAGGATTGTACCATTCATAGGGGGTGAACCTGGATGACCAAACAGATACCATTGCAAATTTGTGTCTTTAGGGTGTCGCTTATTGCTTTTGGTTCTGGTTCCATGCAAATGAAACCACGTTACCTGGCGATGACAAAGAGCACACAGCTCACACCAAGGCAGGCCAGCAACACATACATCCAGATATCAGGAGACAGTGGGTTGAGGAAGGAGAAAACCCCTGGATTGGTGCCGTTGGGTTTGTGGTAGAGGATACTGATCCCCAGAGTCATGAAGGGCTTGGAGAAATCTATCACCTTTTCCCTCACATAGGTGATGGTGAGGGGAGCCACTGCCAGATCAGCCACCTGGTGACCGTGACAAGCACCATTAAAAATCTCTGCCGGATCACTTCAACGTCCTCCAGTGTGAAGGCACTTACATGGTCGATAAGTTCGCGCACCATGCCGTTCCACTCCCCTTTGTCATTCTGGGCACCATATTTACCGTCTGACACCAGCTTGACCTCGTAGGAGAAGCCCAAAATGTTGGAAAGCTCCTTGAGGAGGTCCAGACAGTAGCCCTCGAAGCGGTCGTTTCCATACAGCGGCTTATCAGACTTCTTGTACATCACGTAAGGATTTTCCTGCAACGGGACATAGCAGTCCTTCCATAAAGGGGAACTATTATGCTCATTTTTCGGCCCTTTGTATTGAGTTGTGGACTCCTATAGAGCAGCTACACATGATAACCAGCACACAAAGTTTTCTAGTTCTTCCAGAATCTGCACCTATTCAGATGTATTCAGATTAAAATGCATGCCTTTTGCTGGTAGGGAATCAGGAACTCCAGCCACTTGTGCCTGATAGTGACGTCTTTAGGAATTGTAAACAAATGTGGTGTTCCCTTTCGAGGCTTTGCTAGCAAGTAAACTGCACAGCAGCGCTTAGGGGAGGGCAAGAGAGTTTATACAGTACGTAAGGAAGTCCACCCCTCTGTGACATCACAAAGGGGCAGTTTTACCACACCTTATGAAACCAAGCGTTCAGAGCCATCCTAAACTTCTTCGTTTAACACGAGAATACTACATTCTCACTTACTTTATAGGTCAGAAAAGTGGAAAAAGCACAATAGGTCCCCTTTAAAATGTGCAAATGCATCATTCAATATCTATATCTTCTTCGGGGATATGTACTGTACGTATATTGGGTCCATAGTCGTAGTTTTCCCTAATTTTCTATGTGGTTCAAAACACTGTTCACATGTTTGTGTAAATTTTCAGTCATGCAGGTCATGGTAGTCCGCAAAGGTTGAATTAAGGCAACTGGACTCTTGTTGAAGACGTTTCACCTTTAATCCATAAGGTCTCAAACACATGGCACAACATAGGACAGCGATTTCTTTGGGCCCAGAGTCAGCAGTTAATTTGCATCTTAAAAAGAGGGGACCATGTTGTCCAGATTCTGGATAGGGAGGGCCGATGGCTTGAAATGGGCGTCAAATAAGCCATCTATGTTAAACCACAACAGCCTTCCAAACAGAGGACTAAGTTTGCACCCCAAAGATTGTTTCATTCCACAGGAAGAGTGGCCCCTAACAAGGTGTTTTGCCACGAGGCAGACAAACAACCTATTGCTATGTAGGATTGTTCATCAGCCATGCCATGCAACGACCCTATTGTGACCACACCCACCAGGGACATAAACCAGGGAAACACCACACTTAAAAATGTAGAACTTCTTGGATTAAAGGTGAACGTCTTCAACAAACAAACAGTTTCATTGGATCTTACTCTTTTATTGGACCTGTTTTTTTATGCTTTTGTGGTACATATCAAGTCAACTCAAGTTTATTTAAATAGCCCTTAATCATAAAAGAGCCTCAAAGAGCTTTATAAGCTGGCAACAATAAACAACAATTGACATCCCCTGATCTGAACGCCCATCCGGGCAAGGAAAAGCTCAAAGTCCAGGGAGTCGAGTTTGGGGGACTTGGGTTCTTGTCTCTGCTGTTTGCAGATGATGATCCTGGTGGCCTCGTCAGGTTGTGACCTTCAGTGTTTACTGGGGCCGTTTGTGAAACTTCTGAGAAAGCGCCTCCAAATATGAGGCCATGGTTGATTGCAACCTTTGATTTGGGAGCGAGGTTTTCGAGCGTGAGACCGACATGTGGATCGCCGGACCTTCTGCAGTAATGCAGTTGCTGTACCAGACCATCGTAGTGAAGAGAGAGCTGAGCCAGAAGGCAAAGCTCTCAATTTACCAGTCGATCTATGTTCCCACCCTCACCTATGGTCACGTAGGGTGAGGAGCTCAGTCATCCGGCAGGGGCTCAGAGTAGAGCATCCAGAGCTCAGAGTGGATCCAATCCACGTGCCTCCTGTACGTCTCCCTTGTGTGGGCATGCCCAGCTGGGAGAAGGCCCAATGGCAGACCTAGGACACCCTGGAGGGTTTATATCTCACAGCTGGCCTAGCAAGTGACCAGAGACGAGGAAGCCTGGACTTCTCTACTGAGACTGTTGCCCCTTCTTCCCGGACCCGGATAAGAAGAGGATTATGGATGGGTGGATGGAGAATGGATAGACAGATGGATAGATGTATGGATGGATATTTTATTTGCCGTACCAGAATAGTGGTGACAATGAGGGTCCTGTTGGCCATGGAGTCTGTGACGTTGGTACCCATGTCCTTGTTGTTTTCTGTTAAATTAAGGCCAGTTTGGGAGTTCCATACACCAATCTGTGAGGATAGAAATCACAACTGACAATTAAACCTTGCCGTTCTGTTCCGTGAGCCATAATCAACACACGGAACATCAAAAGAAGGGGGTAAAAAAACAAAATCAAATCACAACAGATGAGAGACCAGACGTGGACACATTGAGGACCGGGGAAGGACAATTACGGAGGAGAGCGACAAGTCCATTAGTAAACAGCGTTACTATTCCTTTAGTCTGCTTGGGGCAGCTAAAGTACAGACCTTTTTCCACACTTTATTCAGGCGATTGTTGCCCGCGATTATCTTGCAGAAACAATAAAGAAAGAGCACTTTTAAGTTGATAGCATTGGGAAAAGGTAGCACAATTAACTGGGAGCTTTGACTAGAAAACAAATCTAAATAATACATGCTGCTATTTATAGTGTCTTTACTTTTATGGCAAGAAGCTGCAAAAAAAATAAAAAATAGAACAGCTTTGTCGATGATCAAAGACATTATAACGATGTTCTTTGTGTTGTTTTACAGGTTTAATTATTTCAATCTGGCATTTAGCTAGCTTTTGTCATGCTTGAGTATCTAATCTACAAGGGTCTACTCAGGCGACTGAAGCGGGTCAGACGGTTCACCTTCTCCAAGCCGTCCTCCTTGAGGCTGATCACGTCTAAATCAAAATCTTTCCGCAAGCCGTCTGTCTTGTTTATGATGATTTGTCCCGTTAAGCCGTTCCACTGCGCCTGCGGTTGACAAAGAAAGCGCACAAAACACCACCAATGAATCTCAATTTATTTTCTGGAAATTGTCATACATCATAATGCTAAATCCAATAGAAGCCTCGGTAAACAAGTATTTGGGAAATGAATTATGGATGAGTGGAGCGACATTAGGCGCCATGAGCAGTGACAAAGGCGTCTTAATGGGCATGTCTGCTTTGGCTGGAGAGTGTGTGTGTGTGTGTGTGTGTGTGTGTGTGTGTGTAGTGATATAAATGGAACGGGCAGGCTTGGCCTCTTGTCTGAGTGGAGAGCAGTGGGTGGGCAGCGGTACTTGGTAATGAAGTCAGCTCCATCGAGCTGAAATCTCAGTTAAAAGACGCCTTGTATGTGAAGCTTTTATTGCCTCATTGTCACTCTCAAATAATCCTATCCATTTTACATGAATATGTCACCGTTGGTGCCGCACGGTGGACGAGTGGTTAGCATGCTGGCCCCACGGTAAGGAAATCAGGAAGACCTGGGTTGGAATCTCTGTGTGGAGTTTGCGTGTTCTCCCTGTGCATGTGTTGGTTTTCTTCGGGTACTCAGGTTCATTGTACCCAGGTATGAGTGTGAATGGTTGTTTGTCTAGTATATGTGCCCTGTGATTGGCTGGCAACTAGTCTAGGGTGTACCCCGCCTTTCACCCAAAGGATAGGCTAATGAGGATAAGTGTTCTAGAAAATGGATGGATGTCGCCGTTTGTGAAAGTTCTCATTACAGTCGTGCCCTCACTCTGGATTTTTAGTCAATCAAATTTTGGGGGTAAAATTATGTAAAAAGTTCACAAAATTCAGTTACATAAATTCAGCGCTTTGGAATAAAGAAAGAAGAGAACCTTCACATGTGAACACTTTTAAGTGAAATCAACGCTAGATAGCTTAGCCCTCGACTGCCTGCTCTGGCGATTGTGGGTAAATTGTCACAATCTGCACTATTCTGCCCCCTGTTGTCTCTATTCTGTCCTGCAGCAGACTCCTGCCTTGTTCTCCGGGTCTGCACACCTGTTGCCCATCAGCCATTAGGCCTTCATATGCCACTCTGCTTCCATTGTTCCTCTGTCAGATCGTTTGCTTTGCCATGCCTGCACATTGCACGCTTCATTTTTGCTCCTGACCTTTTGTCTCTCTGCCTTGTAATTCTTTCGTTGTACTATTAAATCATTTTTACATTTGTCTTGGGGTCCTCAACTCCTGGCACCAGGGCCACCCAGCGTAACGTAGCCTCCGTAACCCACCGTCACATTTGGGCAATGTGCAGTGGAACGCTAAAAAAGATAAACATGAAACGCGAAATAAATATGTTCACAAATACAAATTAACTTCCTTCTTCTTTTTTCGTTTACCGTCACAAACAAGATTTTAGACGAGGGACCCGCTGCTCGTTGCTCGTTCATATCAGACTCTAAAAGTGTCCAATAGCACCAGAAAAGTTGCTCGATTTGTTACCAGTTTCTCACAAGAGGCGGCTCATGACCAGTGTGTTGAGAAAGAATACCGCAGGGTACCCAGCATGCCTTGCGGAAATATTGGCTTGTACACTTGTTGATAAAGTGCATTCTTTTGTGTTTCTTTGTGATCATCCACTGTCCTTTCCACACAGATACGACAGTTATTCTCGGATGAAGCTAATAGTGTTGTTTTGAAAGCAGACATTCCTGCGCGGTGTTTTAAATGAAAGCCAAATGAAAAGCATTTGGGAAATAACGCATGCTGTGTATTTCATTTATGTCCGCAAACATGATACATAACTTCTTCTCTTCCAAGTCTTACTGCACACATCTGTGACCGCTAAATCCAGATGAATTGCTGCCATTAAGTCGCCGTTTTTTTTTTTTTTTTTTTGTAAATCCTCACCAATCAAACGTGTCTGTGTGTTGTTGATGATGTTCTGGCATCATTAGTGTGCAACGCTCATGACAAGAACCCACATGACATAAAGGATGAGAATGATGTAGAGGCGCTAATAAACACGCTGCACAGTCAAACCAACCTTGATGGTATTTTTACTGGCATCTTTTCACAAGTTCAGTAATCCCTCGTTTATTGCTGTTAATTAGTTCCAGACTCAACCTGGATAAATGAATTTCCACAATGTAGGATTCCTTATTTAAAAATGGAACATTTTTGTAGTTAGTGCATTGAAAACCTGTGTTAGACCTTCTAAATATGTTTATAAAAAATTTTAGAGCCCTCCAGGCATGAAATAACACCCCTATAGTCACCTTTACACTCTTATTACCCAATATAGTAGACATGATCAGAGAAACTAAGACATAAATAAGACTGTATGATGCGGTAAATGTTTTCCGGTGCTAGGAAAGCTGAATGGTGAGCTAACAGGAAGTGACATTGGGAGTTTGGAGTTGACTTTTATCCTGGCCTATGTAACAACCACAACAGTACCACATGTCAGGGATTAGGGATGCGAGCTACATATTTTTTTCAAGCCAACACTACGGTGGCCGAGAAGTGCAAAACAGGCACTTTAACAAAAAGCCAAACAAAGGGAATGCACCAAATCCCAGAGTTATGGGATGTGATAAGTTTTGTACCAATTAACTCCAGGGAGTTGGTACATTCTGGTTAATGTTGGTGTAATTTCAGTTACAGGGACTGTACCACTGTAAGATTAGATTAGATTAGATTAGATTAGATTTATTTGTCCAGGGGAGATTCGTCTTCATTGACATTACATTACAATGACAATATTCCAAAGACCACAGATCACATACTACAACGGTATACCATCATTAAAATATTTGATGCACTCCTGTAGTACACCTCCTGCTTCCGTCTGGTAAGTACCATTTAACAACTCCCAACGACCGGCCACAAAACGGGCAAAACATGATGCCAATGTCCCGCCACAACTCTAAATCTTACCACTTCCTGTCTCCACCAGAGCGTCATTGCAGCACACCAGCAGGCATAGCAGATTAAATTAAAATGGGACAAAATGCATTATGGGAAAACATTCATTCATTCATTCATTTTCTACCGCTTTTTCCTCACGAGGTGCTGGAGCCTATCCCAGCTGTCTTCGGGCGTAAGGCGGGGTACACCCTGGACTGGTCGCCAGCCAATCACAGGGCACATATAGACAAACAACCATTCACACTCACATTCATACTTATGGACAATTTGGAGTCGCCAATTAACCTAGCATGTTTTTGGAATGTGGGAGGAAACCGGAGTACCCGGAGAAAACCCATGCATGCACGGGGAGAACATGCAAACTCCACACAGAGATGCCCGAGGGTGGAATTGAACCCTAGTCTCCTAGCTGTGAGGTCTGTGCGCTAACCCCTAGACCACGTGCCGCCCCTATGGGAAAACATATTCAACCAAAATCAAATTAAATTGGTACTTGTATTGTATATTTTCTAGCTACCTTTTCAGTGTTAAGTTGCTGCGTGATGAGTTTAGCGATTTTTTTTTTTAGCTTGTCTGGATTTCACTGATGGCTCGTGATTGGCTACTGCTAGAGAAAGAGCTACAGTTCCCTCACTGACTCGCAAGCGGCACAGCATTTCAACGATTAGTAGTAGTTCTGAAGTAACAGAGATGCGACAAGATTAGAACATAGGCATAAATAAACTATAATATAAGCTTTACTTACTGTATACTGTATCTGCTTTTGCATGAAAGGAAATGAAGTGATGGATGGATGCGGTGTATTGGGGATAGAGGAGGTTGTGCAAGGGTGGTATTGTGTAAAAAAGTAAACTCACGTCTTTGAGCATGTTCATGAAGCGTGCTCCAAAGCGCCAGGGCTTGTGTCGGTGGCACTGAAGCGAACTGACCGTGATCTGTGCGGCCCGTTGCGAGGCGGCCGCCACCATGTAGACGGCGTCATACATCAGAGATGCTTCCGTCTGCAAAGACACGCCCCCTCATCAACATTCACAGTTACGGAACAATTGGCTGGGGCCTAAGTGGTCCTTTTACACAATCACAAAGCAGCGCCGTCGCTTGCTGTGCTCAGACTCCCGACGTTTGCTGACAGGAGCTCCAATTAAATGTTGTGTTTCCCAAAATAGATCTGCTGTTTGCGAGTTTCCATGTCTTCTCCCGGTGATTCAATCGGGATATTTGGAACGGCCTCGTTTCACATCCCAGTTCACAAGCAACATTAGCATGCGGGGTAATGATGTTTTTTTTTTTGTTAGCATTTACACAACCGTAAATAACCTCAAGCCTTTAATGACCCTCATTATAAGAAGATAAACAAGTAAATGTGGGAATGAAAGGAGCTGCTGCACAAACCCTTAGA
Organism: Doryrhamphus excisus; assembly: GCF_030265055.1. NCBI lineage: Eukaryota > Metazoa > Chordata > Actinopteri > Syngnathiformes > Syngnathidae > Doryrhamphus > Doryrhamphus excisus. Next base: position 1,036,591 of record NC_080473.1, read on the forward strand.
CTGTCAAAATATGTCCTACTTATTTATTCTTTGGTCCTCAACACTTCCATCACTAACATCTTTAAAGGAAGAGGCACCATCCTTATATGAGACATGAACACACGTCTTTCTTTTCTGAGGGTTGTAAAGATATAAAAACAGCTAAAAAGAGGTAGCCAAGAATGCATGTCCTGGGACGCACCTGTAAAAAACCTCCAAAAAGCGCCAACAACGCCCCATTGACATCATGTGAACCAACAGCTACAGCGACATTGTTACTATTATTGTGTGAATCCGTAACTGCTAGCATGCTAACACATAGCATAATAGCGCAATGTACCAGGAACGCTAAATGTCCTGATTGAGTTGTCCAATCTCACCGTCATCATTCCCTCCATCATTCCCGTCTCGGCTTTGGAGGGAGCCTGCAGTCGCTCCATGGACCACCTCTCCACCACCGAGGCCACCTGAGGGCTATCGATGTTGAGCAGCCGGAATCCCGTCATGTTGACCCCGCTGTAGCGGTACGGCTCCAGATCCAGTGCAAACAGGTCCTGCAGAGACGCGACATTGACGTCATCCCTTTGCAACGTCGAGGGAGACAATAAGTGAGTAAACCACTCAAAAAGGAAAATAAATATCATGTGCAAAACAACTTCATGAAGCCACCGAATGGAAAATTTACAATTTGTTAGAGAATAATGAGACGTACAATTGAATCAAACAGAATCAGACGCCATCATGAACACATGGCTAGAGAAAATTCATTCTGAGACAATGAAGGGCAGACTCGCATGCCTAGACACCCAAAGCAGGTGATAAGCACGTGGAGGACTTGGGCAAAAGATAGTGGGCCTCTTGTGTCGAGCAGGTAGTCACAGCAAGTCAGTGTCACATTAATGTGTCATGTATTTTTATGTATGTTAGAGCAGTGATTTTCAACCACTGTGCCGCGGCACACTAGTGTACCTTGAGAAACCGTCAGGTGTGCCGTGAGGAATTATCCATTATCACTTTTTATAATTAACATTTATTAATCATTTGCAAATATGATGTCAATACCCATTATGTCAATAGTATACATGGACCCAAATATTCCAATTCACTTTGGTTTATTTGCTCAAACGGAAAGAATTGAACAGGGATGGAATATTCCTTTAACCAATCCGATTGAGGGATCTTGTACCCGCTCAAACGGAAAGTTGTCAGGGTGCGTTCTTCTTCCTGGTGTTTTTCTTCTTCTGTTGTTTATTGGCGGTTGGCAAGCAGCTTTCGTATGCATTAGCGCCATCTGTGCAACAGAATCTAAACCCTTCTATACGCCATTCACAAGTCCAGTTTTATTAAAAAAGAAAATATATATCTATATAAAACATGTCCTGAGTTTAATTATAAATTTAAACGAAAAATATAAATTTTTAAATTATCCCGGGTGCGTTCTTTCAGCGCATGCTCAGATATGACGTAACACGCAGATCCAGATGTTCTTCATTTTTAAAAATGGAGGCCAGCAATCGGCACTGGACTAAGAAAAGATTGTTTTTGATTCAAACTAAATTTCAAGACTGAACAGACGAAAAACTGGCAATACGGAGTTATTCCAACAAGTGAAAGAATAACTCGGGGAAGTCGGTATCACGTGATGTTGATGTTTACGTTTTACTGGGCATGCCCTATTGACTATTCTGTTTGATTTTCACGGCGCATGTAGACAAGAGATTGGAATATTCCTTTCTATGGATACCATTGTTTCCCGAAAGGTCATTCGGAAAGAGAAAAAGTGGTGGCTACTGTGGAGTGTCTGTGGTGTAAAGACTGGCATAGCGATGTAATATTGGTCCGTGTGGCAACACCTACCTTGTTCCTCCGATTTACTTATTGATGCACGTGTGAGGTCGTGGTGACATTTTGTAACATTTTTGGTTGGTGGTGTGCCACAAGATTTTTCCAATGTAAAAAAACGTGCCGTGGCTCAAAAAAGGTTGATAATCACTGTGTTAGAGGGTGCATTGTCAGAAATAATATTAGAAATGCTGGGGTGTGAGGCCCACATAATGAAACTTTGATATTTTGTAAAGCTTACTAAGAGATTTTCGGTTCTCTTTGATATGATGCTGTCATATTATGACATAATTCCCATAGCATTATAACTTCCTCTGTAAGCTACTCATAGTATTATGGGGAAAAAATTATGTAGAATTTCATTTTCTTGAATAACTTCTTAGCATCTCGCTGTGTGTTGCTTTCCAAAGTATCAAAGTGGCAAAGTTGCATCTTTTCATTTTTCACTGGAGGGAAAAGCATTGGGATCCACATTACGGTGGCGTCTCTGGTGGAAAACCCGCATCTACACTTGGGCTGGATTAGTCGGATTAGCATACCAAGAGTCGTCATCAGATCACAGCCTTCAGTGCCTTTCAAATGACCTTTAGGTGTTTTACAGCGGGTGCTTCCTTACCAGCGTGGTGAAGAAGAAGTGGTAATATTCCGTCATCATCCCCATGGATAGGATCTACACGGAGAGGGAAAAGATGTCATGATATCATGTCGGCGCTTTCAAAGTGCAGCTTTATCCACCAAAGCAACGTTAGCCGCTATCCAAGAGGGTGCACGCAATGTTAGCGTGGTGTTTGCAATTAATTTTGCGTGCAGATTTTGCTTCTAAACGTGTGTATGTCTCGCTCCGAAATAGGCTCTGCTGGGATTTGGATATAAACACAGGATTTCTGCAGAGGAATGGAATTTGACTAATCTCGCACACGGTCAAGATAAGCCAAAATAACCAAGGAAGACATTGAAAGTTGGAACGGGCCTCCTTGGCCGGGCGTTCTCACCTGCTTGAGCACATCGGCGGACGTTTGGTAGGAGCAGTCAAAGATGACGTAAAACTCCTTCCCTTTCTTCATTTCCTTCAAGAGAGGACGCGCGTCTTTGCTTCCCGTGGGCAGCTGGCGGATCTTGATTTTAATGCTGTATCTGGACGGGGCTTTGATCAACTCTTGCAAACGAATCAGACCTTCGATACAAATGGAGCATGTCAACGCGAACCAGTGGCCATGGCTCATGCCTTTTTTTGTGTAAATAAAATACTGTAAATCATACATGAAACAAATATTTTGTGTAATGTGGCGTAAATAGCAGTCATGTGACTAATAGAATCTAAATTTCAGACTCAACCACCACTTAGGATTCAATGTTAAGAAATGGAATTTTCATTATTGGAGCATAGAAAACCTGTTCACAACTTTCTAAATATATTCTTAGAGCCCTCCAGATGTGAAATAACACCCCTACAGTCACATTTAAACTCCTGTTGTCGTCGTTTACATCACATTGGGCAACTCTTATGCTGCAGGGACTCTAGATGGTTGCTAGCTAGCAGGCAAACCATTCATTCATTCATTCAATTTCTACCGCTTATCCTCACAAGGGTCGTGGGGGTGCTGGAGCCTATCCCAGTTGTCTTCAGGCGAGAGGCGGGGTACACCCTGGACTGGTGGCCAGTCAATCACAGGGCACATATAGACAAACAACCATTCACACTCTCATTCATACCTATGGACAATTTGGAGTCGCCAATTAACCTAGCATGTTTTTGGAATGTGGGAGGAAACCGGAGTACTCGGAGAAAACCCACGCATGCACGGGGAAAACATGCAAACTCCACACAGAGATTGAACCCTGGTCTCCTAGCTCAACCGCCGTGCAGCCTAGCTTTGAATTTATTTCTTCTAAACTTAAGAAGCTAAAAAAAACTACCACTTCCACATGGAAGGGGAGGATAACTTTCTTTCACTCAATCATGTGGGACATGGCATGTTAAGGTAATGTCATGTATGCCGATGTTGTGTGTCATTACTACCATCTAGTGGCCTCGTTTATCACAGTTTATTGGTTCCAGACCCTACTGTGATAAGTGAATTTCCACAAAGTAGTAAACATAATAAGATGAAATAAGACATCAAAGACATAATATATATATAAAACATAACATTATTAGTACTTCCTGCCGTAGCAGTTTTCTATCAACAATTATATTACTGACACCCAGTGGCCAGTGTAAAAAAAACACATATCATCACAAAGTCTATCAATGCATCTTCTGAATGCCTTATATTTGTATTTTACTCAATTTAGCCATTTTTATGTTGGAAAAGGCAAAACACGTGTACATTTTGCTCAAATTAGCATATCTTTGAGGGACCATTATATTACAAAAATTAAGCTGATTTGTTGGAGAAAGGCCTGTACGCATTCAGCATTTGTTGAAGTTAACTGCAAACCTCTGGACCAAAAATAGAGTACAACCAATCACCACATAGTTGCAATTTAGCATCTGGGATTGACAAGATTTCCCACTTTGTCTGACAGTCCTTGAACGCATCATAGCTGTGTGCTGAGAAGCAGTGGAGGAATCCCTCGCAGCTTTTCAAAAATATATTCCTTAACAAATCACTGTTTTGTCACCAAATATAGCCTAGAATTAATCAAAAACTATCCATACTTTTTTACAATTTCATTTTTTTTGCCTAAATTAAGCATTTTCAAGCATAAAAATGGCTAACTAAAGTAAATAAACTATAACAGATATAAAGCATTCAGAAGATGAATCCAAATGATGATGATATGTGGTATTCTAAATTGACTATAGGGGTGTTATTTCATGTCTGGGGGCCTCTAATAATGTTAAAAAAGATGCTGTATATGTCCAGTATGTGTGGACGGACTGCAGTAACGCCACTCACCCGTGGCGTCCTCGTAGACGACCGTAACGGTCTTCCACTTGTAGTACTGTACCACGTCCAGCACCGCTCGACTTATGGAGGCGTATTCGGGGTAGAGGTTAATGTAGAAGCTGTCTTTGTTGTCCACTGACGGGTGTTTCCAGCGTGTCTGAATGTGAGGGACTTCCAGGGCGTTGCAGATGGACTGGACCGCGCTGACCGACGAGCTGTGGGAGGGCCCAAACACGGCGCCAACGCCCAGCGCCAACTGGTCGCAGGCTGAAAAGGCCAAAACGGTTTGAATGACGGAACACAACTAAGAAAACCAAAAGGTGAGGTTCTTACCTCTGCGGGACGCCTCGAAGCTGTCAAATAAATTTATTCTCTGGATGTCGTAGGTTAGCGTGGTGTTTGGCATTAAGGTTCGATTCCGGTTGATGTTGGTGACCGCAAATTTAAAGGCCAGCTCCTCCACACTGATGGGCTCGTTCTCCAGAGTCTCGAAGATGCCGCCTGCGTGAAGAGTCGAACCGAGGTACATGCAAACAAAGTCATGATTGGGTACCTGCTCGTTTAGTAGCAGGGAGGTATTTGGTGATTTGGGGGTCCATTGGGGGCCCTACATCCTTGTACTGCACTGACAAAATTTTATTTCTCTTTTAAATTGTATTTTTAGATTATTTTAATTATGTTAATCACTCACATTTGTGTGGCGTAAATCCGTTTTTATGGGATGTTTAGGGACCCCTGGAAATCTTGCGTCCCTAGGCAATTGCCTGTGTTTGCCTGATAGTAAGTTGGCCCCTGTTTAGTCGAATTTATTGAGTTTATTTATTATAAACAAATAGACTAACCACATACTGTAGACCAGACTGGTGAAAACCTTCCAGTAATAAAAATGAAAGGGAAATATGGTTTATTATTGCACTTAAAAAAGGTTTTGCGTTCATTATTCCATTTGAATCGACTAATATTTGTACACATTAACAATTATCTGCTCAAGGCCAGAGGACTCTTGTCTCCAGAATGAGTCCTCCACATGCTGATCACCTGATTCAAATAGACTTGGGTGTCTAGGCATGTGAGTCTGCCCTTCACAAGAGGAGGACATAACCCCTCCCCAACAGCAGGCTTTTACTTGACTGACACTTTGATCAACTCTCTCACTCACAGTGCAACCAAAAGTAACATAATGACTGGAATATGGAGGTATCAGAATAACACGGAACAATTCGTACACATTCATTCATTCATTCATTTTCTACCGCTTTTTCCTCACGAGGGTCGTGGGGGTGCTGGAGCCTATCCCAGGTGTCTTCGGGCGTAAGGCGGGGTACACCCTGGACTGGTGGCCAGCCAATCACAGAGCACATATAGACAAACAACCATTCACACTCACATTCATACTTATGGACAATTTGGTGTCACCAATTAACCTAGCATGTTTTTGGAATGTGGGAGGAAACCGGAGTACCCGGAGAAAACCCACGCATGCACGGGGAGAACATGCAAACTCCACACAGAGATGGCCGAGGGTGGAATTGAACTCGGGTCTCCTAGCTTTGTGGCCTGCATGCTAAAGACTCGGCCTGCTCGTAGTAATATTCATTCATTTTTATATACTGTATGCTAACTTTCTATAAACACTTTTTAACATCATTAGAGCCCTGTAATATATACACCCTGATATAACACCCCTATATTCACCTTTACGCTCCTATTATTCAAACAGCTAACCAGTCAGTCTTGAATTTCTTTGAAATTTAAGAAGCAAAATCTTACCACTTCCACACGGAATGGGGGGAAAAGTTAGTTTCACTCTATCATGTGGGACATGGCTGATTTCACGCACTTCATGCTAACTCTCAGCTCCTTTTCACTGCACTCTAACTTTTACTTCCTGGTTCGTGGAGGATGACACCGGATTTATAACGGTTCATTGGTTCCAGACCCGGCTGCGATATCGGAATATTTTCACAGTTAGAGCATAGAAAACCTGTTTAAATACTGTGTTGTTTTTAACATTAATAGAGGCCATTAAACATGAAATAACACCCCTATAGTCACATTTACATTTCAATTACAACACATTACGCAACTCCCATGCTGTAAGCACTCGAATCGGCTGTGAGCTAGCGAGCTAACCAGTGAGTGGTAGGTTTTTGGCTTCTTGAGTTTAGAAGAAAGTAATTCCTCACAGAATCAGGTACTATAATTACTGCCACACAGTGACCATGATCGTAAATATCACCTGCATTTCCATATGTTTTGACGTATAACAGACATACAGCCAGGGGCGTCACTAGGTTCTGAGGACAGGGATGCACTGGATATGAACGAATGTAGTAGACATTCCAAAAAATCCAAATAACGAACAAGAATCGGGATATAACTTTCCCACTTTTGTACAGATTTAGTAGAGATACTCAATTGTTTTAGGCCACCATTAAATTTACACAAGTACACATAATCAATACTGCAAAACCGCTGCTCAAGCTCTGCAACCATTCTGTCCAGTGGACAGTGATAATAATCATTATTATATTATTAATTCGCCTATTATTATTTCTATCATCATTATTATTCTTCTGATTATTACTACTACTACTACTACTAGTAGTAGGCTAGTATTAGCCTGCTTATTGGCTTGATTATTAGCCTGCTTTTGTTCTATTATATGAAATTTGTCAGAGAGTTTTTTTGTAAAAAAAATCTCTGACATTTTTTTTGTAAAAAAAAATCTAATTATTTAGGGGGGCTTCAGTAATTCAATAATTTTGCACTATTATATGAAATTTGTCAGAGATTTTTTTTTTTTTAAAAAGCAATTTAAAAAATCAATAAAAATATCAAATTATTTAGGGGGACTTCAGTAATTCAATAATTTTGCCCTACTATATGAAATTTGTCAGAGATTTTTTTTGTAAAAAAAAATCAATAAAAAATATCAAATTATTTAGGGGGGCTTCAGTAATTCAATAATTTTGCCCTACTATATGAAATTTGTCAGAGATTTTTTTTGTAAAAAAAATCAATAAAAAATATCAAATTATTTAGGGGGGCTTCAGTAATTCAATAATTTTGCCCTACTATATGAAATTTGTCAGAGATTTTTTTTGTAAAAAAAAATCAATAAAAAATATCAAATTATTTAGGGGGGCTTCAGTAATTCAATAATTTTGCACTACTATGTGAAATTTGTCAGAGATTTTTTTTGTAAAAAAAATCAATAAAAAATATCAAATTATTTAGGGGGGCTTCAGTAATTCAATAATTTTGCCCTACTATATGAAATTTGTCAGAGATTTTTTTTGTAAAAAAAAAATCAATAAAAAATATCAAATTATTTAGGGGGGCTTCAGTAATTCAATAATTTTGCCCTACTATATGAAATTTGTCAGAGATTTTTTTTGTAAAAAAAAAATCAATAAAAAATATCAAATTATTTAGGGGGGCTTCAGTAATTCAATAATTTTGCCCTACTATATGAAATTTGTCAGAGATTTTTTTTGTAAAAAAATATCAATAAAAAATATCAAATTATTTAGGGGGGCTTCAGTAATTCAATAATTATGCCCTAGTATATGAAATTTGTCAGAGATTTTTTTTGTAAAAAAAAATCAATAAAAAATATCAAATTATTTAGGGGGGCTTCAGTAATTCAATAATTTTGCACTACTATGTGAAATTTGTCAGAGATTTTTTTTGTAAAAAAAAATCAATTTAAAAAATCAATAAAAATATCAAATTATTTAGGGGGACTTCAGTAATTCAATAATTTTGCAATCCGTCCACACATACTGGACATATACAGCATCTTTTTAACATTATTAGAGGCCCCCAATAAAAAATATCAAATTGCTGAAACCCCCCTAAAATAGGCCTAATGATGCCACTGTAAACAGCCATAATTGTTAATTAATTGATCTTTTGAAAACCGCGATATAGCGAGAGATCAATAAACGAACCTCGATATTGCAAGGGACGACTGACCATTCATTCATTTGTGATGGTGGACAGGCAACAGGGCGTAGTGATACGATGGGACAGAAGGGGGGGGGTTTAACAATTTAATGCCAAAATATCCCATCTCTCCCTTTAATACAGGTAAGCCAACCCATATGCAGATATGCTAAAAAGGTGTATGTATTTAAACCCTTTAAACATATATAATCATGTAACATGTAACAAAAAGGTTTTCCAGTGGTGATAGTTTGACCCTGGAATGGATGAATTTGACGTCCACCATTTCAAATGAGCGTCTGCTGCAGTTTGCAGAAAGGACAAAAAGCAGAAAATGAACGCTTTCACCTCACTTTAATGTGCATAAAAAAACGAGAGAGGTCATGCAGTCGTGTACGAAAAATCCAATTAGGAGAAGGTATTTCTTGTTTTTTTTTTTTTTTCCACCCACGTGGAGACCTTGATTGTGAATGACCTTTTTCTTTGGCGGCTGCGGCGCCTCAAAGCCCAAACTGAGAGAGCCTTGTCTGCTGGCTAAAAGCATGCTCACAAGTGCTAATCCTAATTACGGCCACCGAGCCTCGGCAAGCGGCCGCTATAGGAGCACTGGTTAAAAATACTTCCTAATTCTGGGACTTCACGAGAAACAAGTCCAGCCTCCCGAGGGCACCTTCTTTCAGCGCAGACAGCAAACAAGCGCATGAGGTGGTTTCCAATCAGCCATTTTTTTTGTTGTTTTCCTCATCTCTTTACTAGACACCTCCAAACAGATGGTCCGCTCCGCACACAAGGCCAAAATAGCAGCAACACAAAACTAGATTTACTGATTTACATCTCAGTAGCCCAGATCTAATCATACACATAAAATCACATTATCTCCAGAAGGCTGCTAAGACAAGAATGAAGGCATCAGGGAAATTTTGCAGCAATAATAGCGAGAATACATTATTATCATTACTTCTAACATTTGGCTGAATAAAGTGAGCAAGATATTACAATCATTACATGCAAAACATGTCATTTTGTGACATACGTACTATAATGTCCTGTGATTGAACAGTCCATATATTGCTTGGCAGGACTAATTCATCTATTCTATAGTCTACCTTAATCCGGTGGGACGATAAGAAATGCTGCAATCACAAACAATGCAAGCATCAAAAATAAATTCTAAAGGGAAATGCTACAAATGGCACAAAACGTTCATTCATTCATTTATTTTCTACCTCACGAGGGTCGCGGGGGTGCTGGAGCCTATCCCAGCTGTCTTCAGGCGAGAGGCGGGGTACACCCTGGACTGGTGGCCAGCCAATCACAGGGCACATATAGACAAACAACCATTCACACTCACATTCATACCTATGGACAATTTGGAGTGGCCAATTAACCTAGCATGTTTTTGGAATGTGGGAGGAAACAAACAACACATGGTTCCCCAGGCTACCAGTTGATGTTATCCAAGCTACCAGGCTGTTAGCCAAGCTACCAGGCAGTTAGCCATGCTAACCAGAAATTACCTAAGCTACCTGGAAGTTATTCAAGCTCCCAGGTAGTTAGCCATGCCACCTACAAGTTAACCAAACTACCAGGAAGTTAGCCATGCTACACGGAAATTACCTAAGATACCTGGAAGTTATTCAAACTACCAGGAAGTTATCCATGCTAACCAGAAATTACCCAAGCTACCTGGAAGTTATTCAAGCTACCAGGTAGTTAGCCATGCCACCTAGACGTTAACCAAACTACCAGGAAGTTAGCCATGCTAACCAGAAATTACCTAAGTTACCTGGAAGTTATTCAAACTACCAGGTAGGTAGCCATGCCACCTAGAAGTTAACCAAACTACCAGGAAGTTAGCCATGCTACCCAGAAATTACCTAAGCTACCTGGAAGTTATTCAAGCTACCAGTTAGGTAGCCATGCCACCTAGAAGTTAACCAAACTACCAGGAAGTTAGCCATGCTACCGGAAGCTATCCAAGCTACCAGGAAGTTAGCCATGCTACCACAAGGTTATTCATGCAAACAGGAAGTTATCCATGCTCCCAGGCCATGGTTCTCAGTCAGAAAAGACTGGATTGCACCCTTCGGGATGAACGTAGCCCCAGGCGGACTTCACTAGTGAGAGAAGACTGGAGTGTCAGATCGACAGGTGGACCGGCACAGCTTCTGCAGTAACATGGTCGCCACCAGGACCGTGGTTTTGAATAGAGAACCAAAATGGACGGCGAAGCTTAGCAGTTGATCTGCAGTACGTTCCACCCTCACATGGATCATGGATCTAATGGATCATAGACCAGAACAGCAAAATCAGAGGACTCTCGGTCTTCTAGAGCAGGGGTGCTCATTAAGTCGATCGCGATCTACCGGTCGATCGCGGAGGTGGTACTGGTCGATCGCTGGTCGATCGCGGCGTGACATTAAAAAAATATCATCCCAGCATCAATGCCGTCACTTGATTGATATACAGGGCAGCCATTCAGATGACAACTGAATGTTGCCCTTCGGGCGACCAATCAAATCAAACAACGTCTCTAAGTGCAGCAGAACTTACGATGTCAGCCTATCATCCATCCCCGTTACTTGATTGACATACAGGACAACCAGTCAGATGACAACTGAATTTTGACCTTTAGGTCACCGCTCATGCGTAAACAACGATGCAAAGTGCTAAGCTAGTCGGCGAATTGCGAGATTTTAAGCCCTCGCTAAAGTTTATGGTCACTAAAATGAGTGAAGGAGCTGGACCAAGTAAAAAGGCAAAAACTGGACCAAGTAAAAAGGCAAAAAACATATCACTTCCATACGGATATGGAATATTATACGGATATTATGATACGGATATTATCCATGACTGATAAACATTTGGAAGTGTGCTTGAGGCTGGCTATCAGCAGCTACTGTCCGGACTATGCATCCCTGGCTGGTTCAATTCAGTGCAAGTCATCAAAGTAAACTCAGGTAATTACAAAAAATGTTAATAGTTAATTATGTGTGTTTTGCAATATTGGCTCATTTGGTTATGTAAGGTACATCAACATACATTGTACGTACAAATAATCCTCAATACATTTGAAAATAAATAGATGTTTTGCATTTTTGTAGTGGGTAGATCATTTTGACTCGGTCATTTTAAAAGTAGCTCGCATGCTGAAAAAGTGTGAGCACCCCTGTTCTAGAGGAACCAGTTGAGGTGGCTCTAGTTCTAGTCTGGATGCCTACTGGCCGCCTCTCGGGTGCATTGTTGCGATCATGGCGATTATGTCTCACAGCTGGCCTGGGAACGCCGCTGAGCCAAGACGGTGGTCTGGGACCGGAAAGTCTGGACTTCCCAACTGAGTAAGTGGAAAAAATTGATTGCTGGACATAATCCAGTATAATGTAGCAAGAGTTGACACAGGAAGTGCAATGTTAAATCCTTTACACCAATAAAGATGTTGAAAATAAAAGAATATCGTCCGAGGGAAAGACAACAAGACACATGGAGTTAGAATCCATCAGGAAGAAAGGGAAAAACGATCCATTCATGCAAACTAACAAGCTGAACCTCTTCCACATTTCCCTTCCAAGCTACAATAGTTTTCTTGATTCATTGTCACGGCCGTTAGTGTGCAATTCAGCATAAAGAGCGCTGGTCCAAACAATCAGTAACATCAAATCAGCCTCAGGCAACACGCAACAGAAGCATAATGACTCCATGGAAGGACACGCAGCTCTTTGTTATTAAAAAGAGGGAAGAAGCTGATGTTTTTATAGATCAGGAAATGAGTTTGAAGATAGAAGATGCGAGTTGCAAACGCTGCTTCGGCCACGAGCAGGCGTGTTATCTTCCTCTGGAAAGCTCATTAGAACCACGCGGCTTCGTACCGACTCATTATGCCGCTGCATTCGTCCGCCTCGCTCGATTTTTAAATCCCAAAAGTTGGAAGTTCTGTTTGCACACAACTGAGATCAGAGTTCTGGGGGGGGGGGGTCAACATTAGTGCTGACCTGCCGACATGTCTGAATTTGTCATACTCAGGATGCGGTGTGACTCTTGACTACGTTTTTTTTCCCTGCTTTCAATTTCAAATTCAGTCTTTATAGTACACATCAACAAATAGATATGATCATTCATTACTCATTCATTCATTCATTCATTATTCATTCATTACATTATATGGATGCTGTATGGTATCATGTACCCAGAAAAAATTATTACGTTTGATTCATGTTCATGTTAAAGGTTAAATAACTGTTAATAGTTATCCTCCCTATCCGTGTGGAAGTGGTAAGTTTTTGGCTATTTCAGTTTAAAGGAAATAACTTGAAGGCTACCGTTTAGGTCGCTAGCTCTCGAGTTTGCGAGTTAGCATGTGTCTCAAGACCCTGCAGTTGCGCAATATGTTGTAAATAAAAAGAGTATAAATGTGACTATAGTCGTGTTTTGTCATGTCTACAGGGCTCTAATAATGCTTTGTTCATTTTAATCTGAAAAAAATAATTTGTCTACCCACCAACTATATGTGGTTTATTAAGTTTTTATTATTCATTCATTCATTCATTTTCCAACGCTTTTTCCTCACAAGGGTCGCGGGGGTGCTGGAGCCTATCCCAGCTTTCTTGAGGCGAGAGGCGGGGTACACCCTGGACTGGTCGCCAGCCTACAAAACCCCAAATGTAACATTAAGACGTTTTGTTGAATTGCGACCAAATTTGGTACACTCCTCTAGGGCACTGAGAATATGAGAAATGTTGCTTGAAAAACATGGCCGCCATTAACATCTTTGCAGCGACATGGGACATGGTGGGACTTAGCAGTTAATTGCCCATAAGCCGTAGATAAAATCTTCATTCATTCATTCATTTTCTACCGCTTATCCTCACGAGGGTCGTGGAGGTGCTGGAGCCTATCCCAGCTGTCTTCGGGCAAGAGGCGGGGTACACCCTGGACTGGTGGCCAGCCAATCACAGGGCACATATAGACAAACAACCATTCACACTCACATTCATACCTATGGACAATTTGGAGTCGCTAATTAACCTAGCATGTTTTTGGAATGTGGGAGGAAACCGGAGTACCCGGAGAAAACCCACTCATGCACGGGGAGAACATGCAAACTCCACACAGAGATGGCCGAGGGTGGAATTGAACCCTGGTCTCCTAGCTGTGAGGTCTGCGCGCTAACCACTCGACCGCCGTGCCGCCTAGATATAATCAGTCTGTCAATATTTCTGACAGAAAATAATCGAGAGCCACTGCATTACTGTAATGTTCTGCTTACTCCACATGGTGATATTCCCCATTGTTGGTTCGATCCCGTTTGATCTCCATGATTCATATTTTCTGTGACATTTTTCCTCATTGAACATGAATGGACAATTTCAATGTGTTACATTTAATATGACTGAACATTCTGCGCACTGTGACATGGTTTGGGTTGTAGAGTTGTCGTCTCTCCACCTAATGGTTGCTGGTTCAATTCTAAATCCGGGAATCAATTTCAACACACTTCTAGGATATTTCAATAGTCTACATTTCAGTTCAGCTTCAACATTTCCGAATTCACACACAATTTCAACTGAAATCTAGCTAGTTTCGTTTATTTTTACTTTTTATGTGAAAACATAATTAATGATTTATATTCAAAGAAAAAAAATGTAACGGACAATTTCAATGTCACCCACCTACTGGTGGAAATTCAAGTTACATTTAACATGACGTAACATTCTGTGCACTGTGACATGGTTTGGGTTGTAGAGTGGTGGTCTCTCCACCTGATGGTTGCTGGTTCAATTCTAAATCCGGGAATCAATTTCAACGCACTTCTCGGATATTTCAATATTCATTCTACATTTCAGTTCAGCTTCAACATTTCAGAATTCACACGCAATTTCAACTAAAATATACCTAGCTCCGTTTATTTTTACTTTTGATGTGAAAACTTACTTAATTAATGATTATATAAAATATATATAATGATAATATTTAGACCTAGTGACATTTAATAATGAATGGATTATTAAAACTAGCAAAAGAGTTACAGTTTGCTTCATTTCTCCAATGAATCAATACAGTGGAACATCCACTTCCATCATTCATTTGTTCCAAAAGGTCTGACAAAAGCCAAAACATCTGAAAACTGAGTCAATATTTCCCATAAGAAGTCATGTAAAACCAATTAATCCATTCCAGATGCCCGAAAAAAACATTTTGTAGAGAAAAATGACAGTTTAACATACAGAATATAATAATAAACATCAAATGGATAAAACTTATTGTTGACGCGGACATCCGGTACATTCTGGTGAGATGGTGACTAGTTTGTCACCGAGGCAAGGTTTAAGGGAAATTTTCGACAAAAAATTATTCTTGTGGCGTACGAAAAAAGATAGATCATAAAAACTACTTTGAGTGTGTTCTCAACTCCTGTTTCCGTGCCAGTGTTGTATTGTACAGAACAATGTCATCCAGGGAACTTGATGATGTCATGTTGGAAAATGATTCACGCAACAAATTGCTATTTTTTTTACTGTTATTGCGAGGAAAAGTGATCTGATTGTTAATAGGGCAGACAGCGCTGTGGGGCAATGCATGCTGGGAGGTCAGGAAAACAAGGAAGTGTGCTTATGCTGCAGGGGGACAAGCAGTGATTAGCCTGCAGCTACGTTGCTTCTGTTCCCTTCCCTTCAGAGCTCAGATGAAGATGAAGAGCATCTCGAAGCTCGAAGTACTATAAGGTATACTACTTTTTGTGTGTGTGTGTTTACTGAAGTGTGTACATGTAACTGACACCTGACACCTTGAGAGTCATGCTAGGCATCGAATAGCTCAACGCCTAGCGCTCTCAACTCTCATCCTGACGATCCTGGTTTGAGCGCAGGACGGAATTGGTTGGCCGAACCAGGCGGGTTACATACACGATACCGAGATTGATGCATTGTACCGCGTTTCAGAAAGCCCCTTAGGGTGTAGCTTTATGTAAAACAGGCTTTTGATTGGTGGACGGAGAACTGAACACTTCTATTCCCCTGATTGACAGACATTCATTCATTCATTTTCTACCGCTTTTCCTCACGAGAGTCGTAGCCTATCCCAGCTGTCTTCGGGCGAGAGGCGGGGTACACCCTGGACTGGGCGCCAGCCAATCACAGGGTATATGTACAGTGAAGAAAATAAGTATTTGAACACCCTGCTATTTTGCTATTTCTCCCACTTAGAAATCATGGAGGGGTCTGAAATTTTCATCGTAGGTGCATGTCCACTGTGAGAGAGATAAACTAAAAAGAAAAATCCAGAAATCACAATGCATGATTTTTTAACAATTTATTTGTGTGATACAGCTGCAAATAAGTATTTGAACACCTGTGTATCATCTAGAATTCTGACCCTGAAAGACCTGTTAGTCTGCCCATTAGAAGTCCACCTGCACTCCATGTATCATCCTGAATCAGATGCACCTGTTTGAGGTCGTTAGCTGCATAAAGACACCTGTCCACCCCATACAATCAGTAAGACTTTAACTTGTAACATGGCGAAGACCAAAGAGCTGTCCAAAGACACCAGAGACAAAATTGTACACCTCCACAAGGCTGGAAAGGGCTACGGAGCAATTACCAAGCAGCTTGGTGAAAAAAGGTCCACTGTTGGAGCTATCATTAGAAAATGGAAGAAGCTAAACATGACGGTCAATCTCAATCGGAGTGGAGCCCCATGCAAGATATCACCTCGTGGGGTCTCAATGATTCTAAGAAAGGTGAGGAATCAGCCCAGAACTACACGACAGGACTTGGTCAATGACCTGAAAAGAGCTGGGACCACCGTTTCCAAGGTTACTGTAGGTAATACACTAAGACGTCATGATGTGAAATCATGCATGGCACGAAAGGTTCCCCTGCTTAAACCAGCACATGTCAAGGCCCGTCTTAAGTTTGCATATGACCATTTGGATGATACAGAGGAGTCATGGGAGAAAGTTTTATGGTCAGATGAGACCAAAATAGAACTTTTTGGTCATAATTCCAATAAGCGTGTTTGGAGGAAGAAGAATGAAGAGTACAATCCGAAGAACACCATCCCTACTGTGAAGCATGGGGGTGGTAGCATCATGCTTTGGGGGTGTTTTTCTGCACATGGGACAGGACGAGTGCACTGCATTAAAGAGAGGATGACTGGGGCCGTGTATTGTGAGATTTTGGGGAACAACCTCCTTCCCTCTGTCAGAGCATTGAAGATGGGTCGTGGCTGGGTCTTCCAACACGACAACGACCCGAAGCACACAGCCAGGAAAACCAAGGAGTGGCTCCGTAAGAAGCATATCAAGGTTCTAGCATGGCCCAGCCAGTCTCCAGACCTGAACCCAATCGAAAATCTTTGGAGGGAGCTCAAACTCCGTGTTTCTCAGCGACAGCCCAGAAACCTGACTGATCTAGAGAAGATCTGTGTGGAGGAGTGGGCCAAGATCCCTCCTGCAGTGTGTGCAAACCTGGTGAAAAACTACAGGAAACGTTTGACCTCTGTAATAGCAAACAAAGGCTACTGTACCAAATATTAACATTCATTTTCTCAGGTGTTCAAATACTTATTAGCAGCTGTATCACACAAATAAATTGTTAAAAAAATCATGCATTGTGATTTCTGGATTTTTCTTTTTAGTTTATCTCTCTCACAGTGGACATGCACCTACGATGAAAATTTCAGACCCCTCCATGATTTCTAAGTGGGAGAAATAGCAAAATAGCAGGGTGTTCAAATACTTATTTTCTTCACTGTATATAGACAAACAACCATTCACACTCACATTCATACCTATGGACAATTTGGAGTCGCCAATTAACCTAGCATGTTTTTGGAATGTGGGAGGAAACCGGAGTACCCGGAGAAAACCCACGCATGCACGGGGAGAACATGCAAACTCCACACAGAGATCACCAAGGGTGGTCTCCTAGCTGTGAGATCTGCGTGCCAACCACTTGACCGCCGTACAGCCCAGCCTTTAATTCATTTCTTCTAAACTTAAAAAGACATCAAATATCGTATGTTTTGTGCCATTACTATTGCCTAGTGACCAGAATACTACATATCACTTGTATTTCAATATGTTCAGAGTAATAATGAACCATAGTCTACCACAAAACAATTCATAGTCATTTGTAGTTCTTGTTCTGAGACTCAACCGCTGTTGAACTTATTGAAAGATTACGTTGTGTAATCTTGTCGTTGTATCAAACTATGATGTCACGCTGGTAATTCTTGGAATTGATCTTGTTTGGTTCCCTTAGCTGATCCATACCGTTCCACTGCTTACTGTGTTGCAGTGGAAACAGCGACAAGAAGATTTACTGTACCAAACCAGAACACAGCAAGCCGAACTGAACCGTACCACTCAGTAGACACATGACTAAACTGATTGTTTGTTTCCGATTAGCGTCCGTCACTTTTACGACGTGCATTTCTTCCGTGAAAGGGAGTCTTTTAGGAAGAAAAAGGACAATGATGTAGTGTTTTACTTTCTCCTCCCTCTCTAAACCAAGCACACCAGGATCTTTCCAACTTGGGCCCAGGCCAGCCTCGAGAATGAATGAGGCGGTCCGAAGCGGCCTACGATCCTCGTTTGATCTGGAGTACTGAGCTCTCTTTGTTTGACTGGTGACATCCAACATTTCCACTGAATAAATTAAGGGATTGTGTTTTGGTTTCTGCATGACGATGAACAAGATGAAGATCATCACATCATCAGATATAGACGTAGAGATCGATATTGCAACTTTGGCAAGGAAAACCCTCCCCAGTACTCGCTGCCATATGTGAAGAGTTTCAGCATAAAGACGATTAGTGTTTGCTTGTTTAAGGGCTTTGATGGGAGGACGGGGGGATTTAACCATTATTACCAACCCCAGTGAGAAGAGTGAAAGCCCGTCCCAATCTGACGCCGACACTTGCCAAGGCAGAGGACTGTTAATTGGAGCGGGCCTGGCACCATATGGGAGAGATTAGCATGTGATGAGAATGACAAAGATTAGGCCTCCCGGAGACTAGCAGATGATTGAGACAGATTAGCGACATAGAGCACAGATTGACACGGGAAGAGCGGCGCCGACCTGCTAGTCTGTAAAGTTTCACAACGGATGTCGGAGCGGGACGGTGGGGGTAAGGCTGAGCACCGCCCTGCTGACCGTTGAAGGGATTTCGTCCACCGAGAAGACATCTGTTTGTTTGAATTCAGTTTTGGATAAATCTACCTGGATTAGTTGTATCTGTTTCAATGCTAGTGTTCCAGACAACGTTGCTGTGCTCAATTTGACCTGCAATTAATCAACAATCAATTTTGCCCAATCAGATTCTTTGCAAACAATTCATCGTAGATCAGTAGGTATTTTTCCAAAGATGTTTAAGCAAACAAATGTTTATTCTGTTACATTCATAAGGTGTGGAAGTTATCTTTAATGTCAACTAAATCTAAACTGATTTGAGCAACAATCTTATCCCGAGAATTTGCAGTCACCAATAAATATGTTTGGATTATGGAGTTAGAGTTATGTTTAATGGGTTGGGGTTAGGGTTAGGCATAGGGGGTTAAGGTTGGGGTTGGGTTAGGGTTATGCGTTCAGGGTAAGGGTTAGAGTTTGGGGTTAGTGTTAGAGGTTAGGTTAGGTTAGGTTAGGTTAAAGTGGGGGTTATGTGACTGGGGTTGGGGTTAGGGTTATGTTTAGAGGATTAGGGTTAGGCTAGGGTTGGGGTTAGGTTTACGGGATTAATGTTGGGGTTGGGTTAAGGTTATGGGGTTAGTGTAAGGGTTAGAGTTTGGGGTAAGTGTTGGAAGTTAGGGTTATGGGTTTAGAGTTAGAGTAGAGGTTATGTGACTGGGGTTGGGGTGAGGGTTATGTTTAAAGGATTAGGGTTAGGTTAGGGGTTAGGTTTAGGGGATTAAGGTTAGGGTTGAGTTAGGGTTATGTTTAGAGGATTAGGGTTAGGTTATTGTTAGGTTTAGGGGATTAAGGTTGGGGTAAGATTATGGGGTTAGTGTCAGAAGTTAGGGTTTTAGGTTTGGGGTTAGGGTAGAGGTTATGTGACTGGGGTTGGGGTGAGGGTTGTGTTTAGCGAATTAGGGTTAGGTTAGGGGTGAGGTTTAGGGGATTAAGGTTAGGGTTGAGTTAGGGTTATGTTTAGAGGATTAGGGTTAGGTTAGTGTTAGGTTTAGGGGATTAAGGTTGGGGTAAGATTATGGGGTTAGTGTTAGAAGTTAGGGTTATAGGTTTAGGGTTAGAGTAGAGGTTATGCGACTGGGGTTGGGGTGAGGGTTATGTTTAGAGGATTAGGGTTCGATAAGGGGTTAGGTTTAGGGGATTAAGGTTGGAGTTGAGTTAGGGTTATGTTTAGAGGATTAGGGTTAGGTTAGTGTTAGGTTTAGGGGATTAAGGTTGGGGTTGGGGTAAGATTATGGGGTTAGTGTTCGAAGTTAGGGCTATAGGTTTAGGGTTAGGGCAAATGTATGTGACTTGGGTTGGGGTGAGGGTTATGTTTAGAGGATTAGGGTTCGATAAGGGGTTAGGTTTAGGGGATTAAGGTTGGGGTTGAGTTAGGGTTATGTTTAGACGATTAGGGTTAGGTTAGTGTTAGGTTTAGGGGATTAAGGTTGGGGTTGGGGTTAGAGGTTAGTGTTGGGGTTACGGGTTTAGGGTTACGTGGTTAGGGTTGTAGTTAGGGGTTACAATAAAGCAGTTTAAAATAGTTTAACCCCAATCCAGGTTTCCTTGGGAGTGCTCTTGTTTAAAAAGTAATCTTTGTGAAGCAGCGTCATCAAGAGGTTTTACTCGCTGGCAGTCTAGCATCTAATTGCGTGCTTTTATTGAGGTTGCATCAGAAATGAACA
Organism: Doryrhamphus excisus; assembly: GCF_030265055.1. Taxonomy (NCBI): domain Eukaryota; kingdom Metazoa; phylum Chordata; class Actinopteri; order Syngnathiformes; family Syngnathidae; genus Doryrhamphus; species Doryrhamphus excisus. The sequence goes on from NC_080473.1 coordinate 1,057,108, forward strand.
AAGCCGTGTCCGCGTTTCCCTCTAATTATGTGCTGCCTCCCGACCCTTTCTTGTCAACTTTCAAAGGGCTCATCTGTAAACTGGAATGACTCTCACTAGGAGGAGGGAGGCCAGATTTAAAAGTGGCCAGCCCCACTCGAGTGGTTATTCCATAGCTGTGTGTGTATCCATTTCCCTTGGCCTAGGGCCAACGATGGGCCGGTGCCAACCGTGATGTATTCAAATGCATCGGTCCTGCTCTGACCCGCTCTGTCAACATGGACCAGCCTTGGGAGACTCTGGCAACAGAACACCAGAGCGGATTAACATGATTTTGGATCTTGTTCCACTGAGGCACAACACAGACCCTCAGGACAATGATGATGATCATTATTATTATTGGAACACATAATCCAGGCAGGATGCTAATGAAAAGTAATACAGAAGTTCTATATATAGTATTAGATTGACTTTAATTCAGAAGTAGTCATTAGAGGTGCGAAAGCAATCCCTGGTTATAGAACAGGGGTGTGATTTTTTTTCTTCAGGGGGACCCAAACTAATTAATCAAAAGGATATGTGGGTAATTTTGATATTTTAAATAATGCTAAAGCCAAGCCAACCAAAGTAATGAGTTACACAGTGGTGACAAAGCGTATTATTATCAACATTTCAGCTTACTTTAGACTAATTCTTAACAAATCAACATAAAAAGAATGAGGTTTTGGGTTACGGTGTTCATCTTATTCAGATAATACTCACCAATCCTCAAGACCTGCTGCCAACTGAGCCAGAACTCTGCTATCAAGTAGAGCAGAGACAATAACAGTCCTTTCCTCTTCGCCATGGTCCTCCCTCAGGGGTCCAAACGAACATGGATATCACTTTTCCTGCCCCAGGTAACTCATGCTGAGATCTTGCCAGTTCTTTTATCACTGACCACAACAAACTGGCCCCCGACCCGCATCCTTGTCTCACATGTCATGATGAGGAATAAAATAGAAACATTCCAAGTGTTGTCGTTTCTCTGCAAAATCTCCTGATTGTATAACTTTAAAATCCTTCACGCGTCACATGGCTTTTTGTATCCCATTGTGTCACCATAGCATCTTTTTTCCCGGTGCAGAGTTGAATAGAAGGATGCAACTGATGTAGGAGGAGGACCGCCAGGATGCCCCCAGCTACCAAGTCAGCATTGACAGGAAACACGGCTTCCGGTTGTGCATTTCAAAGTAAAGCAAACTCGAGCAAACGCTCTCGCGAAGAAAGAAAAAAGGCTGCATTTATGGGGACGAGGCAATACATTGTGTAACGAATGTTCATTGTAAGGCTGTAGTGGTTATTTTTATCGTACGAAAGGCTGTACACCAAGCCGGCAGTTTTCCGGAAATTGTAGCTCTTACTGTGAAGAGCACGCTGTGGTCGTTTCCGGTTTTGCTGCGGCTGCGTGTGGCTGCCTCCCGTGCAGGCGCCCAATTCAGGGCGCAGGCGAACCGCTGATCCGCTAACATGGATACGTCGTGAAGATTAACTTCAAATCTGTCAGTGTGGTCGACCTCGACAACGTCTTTGCTTCGGTACACCGAGGAATGATGATTAAAATCTTTGCCTTGCAGTATGTGATGCAAACGCAAATCTAATCTTCCAACTGGTCGCTGCCTTGAAGATTAACTGTCTCGAACTGCCGATTCGACACAGTCTCGGAGTCAAATTGAAGATTATTCCTGTTCATCTAACTTACTTTTTCCCCTTGAAACAAAATTGAAAGAAACGATACCATGTTGCGGAGCTTTTAAGATATCAACAAGGCATTAGTTAATGTAGTTCTCCAAAAAGCGACCATTTTGAAGACTCGATTACGATACATTAATGAATTCTTCAACTAGATATAGTGGCTTAAATATTAAAGTTTACACATACAGTAAGGGAGTTGTGCCACGTTTTTTTCATATTCAGTTTTATATCGACGAAAGTGCACATGGGGAACGTACGAACATATCGCTTGCCGCAGCCTGCTAATTGTTTGTGTTTGTGAAACAGGAAATGAAACAGTTGATTGACACGCGCCAATTTTCCTGTCAGACACCTACTGATGAGACATGGAAGAATCGTCACTATCTTCTCACCGTGTTATTTGGCGACATCTAACGGTGAGTAAAGGCAGTACTCACCTTAGCTTGATTCCAACTGTACAGTATGTATAAGACCAAGGCCGTCCAAACCACATAGTGACAAATGAAACTTTGACATTTTGTAAAGCAATATACTAAGAGGTTATATATATTTCAAGAAGAAACTGCACCTCAGCTTTGTCATATACTGCAGATACATCTAAAAAAATTTTAATATCATTAAGAAGTTCAATATTTTTTGTCACTGATTTCAAAATGTATTATACAGATATATATTACACATACAGTGAAACATTTCAAACATTTATTTATTTATTATAAAGTTTTGATGATTTTGTCTTATAGATAATGAAAACCCAAATGCTGTGTCTCAGAAAATTTGAATATTACATAAGATCAATGAAAAAAAATGATATTTTAAACAGAAAAGTATGTCAATTTCCATGCACTCAATACTTGGCTGGGCCTCCTTTTGCATGAATTACTGCATCAATGCGGCGTGGCATGGAAGCGATCAGCATGTGGCCCGGGTTGCTTTGATAGCAGCCTTCAGGTCATCTAGTACATTGTTGGTTCTGGTGTCTCTCAGCTTACTCTTTACAATACTTCCCAGATTCTCTATGGGGTTCAGATCAGGTGAGGTTGCCGGCCAATCAGCACAGTAACACAATGGTCGTTGAACCAGTTTTTGGTACCTTTGGCAATGTGGGCAGGTGGTAAGTCCTGCTGGAAAATGAAATTGGGATCCCCACAAAGCTTGTCATGGGAAGCATGAAGTGCTTTAAAATGTCCTGGTAGAGGGCTATGTTGACTGTGCACCGTGGACCGGCACCAGTAGATGGGGTGGCTCCCCAAATCATCAATGACTGTGGTGGAAACTTCACACTGGACTTCAAACTGGGCTTGAAGTGTGACACTGGACTTCAGTGTGAAGTCTCCACAGTCAGTGATGATTTTTTTTTAAAGTTTTTTTTTAGTTTTCATGTTAAATTATATTTTTGGAATGTACCACCGGCCAATAACTGTACATTGGACACACCTGATGTAGGTAATGTTCTGGTCTGGCTGTCCTGGAAGTGTGCCAAGTGTAATTTTCAATAATTTATTAAATAATTTATTCAAAATTATTTAAATTATTTGCACAAATTACTGTTTACGCTGTACATTGTTGTTCATACTTGATGTAATCTATTTACTCTCCACATTATTATTATTATTATTTATTATTATTACACAGGAGCCAGGCAACGACATTTCGTTGGCAAAATCTATCTATCTATCTATCCATCCATCCATCCATCCATCCATCGTTTTGGTGGTTTTGTGTGTTTTTGTGTGTTTTTGGAATTCGCAGCATGTTCCTTATACAGTTCTTTTATGTTAGTGTAGTGTTAGTGTTAGTTTGGATCATCTTGTGTTTGGAATGTTTGTGGCTTACCCCTTTGGGCCATTGTTCAGGTTTCATCTGTCTTGTCTTTGGAAATGTGATACCACCCTGGCGCCACACAAACAGGTTTGTAAGTGAGCAAGCCAGCGCCTTCCCACTACAAACAGTTTAATTTGAGTGTTTGCAGCTCTTTTTATTACCTATGTGCCTGTGATACATAAATTCACTCATGGAAAACCCATAAAATGCTGTATGAAAATGGTTTCCAACAGCATTGACATCAGCAAGTCAAGCTACATGCGTCCATGATGCCCTCTAGTGGCTGTGAAGGTGTAAAGCATCAGAATGTTCAGTCAATAGGTACAATACATATAAATATCTAATTTTGATATTTTAGAGATAATGTTGCCTTTGGCTGGCTTTGCTACAAAAAGGCAAGTTTTCCTCAAATGTACATTCCTACGCCGCTCCCACTGTGAGACCCTGGTTCAATTCTGGAAGCTTTGTATTGAATGACAACCGGAGTTTGAGGTGCGGGCTGGAAACTGGACTGGTAGGACACGGAGGGATTGAACGGCGTGCTGTTGTGACTGGTGTACAAGGAGTTGATCGGCGTGTACAGGCTTTCGACCGGGATGGAACTTCTCAGGGATGAATGTTGGACCATGCTGCCTGGATACAAGAGCGATGCTCCTTCAGGCTGACCAGGGTTGAAGACGACCGGTGTTGTGACAAGTGTGGCGTCGCTCGTCGGCAATTGAGGATTGACGATCTGACGTGCAGCATAGCTGGGCTGCAGGGAGGGTTGGTAGGCGTTGGATCTGATGCTGGAAACATTTGAAATGGGCTGATACATCATCGGAACAGGCTTCCTCAGCGTGGCCTCATAGCCTAGCGAGTTTTCCGGGTGGTAAAGACCTTTTGACCTTTTGTCTGATGCCTGACGGCTGCAGATGAACAACAAGGCAGAGCTGAAAAGAACAGCTCCCGTCACCCAGCCAATGTAAAGAGCCTCCCCCAGTTCTCTTCTCTGGGCATCAATCAACAAAGGGTTGTAGAAATCCCGGATGATCACATGACCCGTCCACGACACAGGGATGAAGACGCAGACGCATGCCAGCAGCTGCATGCCACCCGCCACCGACAGAATCACATTTTTTGCTCTTTCGTTACCCCGAAAACACGTGGTGCACCGCAGTCCCAACATGGCGACCATGAGACCCAGTCCGGACAAGGCCACCGAGCAGCACATGAGACCCCTGGCCGCCTGGAGCTCCGGAGGCAGGAAGAGGAGGGAGTCGTACACCTTACACTGCATCCTTATGTTGCCCTGGCGGTAGCAGTTCATCCACAAGCCCTCCCAGCGGGTCTCCATGACGATGATGTTCTCCCCGATGAACGCCGTTACCTTCCACATGGGCATACCGGTGGTGGCGGCCGCGCCGATCAGCCCCACCAGGCCGATGCACATTGCGGCTATCTCAGCGATTCCTTCAACCATTGCGCAGAGGATTGTAATCCAGGTGTTTAGATCCAAAACAGCACAACTAAATCCCCATGTTTGAGTCCATCTTGGAGTAGGACCTCACAGGAAGGCGCCCCACGCTCAACTGATGCGTTTGTGGACAGTACAGCGAGCTTTGTTATGGGAAAGATGCTTTGTAGGCTTTAGTTGGTCAGAAGGATGAGGGTTATTTTGTGTTTATGGTTCCTCTGGCTTTACTGGTATGATCACATACACAGGCTGTATACTGGTATAGTCACTTACGCAGGCTGTATACTGGTATAGTCACCTACACAGGCTGTATACTAGTATAGTCACCTACACAGGCTGTATACTAGTATAGTCACCTACACAGGCTGTATACTGGTATAGTCACCTACACAGGCTGTATACTGGTATAGTCACCTACACAGGCTGTATACTGGTATAGTCACCTACACAGGCTGTATACTAGTATAGTCACCTACACAGGCTGTATACTAGTATAGTCATTACACAGGCTGTATACTAGTATAGTCACTTACACAGGCTGTATACTAGTATAGTCACCTACACAGGCTGTATACTGGTATAGTCACCTACACAGGCTGTATACTGGTATAGTCACCTACACAGGCTGTATACTAGTATAGTCATTACACAGGCTGTATACTGGTATAGTCACCTACACAGGCTGTATACTGGTATAGTCACCTACACAGGCTGTATACTGGTATAGTCACCTACACAGGCTGTATACTGGTATAGTCACCTACACAGGCTGTATACTGGTATAGTCACCTACACAGGCTGTATACTGGTATAGTCACCTACACAGGCTGTATACTGGTATAGTCACCTACACAGGCTGTATACTGGTATAGTCACTTACACAGGCTGTATACTGGTATGATCACATACACAGGCTGTATACTGGTATAGTCACCTACACAGGCTGTATACTGGTATAGTCACCTACACAGGCTGTATACTGGTATAGTCACCTACACAGGCTGTATACTGGTATGATCACATACACAGGCTGTATACTGGTATAGTCACCTACACAGGCTGTATACTGGTATAGTCACCTACACAGGCTGTATACTGGTATAGTCACCTACACAGGCTGTATACTGGTATAGTCACATACACAGGCTGTATACTGGTATAGTCACCTACACAACAATAGCAGAAACCGTTTATAGCGTCTGTGGCAAAGTACGAAGGCACACGTCTTAGTGAATGAATGAATATTGGATTATCGTTTGGTGGTTGAATACGGCCTATTATTGGTCATAAAATATGCATAATCAACCCTTGCATATTTTTGGCCCAAATTAAAACTTTTGAAGCATAAAAATTGCAAAATGAAGTAAAATACAAATATGAGGCATTCAGACGACACATTAAAATATGTAGAGTTCTACAATTGTCACTAGGTGTCAGTAATGTGCAGGTGATGAAACAATAGCCACTAAAGGAATATCAAACAGGAAAAAAGGAACAGCAACAAGAAATTCTCCCAATAATGCCATTGTTATTTTGTGTTATTTATGTCTTGTATGTTTTATTTTCTCTTATGTCTACCGTAATGGGTAATACAAGCGTGAAGGTGACTATAGGGGTGTTATTTAATGTCTACGGGGCTCTAATAATGATAAAAGCCGCATTTGAAAGGGCATAAACAGGTTTTCTATGCTCTAACTATGAAAGTTTGCCATTTATAAATAAGGAATCATACTCATCATCGGGTCTTGAACCAATTAACCGGGTTGAATGATGGATTACTGTACTTATGTATAAAAATATAAATTCAAGCAGGCATTAATAAAACATGTTGATATAACTTTATTTCACATGAACAAATATAGTTTAATGGTGAGCTTCTCATGAAAAAAATCAGTGTTTCTCATAGGAGCAACGGTGAGGATAATATAAATACATAATTGTCTAATCATCCATGAAGCATTTGGAAAAAAGTGAGTGAAAAACAAAAAAACATCTTTTGTTGCTTATTTTTGACGTTTATGTTTTTTTGGTTATTTTTTTTTTAATGTAAGAAACAAAAGTGTGAGGGCTTTTAGATTGGGAGCAGAGCCCGTAGGAAGGGGATTCACTCTGTGCATTGCTTTCAGCATCAACGGAGTGAGCACTTGTCAGTCAAACAGTGTCTGTCTCGTTGGGTGGAGGCGGAACCGCTAGCATACACACAGAGTTCAGAAGAGTGCAACTTAGTAGAAATGATATGCGATATGAGATTGATCAATAGTTGAGGAGTTAAGATATCTGCCAGTGCAGTCAAGCACCTGTGGAAGTGGACCGTACAGGCATTGTTGTTGACTTGTATCTCTATTCAAAGCCACTTGCAAATTGTGGTCACATGATCACGCTGGATCGTGGCTCTAGAGACTCTACGCTCTTTGCAAACACACGAGAGTGTCCCCACCTTGAACAAACAGTAGTCGTATTGACTCACATTTATCTTTGTTTTCCATCTAACTCTGACCTATGTGGCAGGCGTGTTACACGGTTTGCTACAAAAACTGCAAAATCCAGAACTGACTTTAGCATTGTGTTGTAATATCATAACATCAAAAATGACATAACCTAGCATGGACTCTAAAAACCCTTTTCAAATGCACCTGCCTTTCCAACGACAGTTACAGAGCCTTTCTAGGGCCAATACAAAATGGATTTAGAAAGTTGTTTACATTTAGTTCATACATAAAATGGATGGTATGATGTGTTTGTCCCAGTCGGTGCCTCAGTCAGTGTTCAAAGATAGGCCACTCCACTGCGCACAGATGGGTACCTGGACTGGTAGCTGTAGTTGGTAGATGGATGTCTAGACAGGACCGGCTGGGCTTGAGCTTGTGGGAGCAGCACCAGCTGTTGAGGCTGCAGGGGCTGGATGGGGGTCGGAGGGTACGCCAAGTAGTCTGAGTCCCTGGAGTATACGTACTTCCTCGGATCTCGGTCTTCCGACTGTATATTACAACAAGTAAACATGCATCCTCCGGCGAAGAGGAAGGCGCCGGCCACCCATCCGATGTAGAGAGCCTCCCCCAGTTCTCTACGCTGGGCATCGAGCAGTAAGGGGTTGTAGAAATCCCGGATGATGACGTGACCGGTCCAGGACACAGGGATCAGGACGCAGATGCATGACAGGAAGATCATGGATCCGGCGATGATGAGCACTATGCGCTTGGCTCGATCGTCGTTCCGAATGCATGACGTGCACTGCAGCCCCAACAAGCTCACCAGCACGCCCAGACCGCCTAGGGCCAGAGCGCAGCACATGAGGCCCCGTGCTGCTTGGAGGTCGGGTGGCAAGGCCAGGAGAGAGTCGTACACCTTGCACTGCATCCTGATGTCGGCCTGCTTGAAGCAGTTCATCCACAAACCCTCGTAGCGGGTCTCGAAAACGATTATATTCTCGCCGATGAAGGCCGTGACTCGCCACATGGGCATGCCGGTGCTCGCCGCCACACCTATCAGCCCGATTAGGGTCACGAGAAGACCCAGCAGCTCCAGTGCTGAGTTGGCCATCCTGTCCTCCTAACCAGACTCTCTGTTAGGAAGCAGTGGAGTCCTGCTGGGAGGTAGTCGCATCCCAGCGGGGTGGGAGGAGCAGCAAGGTGTTCACCATTTCTGTGTACAGGACATCAAGACGGGAGGGGCGGGGACTGTGACCCGTTACTAGGAGACCAATACCCCTCAGGCCACTGTTTTCTTTATGCGGCGAACAGGAAACGCTGCAAACTGCCGCTTGACACAGGTCTCACTTTACATCCTGACGCCAGGTGTTTTAGACCCCTTAAGAGAAGCGTAGCTGCTTTTTGAAAAGGATTACAACACACCTCTTCATCAAGTCATCATCAATAAGAGGTTGGACTAAAGGTTTGTGGCTCACGGTTTCATGAATCAGGCTGATTTGTGTTTGAATATGGCCTAATATTTTTTTAGCATAGATAGATACATATTAAGATACACAAAAGTACACTAGTTACAGAGGAATCGTGGCACATACATTTAGAGTAGTTACTGAGGAACTAAGGTACATACATTCAGAGTAGTTTATGAGGAACTAATGAGTAGAGCCGTTACCGGGGAACTAAGGCACATAGTTTAGAGTAGTTACTCAGGAACTAATAAGTGGAGTAGTTACTGGAGAACTAAGACACATACATTTAGAGTAGTTATGGAGGAACTAACAAGTAGAGTAGTTAGTGAGGAACTAAGGCACATACATTTAGAGTAGTTATGGAGGAACTAACGAGTAGAGTAGTGAGGAACTAAGGCACATACATTTAGAGTAGTTACTAAGGAACTAATAGGTGGAGTAGTTACTGGCGAACTAAGACATACATTTAGAGTAGTTATGGAGGAACTAACAAGTAGAGTAGTTGGTGAGGAACTAAGGCACATACATTTAGAGTAGTTATGGAGGAACTAACGAGTAGAGTAGTGAAGAACTAAGGCACATGTGTTTAGAGTAGTTTCTGAGGAACTAATAGGTGGAGTAGTTACTGGGGAACTAAGACACATTTAGAGTAGTTACTCGGGAACTAATAAGTGGAGTGGTTACTGGGGAACTAAGGCACATACATTTAGAGTAGTTATGGAGGAACTAACGAGTAGAGTAGTGAAGAACTAAGACACATATATTTAAAGTAGTTTCTGAGGAACTAATAGGTGGAGTAGTTACTGGGGAACTAAGACACATTTAGGGTAGTTACTCGGGAACTAATAAGTGGAGTAGTTACTGGATAACTAAGACACATACATTTAGAGTAGTTATGGAGGAACTAACGAGTTGAGTAGTTAGTGAGGAACTAAGGCACATACATTTAGAGTAGTTATGGAGGAACCAACAAGTAGAGTAGTGAGGAACTAAGGCACATACGTTTAGAGTAGTTGCTGAGGAACTAATAGGTGGAGTAGTTACTGGGGAACTAAGACACATACATTTAGAGTAGTTATTGAGGAACTAATGAGTAGAGTAGTTAGTAAGGAACTAAGGCACAAAGTACATTTATAGCAACACACACAAGCATGAGTCTTATTTATATCTTAGATGTCATATTTTACTCCTATTATATCTTCTATTTTGGGTAATAGGAGTGTAAAGGTGACTATAGGGGTGTTATTTGATGTCTAGAGGGCTCTAATAATAAAAAGCTTCTTAGAAGGTCTTAAACAGGGTTTTAGCTATGAAAATATTGGCTTTATGAATAAGGACTACAACTATGTATTTCAAACTAGCAAAGAGTACATTTGGAAAACAGGAAGTGAACAAATGTATTACAATTGACGTGAAACGAATGGGGTTAGGATGAAATAAGCTGCTCTTTTTTGGATGTGTGGAACTGAATGTGACTTGTATGCATGTTCAAAATAAATGAAACCATTAGAAATAGCCTAATTGGTGGAAATTGACTCATCGCGGTCGGTTGTGGAACCAATGAAGCGCCATAAATGAGGGATTATTGGAACAATCCATACACTTGAAATGTATTGAAATGATAAGGGCATATTTGAGTACATTTCCAGGATCATATGAGTACACTCTTGGCCAGGTCCAGTTTTTAGTAATAAAAATATGGTCAGCCCAGATTGCTGTCCTGTGGGAGACACTGCAGTGATTGTGTGAAAGTGATTTGTCTCTAAATGGGCTCTGTGATTGACGGGTGACCAGCACTTTTTACTGTGACAAGTGTTAGGAAAATGAAATGTATGCTGTTGTTATGCAGGCGACTAACCCATGACATCCTGTGGGTGGACCTGGGACAGTGTTCAGGTTCAACCGGTTTAGCCACATAACTGAAAACAATGGAGAAAACGTGTTTCCGTTTGAGTCAAACAAAATCAACAGGCTTTTTTTTCCCCCTCCTCTGCCTCCATTTATTGACCACGGTCATGGCCCAGTGGAAAAAAGTATGTACATTTCAAATTCAGAGAGAAATCATGTGGTGGTAGTGTATGTTCTCTGAAAGACCCGGCGTTATGGCGTTAAAGCGCAGTCATCATGGTATGCACATGCACAGATGCTTGTGCCAAAAAGGCCATTGTGCAGTCTCCTTCTCTAGTACTGAACCGGGGTGTAGGCTACAGACCCTGTTGGGGGTGCGGAGTAGGCAGGCTGGGAGGTGTACGGGGGCTGGTAGGGTTGGTAAGTGTACGGTTGGTACGTGGAGCCGGGCTGGTAGGCGTATGAGCCGGGGTTGTATATGATCCTCTGGTCGGGCTCCTGGGTGCGTGGGGCGTGGCGGCACAGCAGGATCACCCCGGCTGAGAAAAGCAAGGCCGAGGTCACCCAGCCGATGTAGAGGGCTTCGCCGAGCTCTCGTCGCTGGGCGTCGATTAGCAAAGGGTTGTAAAACTCCCTGATGATGACGTGGCCCGTCCAGGACACGGGAATCAGCGTGGTGATGCAGGCCAAGAGGAAGAGGGCGCCCCCAGCCACCAGAACGATGTGCTTGGTACGAGCGCGGTGGTCCACCACTTTGGTGCACTTCATCCCCACGGCCGAGACGACGAGGGCGAAGACGGTCAAAGCCACCGAGCTACACATGAGGCCGCGGGCCGCTTGGAGGTCGGGCGGCAGAAACAGAAGGGAGTCGTAGACCTTACACTGCATCCTGATGTTAGCCTGGCGGTAGCAGTTCATCCACAGGCCTTCCCAACGTGTCTCCATGACGATGATGTTCTCCTCGATGAAGGCCGTCACTCTCCACATGGGAAGACCTGTCACAGCCGCCACGCCGATGAGTCCGATGAAGCCGATGATGAGCGCCACCACCTCGCAGCAGATAGCGTACTTCTTCTTCCGCTTTTCAATTTTCTTTTTCTCCTCGTACACCGAGTCCTGGTACTCCGTGTAGGACTGTGGCGCCTTCTCGTCGTAGTTGTAGTAGGAGCCGGCGTACGACAGCGGCGGCTTAGTGTATCCGCTGTAAGCGGTGTAAGAGGCCATGACGATCGCACCGGGGAGCGCACTGTCAGCGCTCTCACGAGGCAGGAGACGAATCTGAGAAGAGGAACAAGTCCAGGAAGTTATACACCCACAAAAATGCTAACGACGCAGGGTGGCGGTCGAGCTGGTTGAGCCGCCCCAACGGTCCTCAGCTGTTTTGAAGGAGTTCACTCAGCCTTCAATCAAAACACTTGTATCACACCACCTTTGCACGTGGTGGTCTTCTCAATATCAGTCAGGATGGTAGAGCACAGACCTCCGCCAGGGAAAGTAGTCCCCATAGTAGTCCCCATAACCCATCCTTTGTCTTTAATGCATCATCATCTGAGAAATCAACGAAATGAAGTAGGATTTATCTGACAATGTCAACAGAAGTGAAACTAAAACCTAGAAACTCCACCCCAGCAACAGTTTCACTGGAAATGTTTTCCCTCATCTGGTCCAAAGATCAACCAGATGGATTCAATCAGGTAGTGGTCACCATCACACGGACTGGAGCGTCTCTTTTTGTCATTCATTTCTTCTAAATGGCCAGACAATTACCAGTTGATTAATAGACCAATGATCTGCATTTGTAAACAAAAAAAACAGGATTTACATTCAAGTATTTTTGGGAGGGGTCAACACTGATGTGATCGAGTGTTGATCAGAGTGACGTCCTGGGGGAGGAAAGCGTCTGTTTGCCTAGTTGTGTTGGTGTACAGTGCTCAGTAGTTTGTGTGTGTGTGTGAGGGGTCTTCAATGATGGAGGAAAGTCATAAAAAATGCATGGACAGGAACGTGTAGGGTTCTTTGTTAGGGCAGGTCAAAGGGACCAGTTTGTTATGTTTGTAATGTCAAGTATTGAAGGAAAAGTGAGACCGTGTACAAACATCCTGGTGAAAACCTTCAACCAAAAACTGGGTCCTATGACAACCCAGTTTTTACCGACTTGGTCAAAGTTCCGATTTAAAAACAGAACTCCTAGACAATCAAGTTACGGTATGTGCTGACACAATCAAATGTTTTTTTTTCGGTGTGGAAATACAGAATAGGGGTTTCTAAGTCATAAGGACCTTCAAATTAAAAGTCCATGAAACCTGAGGTTCACTTTTTTTCATGGACTTTTTTCTTTTTTTTATGTCAACTGTCAACAACCAATATAGAAAAACATCATTTTACAAGAATATTATAATAAATATTTGAAAAAAAACCTAGCAAATTTGGAAAAAAAAACATTTTACAAGAATAAAGTCTAAATATGAACAGAAAAAAGTCAACTTTACATGAATAAACTCATAATATTACGAGGAAAAATATGTCATTTTAGTAGCATAGAGATGAAAATAAAAGTTGGAATTGTTGGAAAATTAGATTAGGGGAAAGTAATAATATTATGGGAATAAATTGAAAGTATTACCAAAAAATATTTACAAAGATTACTTAAGAAAAAAGTTGAAAATAGTTGGAAAACGTAAAAGAAACTGCAGAAATTGATTCATTTTACATGAATAAAGTCAAAAAAATATTATAATAAAAAAGTCATAATATAACAAAAAAAAAGTCACAAAAACAGGTAATATTATGTGGAAGAAATATTAAAATTTATTTTTTTTAAAGCGTATTCATGAGAAACAAAACAAAGTGAAATTGTCATTTTTGGACAATTCAATCGGGCCAAAGTTCAAATATTATGGGAATAAATTGAAAGTATTACCAAAAAATATTTACAAAGATTACTTAAGAAAAAAGTTGAAAATAGTTGGAAAACGTAAAAGAAACTGCAGAAATTGATTCATTTTACATGAATAAAGTCAAAATATTATAATAAAAAAGTCATAATATCACCAAAAAAATCACAAAAACAGGTAATATTATGTGGAAGAAATATTAAAATTTATTTTTTTTTAAAGCGTATTCATGAGAAACAAAACAAAGTGAAATTGTCATTTTTGGACAAAGTTCAAATATTATGGGAATAAATACATCAATATTTGGGAAATATGCAAAAATGGAGTTTGATATGAAAATGGCCTTTTTAACCGACTGTAAATTCCAAAGCTGAGATGAAAGTCTTAGCATGTACGTACATGTGTGGCTTTACTTAGTGGCAAAGTGGCATCCTTTCATTTTTCACAATGTGAACTGATGTCACTGATGACTTTAGATTAATCACTTAAGGAACTAATTAGTTGCAGCCATGTGCTGAGATCTGTTTTCGGTGATGTGCGTGCTTTCTTTGGCAAAATGGAGGAAACAAAGCAGAATACAGTAGAATAATTAAATAATTTATTCTCATTTTCCAGCGCACGTATACATCCGTGCAATTATCATTTCATATCCAAAGTACATTTCAGCGAATTTCGGAATGATGACCAGCAGAACTTCCCGGGAAGCGTTTCTAGCCGAAAAGTGATGCGTCCAGGAATGATGCCAAAGCTAAAGAATCCCAAGCAGACGTCAGACGTATTCGTGATGCTTGTGGAAGCTGGAGGGCGCCCTGCTGCTGTGCACGCTGCTGGCTCTCCCGGCGTCAGTGGGCAAGGTGGTGAGGTAGGCCCCCGAGTAGGGTCGGTACTCCTTGGACCTGCGTTTGTTGAAGCTGAGCAGCAGGATGATGCCGGCGGCCAGCAGAAGAGCGCAGCTGGCCCAGCCGATGAAGAGGGACGCCCCCAGCTCGCGCTTGCGAGAATCCACCACCACCGGGTTGTAGAAGTTCCTGATGACGGTGTGGGCCACCCAGGAGACGGGGATGAGCGTGACCAGGCAGGCCAGCAGGAACAAGCTCCCGGCGAAGGCCATGGTGATGTTCTTGGCTCGCTCGTTGCCCTCGCAGCAATTGGTCCTCTTCATAGTGAAGCCCGCGATGAAGAGCGCTATCACCACTAGCACAATGGCGACCACCATGAGGCCGCGGGCGGCCTGCAGCTCGGGGGAGAGGATGAGCAGCGAGTCGTACACCTTGCACTGCATCTTGATGTCCGCCTGGTTGAAGCAGTTCATCCACAGGCCCTCCCACAGCACCTCCATCACGATGAGGTTGGCGCCGATGAAAGCCGAGACCCGCCACATGGGCATGGCCGTGGCCGCCACCGCGCCAAACAGGCCCAGGAAGCCCAGGACCATGGCCAGGATTTCCAGCTTGGCCCTCATGTCCGCCTGCACGTCAAATGGAGCGACTACTCAGCTGCCGTGTTTTTGCTCGGCTGATGATATCGCCGCGCTCGCTATGTCATCATTCTGGTTTTCAGTAGGCCGGCTCAGTTTGGTTTGGACCCAAAACGGTGCATCTGCACCTGCCCCTCCCGTTGTGCCACCCTACTTGGATGCTGGAAGTATAATCATGCCGCACGGTCACATGACGCGACTGAGATAAGAAAAGGAATTCACTACCCGCCGCCCCCACGCCGCCCACCACGGTCGCCGTGTTTGTGACGGCCAGAAAAAGCAAACCCAAACAACTCAGCCGCATCTCGCAAAACAGGAACAGAAACCCAAAAACCGGTCGGACGGGTTCGCTGAGCGATACCGACACGGCGTGACAGACAACATCCAAGTCAATACACACTTCAGACGTGGTGACATCACACTCGTGTTTGCCACGCTCTTTCATTTTGACTCCAACTGAAATATAGGAATACATTCTTCCCATCAGAAATAATGTAGATCCAAAGTTGGAACCAGAATGAAGTCCAAATATTAGAGGACAAAAATTTATGAAGACAATGAATGAATTTTTCAAGCAGACAGTTGAAATATATTTTTTTTATAGTTTTAATAGTCAAGAAAAAACATTGTAAATGGAAAAAGCAGCTTTAATTTGACACAAATAAAGTCCAAATGTTAATATCATATTTAATAATATCATATATAATATAACATTAACATATTATAGAATAATATGTAATATTTTAAAAGTTGTCAAATAAGTCAAATTATGATGTGAAAAAAGTTGAAATGTCACACGAAATGTGTAATATGACAAAAAATAATGTAATTTTAGTAGCGTGGCATTGAAATATTGAAATAAAAAATATGTTATTTTTTAAAAAGTAATAATGGAAGAAACAAAACAAAAAAGCTTACATTTTTGGAAAATTATTTTGGGTAAAAAAAAATTAAATAAAGGCAAAATATTGTGGGAATAAAGTCATAATATTACAAAAATAACTTTAAATTACTAGATTATCAGATTATGAAGATTATTTCTGGAGAAAATTTCCCCACTTACAAATTTCCCCACTGAGGGACGAATAAAGGCATATCTTAATCTTAAGGCATATCTTAAAATTTAAATATTTAGATATTTTTTATAGATAAAAAATAGCTGTCGTTTTTTGAGCAAAAATATTAAGAAAAAAAGTTGTATTCTAAGTTTCAATTTTCCGAGGATAAACTGGTCCTGAGGTGTACTGCTCGGGTTTTAGGTGATTGAAAAGTGGTCCCCCATTTGAGGCTTAATTTGGACTGTTGTGGCTGGAAAAGGTGACGAATGGGACGTTTATTCAAATGAAGATGAGGTTGTGACGTTTTTTTCTGCCAAGTCATGTTGAGGGCGTATGTTGTCATTGTTTACAAGAGCAGGGAATTAGTGCAGTGTTGGGTTTTGCCGCTAGAGGGGCGTAAAGAGTCATTTGTCTTGTTTGCACTGGAAGCGTATGATTTTCCCTTCTTATGCCTACAATATTGCATAATAGACTGTAAAGGTGATTATATGGGTGTTATTTAGGCAGGTTAGTTATGCAAATTCACTTCTTGTGGTCACTTCTATATATATATATATATATATATATATATATATATATATATATATATATATATATATATATATATATATATATATATATATATATATATATATATATATATATAATTTTTGTAAATTGTCTTTTCATCATACAGTATTATGCAGTATTATGACTTTATTCCCCTAATATTCTAACTTCCCCCCCAAACGAGTTTTTAAAAATTCCATCTTGACTTATTTCCTTCCCCTCATAATACGACTCAACATAATTCAATTTCAAAATAACATAGAACCTAAATATTTGAACTCTTTGCTACTAAAATGACATTATTTTCCCTCATAATATATACGTTTATTCTCATAAAATGTAGACTTTTTTCCTCCTTAGAATATGACTTTTCTCTGAATATGTTCACTTTATTTTTGTAAAATTACAGGGTTTTTTTTTCCATTTCTGCTGTAACGTCCCCTGGAGCCGGTTTTCAAAGAAGCACGGCCTGGTGAGGAATATTCAATATGTGATTCATGCGTGGTCACACGTCACCATCTGCTGTAGGAAACAAGTGTCTTTATTATGATAGCAATACATTTTATGTACAGGCATGGTAATAATATTATAATAATGATAATAAAAATGCAGTCAATTATTTCATCACATTTGGACTACTATCTTTCCCCCTCTGATTGCTGGAACAAATTTGCACTGTCCTATAAAAAGCAAATACTCTTGCTAACAAATACATTTACAAATCAATAAATAATATATATTTATATATATATTAAAAAAACATTGCTTTGTAATCCAGTGATTTGAAACCATTTTTTTTTTAAACAACAGCTGTGCAAATTCCCGCCACTGGAGCGTGCACGAGACTAAAGTTAAACATCATCAATGACTGTTCTTTGAAAGGCAACACTAGAAGCAAAACAAGAAAGGTTTCACAGTAAAAGATGAAGGAATATTCAAGTAAAACAGGATTATGTTAACATGAAAATCCCACTAGCCTCCGCCGCTAACTGTTAGCAAAAATACTATCCGACGCAACAAAAGCAGGCTAAAAGCTGTAAAGTAAATATTTGACGATATTTCAGTTGACTATGCTATGATTTCTTCCATGTCTGGGAGGACAAATATAAGGTTGTCAAGGTCACGCAAAGAAAACAAACCCATTTGGCAACAGCAGGCGGGGCTGCAGAGCGCCGCTCTCGTGTGCAAAGCATGCCGGTCACGATGGGATCCATGATTGTACTGTTCGTCCAAACGATGAGTCAGCTTTTTCCGCTCGACCGTCCAAAGCGTGTCAGTCTGGCGAGCATTCAGGATGCTCCCGCCGTACCCACACGTGTGCGTCCTCGGAGGGCTCGCCGAGCGCCTCGCTGCCCTCCGCTTCCCCGCTCTCCAGAGAAAGCGACGCCACGGAAGCATCGAGGTGGACGGCTCCCGTCGTCCTCCGCCGTCCCGACTCGTCGTCCTCGTCGCTCAGGATGTCCGTCTCCTTGACCTCCTCGGGGTCTTCGTATTCTTTGAGGTCAAACTGTTCTTCCACCCAGCGGTCCGTGTCGCCAGATTCCGCCGATGCCCGCCGCCGGTCTCGCCGGGCCCCCAACCCGTCTGCGTCCTGAGGCGGCGAGGCGAGGTCCTGCTCGGGCTCGCCGTCATATACGATGTCGGTGTCGATGGTGAAGCGGTTGCGCACCAGCTTCCTCCGTCCCAGCGTCCTCGTTGGCGCAGACGCTGTGGGAAAAATCACAGCAGCACTTTTTATTTTCTTGCTTCACAAAAAGAACCTCGAGAAAGTCAAAGCTAGTTGTGGAAAAGTGAAAGTTAAGCTTGTGTGAGTGAAAACATTTTCTGTCTCTTCTTTTTTTCCTCACCAGTCATATGTAAGTGTTGTGCAAGTCTGATTGTGCTATGTGAGTGTGTTGTGCAGAAAGTGAAAGTTAAGCTTGTGTGAGTGAAAACATTTTCTGTCTCTTCTTTTTTTCCTCACCAGTCATATGTAAGTGTTGTGCAAGTCTGATTGTGCTATGTGAGTGTGTTGTGTAGAAAGTGAAAGTTAAGCTTGTGTGAGTGAAAACATTTTCTGTCTCTTCTTTTTTCCCTCACCAGTCATATGTAAGTGTTGTGCAAGTCTGATTGTGCTATGTGAGTGTGTTGCGTAGAAAGTGAAAGTTAAGCTTGTGTGAGTGAAAACATTGTCTGTCTCTTCTTCTGATATTTCCCCACCAGTCATATGTAAGTGTTGTGCAAGTCTGATTGTGCTATGTGAGTGTGTTGTGTAGAAAGTGAAAGTTAAGCTTGTGTGAGTGAAAACATTGTCTGTCTCTTCTTTTTTCTCACCAGTCATATGTAAGTGTTGTGCAAGTCTGATTGTGCTATGTGAGTGTGTTGTCTAGAAAGTGAATTTAAGCTTGTGTGAATGAAAACATTGTCTGTCTCTTCTTCTGATATTTCCCTCACCAGTCATATGTAAGTGTTGTGCAAGTCTGATTGTGCTATGTGAGTGTGTTGTGTAGAAAGTGAAAGTTAAGCTTGTGTGAGTGAAAACATTTTCTGTCTCTTCTTTTTTTCCCTCACCAGTCATATGTAAGTGTTGTGCAAGTCTGATTGTGCTATGTGAGTGTGTTGTGTAGAAAGTGAAAGTTAAGCTTGTGTGAGTGAAAACATTGTCTCTTCTTTTTTTCTCACCAGTCATATGTAAGTGTTGTGCAAGTCTGATTGTGCTATGTGAGTGTGTTGTCTAGAAAGTGAATTTAAGCTTGTGTGAGTGAAAACATTGTCTCTTCTTTTTTTCTCACCAGTCATATGTAAGTGTTGTGCAAGTCTGATTGTGCTATGTGAGTGTGTTGTGTAGAAAGTGAAAGTTAAGCTTGTGTGAATGAAAACATTGTCTGTCTCTTCTTCTGATATTTCCCCACCAGTCATATGTAAGTGTTGTGCAAGTCTGATTGTGCTATGTGAGTGTGTTGTCTAGAAAGTGAATTTAAGCTTGTGTGAATGAAAAGATTGTCTGTCTCTTCTTCTGATATTTCCCCACCAGTCATATGTAAGTGTTGTGCAAGTCAGATTGTGCTATGAGTGTGTTGCGTAGAAAGTGAAAGTTAAGCATGTGTGAGTGAAAACATTGTCTGTCTCTTCTTCTGATATTTCCCCACCAGTCATATGTAAGTGTTGTGCAAGTCTGATTGTGCTATGTGAGTGTGTTGTGTAGAAAGTGAAAGTTAAGCTTGTGTGAATGAAAACATTGTCTGTCTCTTCTTCTGATATTTCCCCACCAGTCATATGTAAGTGTTGTGCTTGTCTGATTATGCCATGTGAGTGTGTTGTGCAGAAAGTGAAAGTTAAGCTTGTGTGAGTGAAAACATTGTCTCTTCTTCTGATATTTCCCCACCAGTCATATGTAAGTGTTGTGCAAGTCTGATTGTGCTATGTGAGTGTGTTGTGTAGAAAGTGAAAGTCAAGCTTTTTCTTTGTGTGATATTATGACTTTATGTAATGTTTGGACTTTATTTTGACAATATAACCTTTCCACAAACTCATTTCCCCCCCAAAAATGAGTAATAATATTATATTATTATAAAATTATATTATAATAATATTATAATATAATAATGTAATTATAATATATAAAAATATTTATTTTTTCTTTCATATTTCAACTCTGTGCTACTAAACTGACATCAATATTTATTCTTGTAAAGTTGTGCCTTTTTGTCTAGTTAAAATATGTCTTCATTCCCATAATATTTTGACTTTATTCTCTTAACACAGCCAAATTTTCTAAAAAAGTACTAAAAAGAACAACTTTATTTGTGTTTGTTTGTCTTTTTTTACGTTTATATGATTCCTCCTCATGATGACATAATGACTTGTACAATGACAATGTTTGACTGTGTTCTCCTAAAATGACAGCTGTGACCTGAAGTTACCTTTTTAGTTGTTGCATAGAACCTCAGTGAGGCCAAACGCTGTCTTGTAGCGAATAAAAGTCCTAATTCAAATCCAATCCCACATGAAAAGGAACGACTTGTCCAAAGCATTTCCTGGGATTGCATCACACTGGGCCTTTTTTGTCTCGACGGCGTGAAAACGAGGCTGCGAGCGCCACGCGGCGGGACGTACCTGCTCGGTTGATGACGGGACGGGCACCTTTCAGCGCGCACAGGCGCTTGCCCCCGAAGGGCACATACTGCTGGCTGAGGGGCAAACTCTCCGTCTTCAGCAGCTGCCGCCGGTGCTTCTCTCGCAGGATGGAGTGCACCGTCTTCAGGAAGTCTTTGCGGCTCTCCGGAGAGCTGAGGGAGAAGAACGGTCACATGACGCCGGCGCTGCAAGACGCCAGAGAGGTTTCGTGAATCCTCACCTGCAACACAGCTGGAACGCCCTCTCCGGCCGGCCCTCTGACTCCGACTTTGTGTGCACGATCTCGCACACGGACGTGCCCTCCACATCTGGGGAGGAAACCATGCATGTGTTATGTGAACGACTACAACGTATGTACCCCGGCGGGCGTGGGATTGTACAAACCCGCGTTCGCTAACGATCTGACTTGGAGAGCGTCTGTGGGAATCATGTGGCGGTATCGGAAGGGGTCTTTCTCCTCGGAAGACATGGACGCTCGATGGGAGCCACCCTTATGGAATGGAAAAACACCATTATTCAAGTTGCCGTCAGGAGCTTTTATTGTGAAATAGGCCACGTACCATTTTCTTTTTCTGTTTGGACCCGTCCTTGCACACAAAGACAACGGCCGTTTTGAAGACTGAAAGAAAGTAGGTGTCACGCGAGCACAGGTCATCAGTCAAGGTAGGCGTGTCATACCAAAAGTGGCCATCTGGGGCTCCCTCTTCCACTTTCCTAAGGATGCGGGTGGGTTGATCCAGGTCACGCTGGTGTGGAGCAGCAAGTCGCCCATGGACAAGTCGGCCACCTGTGGATGAAGGTCAAACATCACCAACATGTCCCCTTTGTCCCAACCGGCCGCCATCTTGTGATGTACCTCCTTCTTGTCGGCGCTCTGCTCGGTGATGAGCTGGTCGAACACGGCGCCGAACTCCTCGTGGATCTTCTGCATCTCGTTGATGTGGCTGGCCACTTTGTTCATGGCTTTCATGGCCACTGAGGACAAACGCTCACGGTTAGTTTAACGCAGGCGTGTCCCGCAGTGCGTGCTAAAAATGGCATTGAACAAGAACACTACCAAATATGAAACAAAACTACCAATAATGTTGCCATTTTTGGGAAATGAAATTGTGGAAAAAGGTATGACAATAAAATCCACATATTAAGAGAACAAAGTCATAATTACGAGAAGAAAATTGTCACATAAAAGTCTGAATTATTTCGAGATAGGAAAGGAGATGAAGTAACAATTATGAGATAAAGTCATCATTAGAAGATAAAACCAATAAATGATGAGCTAAATCGAGATTGTGAGATAAAAAGTCATCAGTTTTAATATAAAAAGTCACAATTAAAGTCACAGTTAAAGTCGTAATTGCAATAATTGTCGTATGCAAATTTCCCCACTGAGGGACGAATAAAGGCATATCTTATCTTATCTCAATATCTTATCTTATCTTAATTATGAGATAAAATTATGAAGTGAACGTCCAAAATAGGAGAAAAATAGTCAGAATTACGCAATAAAGTCATAATCATGCAACAAGAAAGTCATCATTATAAGATAGAAAGTCAAACTTATGAGATAGGAAAGGCATAATTATAATATACATTGAAATTATGAGATAAAATGTTAAAATAAAGTTGAAAATTTTTGAAATATTAAAGAAAACAAGCAAAAATAAAAGTAATTTTAGGAAAATTGGGTTGCTGTGTTATGTAAATTGCGAGAATAAAGTCAGAATGATGAGAAAAAAATATCCTACCAAAAAGTAAAAATAGTTAGAAATTATTAAAAAAAAAAACCACTTGCAGAAATTGAAATAACAGCTGTAATTTTACGAGAATAAAGTAAAAAAATTAAGAGAAATTTTTCTCATTTTAACAGGAAAATAAGTAGCAATTTTGTGATAATAACATGAGATTGGTGAACAGTAGCAATATCATGAGAATAAAATATAAAGTATGAATAAAATATTTGGATCATTTCAAAAGTTGGTAACAGAAAAAGAGCAAAGATTGAAGTTGATACTGATCGTGTTTTTTCACCTCCTGGATCGGACAAGGCTGGAATGAAGTACTAAAACATGCTAGCATATCGTTACAACATATCAAAGTGGCAGCCTTTCAGTTTTCATTTTTGGACACCCCCGCTTTGGTGCGCCATGGTGCGCCTCTCACCGTCCAGGTGGTAGTGCTCCTCGCTGTCCGGGTCGGTGAGCGAGTAGAGCTCCTTGAGCAGCAGAGGATACTTGAGGACCCGCTGGATGGGCTTGATCAGGTAGGACTCCAGCGTGGACGAATGCTGCTGCTTGGGGTTGCGCTCGTCCAGGAAGGCCTTGAAGTCGGGGTCGCTTTTGGCTGCGGAGGATCGGAAAAGCGCCATTAAAGACCTTGACACTTCTTACGTTTAAGGCACTTTGGTACTGTCACTGTTAGGGAGTGGGAACTAGCTTTCTGGAGCAAATGAGCAAATATGGGCTAAAAACCTTTGTGGAATTGACCGTGGGAAAGCAAGCAACAGGTGTTCAACTTGAGACGTGAGTTCATGAACGTGTGACGTTGCTGGTACGCTGAACAGCAGCGCCAGCAGGCAAGTACGCAGAGGTCAAATGCACGACGCCGGGCCTGACAGCTCCGCGCCGGAGATTTATGGCCGCCGCCGGCAGACGTCAGACGGCCCTGCGAGCAACAGGGTGCAACGTGGAGCCGAGGTGCGTTCACTCACCCTTGACCAGGACCTTGGGGACCTTGGTGTGGCTGGCACAGAAAGCGCTGTAGATCTTAAAGCGGTCTGCGTAGTACAGGAAGGAGCCCCCCAGGGAGAAGAGGATTTTCTACCATAAGAGGAGGGAGGAGTTACATGGCTGAAAAAATGTATCGTGCATTGTTTCTTTCTTTTTTAATCATTTTAATCAGATTAAATGAATTAATCACCATTTGCAATTCTACTTAACAGTGTCTTAATTGACAGATAATATGGGAGCCTGTTTACACCACTGAAAGACAAAAACATGCCAATACTAAGTAATAATGATGAGATTAAACATTGAAATTATGAGATTAACAATAGAAATGACGAGATTAGAAAGTCATAATTATACAATTTTGCAATAAAATTCATAATTATGAGACAAAATGTTGAGATTAAAATTATGAGATTGAAACCAAAAAGCATGAAAACAAAACTATCAGATAAAGTGAATTATTAGACAAAAAATCCAAAATATTAGATAAAAAATCATAATTATAAGATAAAAAGTCTACATTTTTAGATTGAAAACTGAAATGAGATGAGCAAGTCATAATCACAAGGTAAAAAATGTAAATCTTGAGATAAAAAGTCAAAATTATGAGATATGAAAGTCAAAACTATGAGGTAAATATAATTATGAGATACAAGGTCAAAATTATGACACAAAAAGTCATAATTATTAGCGTGAAAATTATGACATTGAAAGTCAAAATAATTGGTTATTCTGACATAAAAAAATGTAATTATGAGATTAAAGGTAAAAAAAGAGATAAAGTCATTAAAAGATAAAAAGTCAAAAATACTCGGTAAAGTCAAAACTATGAGATAGGAAAATCAATTATGAGACTAAAAAAAATATGTAAGGTAATTTTAACTTTCTATCTTATAATGTTTTATGGCATAATTGTTTTTATTCCATATTTTTGATTTAGCATTGGGGTTTCTTTTTCAGTTTTTTTTCCTGACCATGTCCAAGTGAACTGAACGTTTAAATAAAGTTATAAAATAGCACACGTGTCTTTAGTAGAACATTTGAATCCACTTTTATGAACAATGCAGGGTTGCGTTCTAAGACACCAAGTAATTTAAGGTACAATCAGTGTATTTCAGTGTATTTTCTGTGTTTTCCCAGCATACCTAAATGCAGCAATTTGTACTTCCGCATTAACAGTTATGACGTGAATGATGCTAATATCCAATTGTGAATTCTTTTTGTTCATTTAGACCACACACAGATGTTAGTCTGATGTTCGAAATGTCCCTGAATGCACCTTGCGGTTGTGAAGCGACAATGAGGAAGTGTAGTTCCGAGGGACTAGAGATGATTTTCTAAGATGGGGATGTATTTATGGTGTTGGAATTGCCCTGCTGTTGGCGTCTTCAGGTCAGAATAAAGTTAAAATGTTAAAATATGTATAACTTATACAAGCGCGTGTAGCAACCGTAACCGTCGTAACGGAGATACTGTATGTGGCTTGCCATGGTGCGCGTGCGGCAGTTATGCCAAAAAAAATGTTAACTCAATTAATGAAATAAAGTAGTTACCACCGTAAATACCAGCCCAACCTTTTAAATAATGTATATTAATGCATCGTGTGTGTGTGTGTGTGTGTTACTGATTACTGATACCTTAAACTGCTCCACTCTCTCCAGCTTCTCCAGATCCGGAACCAGTCTGGTTCCGTCTTCCAGCGTCTTGAGAAACTCCACCTGGAACTCCACCATTTCTGGCAGATTCCCGAAGAGAACATCCAACTGGAAGAAAAACGAAGAGTGAGGTTTGATATCGACTATTTATTATCTATTTACCGTGGGTGTCGGTCAAAGTTAACACGGTAGTATTTTGCTGCAACACACATGTAAAGCGTCTTTCCGTGGGCATACCGTGTCACTCCATTGCTGCAGAAATCCTTCTTTATGGACTCCAGTTAGCAACCTTTATTGACCTACTCATTTCTAGTGGCTTTTCGTACAAGTTTTAGATAGTATGAAGCAGATGGTGCACACAAATGTCCAAGTAGCACATGCAGGTGTTAAAAATTTTTTTTTTTAAAAAAACATTCCATCCTCCTCATCATTCAGCACTCTTGTCCTCACACAAAGCCATCCATCCTGTGATTATGTAACCCACTTTTACAAGCTCCAGCATCAGCACTGCAGAGCCGCACACACACACACACACACACACACACACAGAGTATGTATTTGACTTACCTCATCCTGAGTCAGAAATGTCTCTTTCTGCAGCGGACTGAGATATCTCCCAATCAGGCAGTTGAGGTCCTGCAAAAAAGTGTTGGGTCAGTGCATTTACATCATGAATTTTGCCCCTCTGACCTTGTAGACAGCCAATAAAGCCACCTTTTATTTGTGGTTTTGTTTAAAGATAATATTCAACTAAATCCGACCCATTGGTGTTGTAAATATTATATAAAAGTAGAAGGGATTAAAAGACAATAGCTATTATTCCTATTATTTGCTTCATTCTGTTAAGATTCAGTGTTGCCGACAGGGCTGCGATCTATTTGTGGCAGTTGTGTGTCAGACGTAATGGTCAAATTTGCATAATTGTATGTGAGAGGAAAGAAAAAGAGGCTAAATAATGTGGAAAAACAAAACAATTATGTTTATAACTTCAGAGCTTTCTTCTTTCGCTTCCTTGTCTTTTTTATGTCATAAACAAGACAGAGCTACCTGCAGGTTCTAATCTAATTTTGTGACTTGTGGTTTGTCAGATGAATTAATTAATGACATTATTTAATGAATCTTGCATGTTTTGTGTGTTAGTTTAAGGCACAAGTGAAGCCTTTTCCAGCAAAAAAATGTCAAATGAAGAAGAATACTAATATAAGGCATTCAGAAGATGCATTCAAAGACGCATTAAAGATGGGACAATAGCCGCTGCAGGAATATTGTACATAAACTGGACATAAAAACAAACCTTCCCATGCATGTTTGAGTCTATATCACGTCATATTTACATCTTTTGTCTTATTTTCTTTTATTACGTCTACTATATCGGGTAATAGGAGTGGAAAGATGACTATAGGGGTGTTATTTCAGGTCTAGAGGGCTCTACTATGTAAAAAATCACATTTAGAAGGTTGTGAACAAGTTTTCCTTGCTCTACCAATGAAAATATTCTATTTATAAATAAGCAATCCTATTTTCTGGAAATTCACTTATCAGGGTCGGGTCTGGGACCAGGCACCCGGGATAAGCGAGAGATGACTGCACCTGCTTTCATGGCAGAGATGCCAAAAGTCTACACTAGATTTCTTTTTAGAGCTCTTTCTTGAGGGGTCTGACGACTTGCTGAATGTAGCGACAATTTATCTAAGCTAGCAACAGCGATCCCTCCTGCTGTTTCTTCTTCTTCTCTGGCAGCCCGGCTGTGTTATCGTGTGTTTATGAACGAGGGGGAACAGGCAGCGTCAAATCAAAAGATAAATGAACGTGGGGGGGAAACAGAGATTAGGACTGAAAAATTGTGCCTCAGGTAATTAAGTTTTATTTTGTGTGGCCATGAGCTCCATTAGCATTCATCAACCACGAGCCTAGCACACGCAGAAGGTAAATCCACTTTCATGCACTATTACATTTCAGTAACATGTCCTCCTCAATCAAGCCCACAAAAGGTCACTAAAAGCACACACGTGGCACAGCTGCCCCCCCCCCCCCCCCCGTACCTTTTTTTTTTTTTTTAAACTTATGTAACAATGACGCATACGGACACAAAGACGGAAGGGACACTAACTTTGACGTAGGTGCGCTCCGTCTCCACCAGCTCACTGATGACTTTGCGGAGCTTGTCGGCGTCCGAGAGCTGTCGGAGGGCGGCGATGGGCGGCGGGAAGGGCGAGTCCGGGCTGGGCGAGGAGGACATGCACTCTGGGGGATTCATGTCATGGAGGCTGCGGCAGAAAGCGGCCACCTGCTCTGTATTCTAATAAAAACACAGAAAAACAATGATAGCAGAAGCCGCAGCGGCGGATGGGAACTTCCAGCGTGCACTGACTCAGGAGTGGAGTGTGCATGCATGCAGAGGAGCTGCAGAGGCGGCTCTCAACAATAAAAAAAAAAATCCTATCATTTGCTATTTTTGAGTGTGTAGCTCTGTTTCACTCCTGGGTGTTTTCCTCCCACTGAGGGCGCCGCCGTAAGTGACTCATCTCTTTCACGCCATCGGAAATCTACACACAACATACAGGAGCGGGTTGTCTTGGAAACCAGCCCTGATGTGCTTTATTAAGACTATAATTTGGGGGTCAGAAATAGACCCCCGCCCCGTTCGTGATCCCATCCATCACTCAGTGACAGTAGCTGACAGCGACCTTTGCCTGTCAAATACATAACACGCTGAAACAAGTTGACATTTTAAGTCACCGTGCTCACATACAGCAACTCTATAGAACAACTTTATGGGGGGGGGCTGACGCCACTTGATGTCAACTTTTAAACCCTCACTGGCCACTTGATTAAGTACACAAGTAATGTAATGTACAGTAATCCATTTCCACTTAACGCTTCACTCTTATCCCAGGTTGTTCAAAAATATATGAATAAGGCATGCTGTGTCATAGTTGAATACAACAAATATGCATATTGAAGCAAAATGCATATAGTTTTTTTTCAAGCATTTTCAAGCCTGAAATGGCTACATGCTGTAAAATACATATATAAGGAATATTCAAAGACGTGATGATACAGTATTTAGAGGTAGACCAAGACGTTAATGGATCAATAACATCACCATATGGAACAGCAAATGCAATCATAACTTCAAATTAGCAGCCGAAGACCGATGCTACTGGCGAACCACAACCTAAAAGATGGAACTTATTGATGATGTGTATGTAGTATTGTACATTTTTCACTAGGTGTCAGTCATGTTACATTGATATGACAATATCTATGGCAGGAAGTACTGTACCAGAAACCCAAAGTAAGAAAATGCTAACATGTATTAGTCTATGTACGTCTTATTTTTTCTTATTATGACTGTAAAGGTGAATATAGGGGTGTTATTTAATGTCCAAAAGGCTCTAATAATGTTAAAAGTGCACAGTGTATGTATTAGACTGATGATAATATGACACCCTGGCCGCCAGTCCAAGGTGTACCCAAAGTCAGCTGGGATAGGCTCCAGCATACCCCCGCTACCTAGTGGATAGCATAGAAAATGGATGGATGACACCCTTCACGGTGAGCCCAAATGAGGGTTCCAGTCTAACGGCCCATCGAGTCTAAATGACTTCCTGCATGTTCCCTGTCAGGGATTTAACAGCCCAGGCGGACTTGACACCATCACGGTCGCGGCTCATTAACGCCTTGGCAGCATTGCACCCAGGAGGCTGGCGGTGGGGGGGGAGCAATCATTAGGGGAGAAGGCCAAGAGGTATAAGTGATGACGGTACATTTACATGACAATCTAGTAAACATGTTTCTAAACATGGATAAGTACTCTTTCCAAATTCACCATCACCTGCAATGTGCACGCAGTCCTGCGGTTGGCCGTTTCCTTTTGTGAAGAAACACAGCACGCATGCGCACAAACCACCTGTTTTCTTTTAAATAGTTGACCAGCATTACCGGATAACACTTTGGCTAAAAATTGCACAACACACCCAACAGAATGTTGAAAAGGTGATGACGGTATCAGACGAGACACCATAGTGACACACAGAAGCATAGACCATCTGAAGCCACAGCAGAAGGATAAAAGAGCAGCATGTGGCTGCAGAGCCGCGGGTTGCAGACCCCTTCCCTTGAGGACCCAAATCAATATGAAGCAAAGAGTTAGTGGTCTTCTGTGCAAAGTATCAATAAAGTCACGGCTTTCCAAATGTGTGTAAATATCCTGTTTGGCCTAAACCACAGATAATACACCTGCTTTCATGGATGACTAAGGTAAATAATCACATTTAAAATGCTGGAATTACAAGATAATGAGATTTAAATACCAAAATAGTTGTATAAATAAAGTTAAATAATAATCTGGTGATCATCAAATCGTTGAATGGTGCCCTAGGTGCTTGACAAGGGTAAAAACAAAAAAATAAGAACAACATAATATCAAATTAAGATAAAAACACTAAGAACAAAATCCAGATCCAAGCACGGAATCACAAATAAAATACATACAATCATCATATGCCAAAAGCCGGTCTCACTAAATTAGTTTTTTAATTGATAATTGACTGTAGTAGACCTTAAGGAGGGTTGAAGGGAGTTCCAAAAGAGAGCTTTACAAACTGGCAACAATCGACTGGTGGAGTTTGCATGTTCTCCCCGTGCATATGTTTTCCGGGTATTCCGGTTTCCTCCCACATTCCAAAAACATGCTAGGTTAATTGCCGACTCCATATTGTCCATAGGTATGAATGTGAGTGTGAATGGTTGTCTATATGTGCCCTGTGATTGGCTGGCCACCAGTCCAGGGTGTACCCCGCCTCTCGCCCGAAGACAGCTGGGATAGGCTCCAGCACCCCCGCGACCCTTGTGAGGATAAGCTGTAGAAAATTAATAAATGAACGCGAGACAGCAAATAAAAATATGCATGGAAAATCATGTCAACAAGCGGCTGAAGTTTGCAAAATCCTTTCTTAGAACGAATTCAAAATTCTAGAACTAAGTCACATGGCTAGTTTCACTTGCTGTTATGTCGACATGAGTCAGTCAATGCGAGGGGCGGCGACTGCAAGAGTTTCTGCAGTACACATGATACTGTAGTACATTACGCGTTGTGAAGTTAGACGCAGGACATTGACCTCGCACGTCCTTGCTTTCCACAGGTTAGATTGAATGAGTGAGTATCTTTGTCTAAGAACCACTTTAATGTTTTTACCCTCCAAAACACTGTTGCCACGTAAACCAACAGCCAACAATCACACAGACTGTATGCGTTCTGTTACATCAGTGTACTACAAACAGATACCACCAGCAATTTC
Organism: Doryrhamphus excisus; assembly: GCF_030265055.1. Classification (NCBI taxonomy): domain Eukaryota; kingdom Metazoa; phylum Chordata; class Actinopteri; order Syngnathiformes; family Syngnathidae; genus Doryrhamphus; species Doryrhamphus excisus. The sequence goes on from NC_080473.1 coordinate 1,087,622, forward strand.
CAACGAAAATCTGATTCAAAGAAGCAGCTACAAAGTACTCCTGATGGGGCAGGAAGGAGGACGCCCCACACGCCGTGAAGGAAGCTAAAAGCAATTTTTTTAGAGGTAAAATATGACAACCCGCTCAGACTACAAGCGCACGTCTAGCAGAACCCACAAGAAAAAGTGGAAGCTCACCAGATGAAGCATGTCAAAGACCGAGTCTGATGAACGTTTCCTGGGCTGACTCCACTTCAAAGCGGACATGACTGCACGCAAAAAAAAAACAAACTCCGCACTTTGCAATCTCAAGTCTTCATGGCACGTCTGCAGCAGCAAGCAGACCTCCTCGTTTTGTCAACAGAAAACAAACAGCAGGTACTCGGGAAGATAGAAGGACGAGCGAAGATGCTCGGCTGCCTCCTCTCCGCCCACCACCACTTCTCCCACTCCTTTTGGTCTCACTGCAATGCTCCCTCCCCTCACTGAAGACCTGACTAAGTGCAGCAGTGTGGTAATACAGCCTTGATCGTCTCCCAGCACGGGAAAAGAGATTGAAAAAGGGAGTAAATGATGGGAAGGAATCTCCTCAGGGTGGAGGTAGGGCAGGATTGGCTACATCTGAATATGAATGCAGGGTTTCAGGAAGTTGGTGTGGGGGGCAGTGAGCTGCAGGAACAACTGGTCCTGGAGGTTTGGCATTTAAATCATCTCGATGAAGCAAGGAACGAGGGGTTCTCGTTTTGCAGACATCCTTTGTCCTGCGTCTTCTTAAAACCGGCAACCATTTGTCTCAAAAGACAGCAATTAAGGTGTGGCAGAGAAGGATTATGATGATTTCACTAACCTAACAGAAAAAGATCATTTGAGCAGTGTTCATGTAATCCGGATGAAAAGCCTCAATATTCATCCTCGGGTCATACAAGGGTACAACACAAACTGTTTTACTTATGCAAGCGACAAATTAACATAACTAACCCTGACCCCAAAACCTGAATCCAAACTCCAACTGATATACAGTAAACCTCGGATATATCGGATTCAATTGTTCCCACTGGTTTTGTCCGATATAAGCGAAATCCGTTATATGCGTATACCGGAAAATGTCCGTTTTACGCATATATCGGATTTATATCCGGTATATGCGTAAATCGGATTTTATCCGTTACAAAAAGGCACTTCCTTGACTATGTTTCCAATGTACCTGGACTGGGCAATGAAAAGAGATGTAAGGTCATGAGAATTGAACTTTATTGGACTCTGAGCATAAATAAACAAATTGTTAATTAAGCTAGGCCCTGTTACGCCCGTCAGGCCTACGTTATTTCCAATAGTGAGGTTAAGATCTCATTCACTGCTGTGCTAGTATTATTGACGTCACTCACTTTTATATTTGTTGGAACGGGACTGGAGATTTTGTCCGAAATAGGTGAAATCCGTTATAAAAAAATCCGATATATGCAATGAATTTTTATTGGAAATGCATTACAGAAAAATCGGTTCTTTTTTATCTGTCCGTTGTGAGCGAATTTCCGATATATCCGAGTCCGATGTATCCGAGGTTTACTGTACATAACCTGAGCCTAACCACAACCTGAAACCCAGTGGTTCTGAATTATGTTCTGTTGTGCCCCCGAGAGGGATAGGAGATCACGCAAGTAGGACTAAGCCTAACCCCTCCCGAGATACCTAACCTCAACACTACCACTGGCCAAAACCCCAAGCCCAACACGAACCCCAACAGGGGCGGGTTGTGGGTCATCTCCCATCCTAAAGATTAGGGGTCAAACCTCTGTCTTCCTGTGATATCAAAGGAGTCCTTGAGCAGGATACCGACTGCTGCATCATCAGTATGTAAATGAGGTGAATCTTTGCAGGTAGAAAAGTGGGGTTTTTTTAACTCAAAGCCCATTTAACACAACCTTACAATGATTTAAAACAATGAAAAGTGATCTTCACCGACATTAACAGAGGTAATAATGTGACCAGGTTGAGAATGCAATGCATGCTGGGAAGCCGAAGCTTCTGTCAGCGGCTTTCCCGCCTGTTCTCAGAAGAAAATCTCACTGCGGGTGAAAAGCACCAAATGTTGCGTCCGGGAAGGAGTGCTCGCTGAACGTCTGGCACCAGAGCCTGCTCGCCAAGCGAGGTGGTAGATAGCGCTTGCTGCACGCCAGAACAAAAGCTGCTAAATGTCCGTTCTGCTACTTTTGTTTCCTGGCTAAGTTTGTCTTCAATGTTTCATCGCAGCTTGTGTGATTAAACCTCAGAAATCAAAACAATGAACACATAAAGCACGGTCGATTGTATTGAACCTAGCAAGCACTTAGTTATGTGGGCACTGATTTCATATTTAGGATTCTCTTCATCTTCATGTGTCACTACCACATTTGGAACATTAAAGACAATCATGTGTGAAGAAATAGGATGTAAGAAAGATTTCCACATCAACATAAGACAGAAAAAGGAGCAAAGGATGAACAGTTTACAAACAGATGTTGGCTTACCTTTCTGCAGTCGTCAAACTGACCGAAGATCTCCGAGTCATCATCCAAGCTGTCTCCAGAACTCTCCAGCAGCAGCCCGACGCCATCATCAAGGATGTCTTCTGCGATAGACAATGATCCCACGTCAAGTCGCTGTGTCTTCCTGGTCCCAACCCTAACCCCATCCAGAAAGAAAACCCAGCCCTAAAGTAACCTTCTACCCTAACTCGGCATAACCCAGCCATAAAGAATACTCCAATCCAAACACTTAACCTAAGCCCAAGTCCTAGAGAAGCCTCCAATCCTAACCCTCATCCATAGAAACAACCTCTACCCTGACAGTCAACCTAATTCCAATCCTACCCCTAAACCCAGTTTGAAAGAAAACCCCAACCCTAACACTCAACCTACCCTCAAAGGTTCGCTGTGGAGCAGGGGTCTCAAACACGCGGCCCGCGGGCCAAATGTGGCCCGCAGGACACTCGTTTGAGGCCCCCGCCTTGATATGAAAGTTTAATGTTAGTGCGGCCCGCGCAAGTTTGATATGGATGCTGTATGGTATCATGTACCCAGAAAAAATTATTACGTTTGATTCATGTTCATGTTAAAGGTTAAATAACTGTTAATAGTTATCCTCCCTATCCGTGTGGAAGTGGTAAGTTTTTGGCTATTTCAGTTTAAAGGAAATAACTTGAAGGCTACCGTTTAGGTCGCTAGCTCTCTAGTTTGCGAGTTAGCATGTGTCTCAAGACCCTGCAGTTGCGCAATATGTTGTAAATAAAAAGAGTATAAATGTGACTATAGTCGTGTTTTGTCATGTCTACAGGGCTCTAATAATGCTTTGTTCATTTTAATCTGAAAAAAATAATTTGTCTACCCACCAACTATATGTGGTTTATTAAGTTTTTATTATTCATTCATTCATTCATTTTCTACCGCTTTTCCTCACGAGGGTCGCGGGGGGTGCTGGAGCCTATCCCAGCTGTCTTCGGGCGAGAGGCGGGGTACACCCTGGACTGGTCGCCAGCCAATCACAGGGCACATATAGACAAACAACCATTCACACTCACATTCATACCTATGGACAATTTGGAGTGGCCAATTAACCTAGCATGTTTTTGGAATGTGGGAGGAAACCGGAGTACCCGGAGAAAACCCACGCATGCACGGGGAGAACATGCAAACTCCACACAGAGATGCCCGAGGGTGGAATTGAACCCTGGTCTCCTAGCTGTGAGGTCTGTGTGCTAACCACTAGACCGCAGGTTTTATTATTATTATTATATTTATTTATTACTGATTTTCTTTACTCTTGATTTGTTTATTTATTTTTCATCTTATGTTGTGCAGAAAAATAAAAATTAAGATATTTCAGAACAGTGGAATGTTTTATCAGAGCTTTTATTGTAGAAAATCCGAACGCACTGAAAAAGTTTGTATATTTTTCTGTTTTTAATTAATGCGTTTTTTTTTTTTTGGAAAACCTGATGCGGCACAGCCTTGCCCAGCCCCTAGCTCCAGTGGCCCCCAGGTAAATTGAGTTTGAGACCCTTGCTGTAGAGTCAAACAGACTGGAGTGGAACACTGCCCAACAGCCTATGTCATGACTGGCAACTTTTTCTTGGCCTTGGCTGAGGTAACGGCTCTGGTAAAGACTGGTGTTGTGTTTTAACCGGTGGGCACCTTGACTCTGGGAGAAGATGTCCGTGTAGAGGTCTTCCTCCACGTCGGAGCGTCTTGGCGGGAGGAAGCACAGTTGACGCCGGTCCACGGGAGGTAACGTGTTGACGGTCAGCGCCAGGGACGACCGGGAGAACGCCACCTTCATGTCGGAGAAGTCGAGACTGTGGGCCTCCTTCCCGTTCAGCTCCAGTATCTCGTCGCCCGCGTTCAGACCTGCGCAACAGAGAACCATTTTTTTATACTCGCACACGAGAGCTGCTTCAAATGCTGCCGAGTTCTTGGCCAAGGCCAATGAGTCCTTTAGACCTGCTCGCTTCTATGGAAATAGACTTTTGAATAAAAGCACTTCTAAAGGACACTGACAAAACATTAACATGAAACAGCTCATCCATTGACAGGAAGTTGAGATGGCATTGCAACAGACCTTTAGCGAAGGCTAATCCACCCGCCCTCACGTCTGTGATGTAAAGCTGCTGCACTCGGTCCTCCTCCACCACGGAGATGGAGAAACCTGGAGGAGGGAGAGTGGTTACATAAAAAGCCAGACACAAGCAGGAATACATCTGAATCATTTGTACAAGTCAAGTACAAGTCCCTACCATAACCGATCATGCACGACTCGTCTCGGTCAAACTGGACCACTTTTGTTATCTTGGAGCAGAGCTCAACTTCCTTGTAAAGCTGTTGGGACAGAGGTTCATATGGAAAACGATTTCTGTTCCCGCGGATCAATAGTTTTGTGTGTTTTAGATAAAAGCAGCTTCTCGTGTCGGCATGTGTATGTTTACATACCAGGTCACAGATGTCCTCCTCCGGTTTGGGGATGTAGAACTGGACTTGGTTATCAATGAGGAATTTAAGACGTAAGTAGTGCTTGGTGGGATCCAGCTGGTGGGCCTGCAACATGATAACAACAAACAGTAAAAAAACAACAAGAACATATGAATTCTGTGGTTGTAGACTACCATTATACCAGATGGTAAAGATCACTATGTGTTTTAGAGTCATTCATCAACCTTGCATATGGTTTCCAGCACGCACAGCGCCGACTCTCCAGGTTGGATGATTGTCAGCACCGGCTGGTCGTTTGGCAGACACACCCAGGAGGGGGTGAGGTGGTCAGGGACCCAGATGTCGCTTTCCGTGCTGGGCCGTGGAAGACCCTTGCCAGATTCCTCCTCGCTGGTCTGCAACAGTGGACGCACAACGATGATTAAAAAGTAGGTAGTCATTTTAGAGTTAGTTGTTCTGTGACCTTCCCTCCATGGGGATATGGTCAGATTTCAGATTCGCCTCACAATAACATCAGTATTGATTGGATGATCAGAGCCAAACAGATAGTAATGGTCTGGAAAGGAGGATAGATTTTGTCTTGAAATATTAAGTGACTAGCGCATAGGCCACACACCTAGGAGACCCGAGTTCAATTCCACCCTCGACCATCTCTGTGTGGAGTTTGCATGTTCTCCCCGTGCATGCGTGGGTTTTCTTCGGGTACTCCGGTTTCCTCCCACATTCCAAAAACATGCTAGGTTAATTGCCGACTCCAAATTGTCCACAGGTATGAATGTGAGTGTGAATGGTTGTTTGTCTATATGTGCCCTGTGATTGGCTGGCCACCAGTCCAGGGTGTACCCCGCCTCTCGCCCGAAGACAGCTGGGATAGACTCCAGCCCCCCCCCCGCAACTCTCGTGAGGATAAGCGGTAGAAAATGAATGAATGATTGATTATAAGCTTTTTTTCTAGTCATGTTCCATTGTGTGTTTACTGTCTTCCTGTGCCAAACACACCAGGACAATTACCAATTTTACTTGACCAATTTCCGCCATGTAAAGCCTCGTAGGCAGTTTGAGGTCTGCATTTGTAGTTTGGGTTGACAGGGAACGTAAGTGCGTTTTGGTCATCGTGCTACCACACTTCATTATGCCGCGCCTGCGAGGTTCAAAGACTTGCAAATTGAGCTCATGCAAACTCCCAAATAAACAAAGCGGAACAACCTGCCTTGTATGCGCTTCGGGCGAGCTAATCAATAAAAGTGTGCTAACCTGGTGAGCCTTGGCAGAGTCAGTGTATGTTCCATCTGCAGGCTTTTTCACAAGCACTTCACCATCAGCAAACACCTGCGGTGACAAACGTTAACATTAGTGCACGACAAGAAAGCGAAAGAGAGTTAACTGTTGGCACACAAACCTGGTTGATGCTGGGGTGAGCTTTCGTCTTCTTTTTGGACGTGGTGTCCAGACCCCAGAGCGAGGAGAAACGGCTCTTGCGCTTGCTGCATGAGCGGGACATGGCGTGTGCTCGCCGCCTCACGCCCGTCTCCATGCGGGCTGCCACCTGACATGCAAAAAAAAAAAAAAAAAAAGAGATGATCAGATTTTTGGAACATGTAACTATTTGGTAGAACAAAGTCAATGATCCTGGTTGCACCGTGCTCAGCGGTGGAGCAAAAGTTCACAGATGAAATAATGCACGTGAGAGCCTTAACACTAAACTAAACTTCTGGATCAGCAGCAGATATTCAGATGTAAGTTCTCGTGGCGGAAAATGTGACTACATCGCAACGCGTGGGAGTATCAGAGAGAAAAAAAACGATTACTATTGCACCCTGCTGGTGTAGTGTAGCTCCAACGCCCACATGCCTGGCAACTCCGGCACACGTTGGCGGCGAGGGGCCACGCAGAGATCTGGAAAACGTCTCAAATAGAACTTTTCCTGCACTGCTTTTTGCTGCACGGTCATGTGACCTCAGTGCAGACGTAGGAGGGCATCACAGAGCCTCCTGAGCGGGTGGACGCCCCCCGTGTCAGACCCCCGGTGCAGAAATAAGACAGTTGTTCCCAAAGCATGGAACAAACCGCATGCCTGCGGCTGTTGTTGTGTTCAGCCCTGACAGAAAATGTTTTGAACTTGTGGATTATGGATACAATATTTGACTTTTACATGAAATACTATTGTATTTTAATACTCTGATATATATGTTCTGTAATGCCAATATTATCCAAATCATTCTTACACTATTTTATCATTCATACTCCTTCATAGGTTTGCACACAAGTATAACATGTAAAGTAATTATGACAAATTTATATAATTTAAAAAACTTTTCAGGAAACGTTCCGGCAATTTAAAGTTTACTGTCAGATCTTTGGATTTCATTTTAATTTTCCTTATATTTTCATATTTAAAATGTGTATATTTAATTTATTTATGGTGAATAGTACTTAAATACCTTTAATTGCAACAACCAAACATGTTTTAGTGCATACAGGAGGTGTGCTAATTGTGTGCCTGAGTGGAGGTGAGAATTTGAACAGGAAGTTGTCTTCTTATCAAGATTATGTTTTTTTTTTTAATAAAAAAAAAAGTAACCTGCAATAAATCCCCTTGAATTCAACTCTGGAGAGGAACTACTCACCAGAGCGTGGAAGGACGAGACGGAGAATATCCCCAGCCGCCCCATGGCCAGCTTGGTGGGGCGAGAGGCGAAGGCCAGGAGACGCTTGGGGTTGGGCAGCTCACCGCCCTGCAGACTGGCCAGGTAGCACCGGAAGCGAAAGAGATCCATATGGAACTGCTCCAGGTTCTGCTCCCATAGGAAGATCTGTGAAGCAACACGGTTAACTGTTCATCGGGTTTCATCACACAAGCTCCTCTGGACGGACGTTTAGTGGGGCAGTGGAGCGACACATTCTGCTTATTCAAATGCACCGCTCCCAGTTTTGGCTGCGGTGTTTGGAAGAGGCGAGCCGACGTCGGTTGCCAAGTGGCCCAGAGACAAGACAGAAACAATAACGCACATTCCACTAGCTTGCCAATGTTTCAGCCGGGCTCTTTATCTATACACTTCAAGCACAATGTGGAACCTGACATTGACCCAATGATTCTGATGGGTCACCCAACAGAACCATAAGCCTGGCAGGCACTACAAAGGCCACAGTTTAAGCAGACCCAAGAAAGGCCATTCATATGCAGAGAATGATGAATGTTGCCAACTGCATACGGTGGCAAACATTCACCGGTCACTACATAAAACCACTACGACTACAACCTTGTAATGTATTACCTCAAAACTGAACATTACCACCTTTAGAAAGGCATAGTTTCTCATGCAAATCCACTGGATGTCACCTGACTCAAATTTTGGATATTTGGATTTCCTTGCATTGCAAATAATAAATGCCCGTACCTGATCCAAGATGGTCTTCCTCTTCTTGACCTCGGTGACAGCCGACAATTGCATGTCGCCCATCTTCTTCATCTTCTCATCCATGTCGATCTTCTGCTCCAGCTTCTTAAGCTCGGCACGGAGCAGGCGCACCGTGTCCTCACGGTGGTGCTGGCGGGCCACGGCAGTGGCGCACGCCGAGTGAATGGCTGTGATCCAGTTCTCCAGCTCTGTTTGGCTGCACGTCTATGGTGGGGGGGGGGGGGCATAAACGGTACATATTAAGCAGGAGTAAAAAACACAGATGGAGACGGTAAAGTATTGGGACAGCAGGAGAACGTGAAAGCAAAGGTCTGGCTTAGATGAAGATTTAAGGTTGAAGCCAAGTCAAACTCCGGACTGATCACTCAACTGATTATGTGTCGTGTCCCAATACTTTTGTTCATATAGGTGACCTTTCTCTCACCTGGAACAAGAACGCATCTCCCAGCGAGTTGCTGAGACAGAACACAAAGTCCTTCTTGGGATGCTCGGGCACCGCCTGGACTATACTGTTCTCCACCCAGATGGCGTGCTTGGGGACGCTGTTGTTGTCGATACCCGAGCGGCCGTCGGTCTCGTAGAAGAACAAAGTGCAGCCTGAGTTATGAAAAAAAGAGGAAAGGAGTTCATGGTTCCATTTAAAAGCAGGAGATCCCTGATCTGAAGAGGAGTGACAATGAAAGATTTCATTCTGCTCTCTAGTGGCCGATGGTAAGAAGTGCAGCATGGCAGACCTCCCATGACACACAAAATACATCCCAGTATCTGCACCTTTATCCAGATCCTCATCAAAATGACGTGGCTTCCTCCCTGGACATTTCTTCACCCCTCTACAAAATTTGATTGAAATCGAGGACAAACCTTTAAGGGACACCCAGTAGCTCTTCCACTTGCGTCTGGTGGCAGACTCCACTTTCTTGTTCTTCTTGTGCACAAGGAAATTCTTGACGGCAAGCCTTCCCGCTTTGCGCACCATCCCCTGCGTGGCGCCCAGTAACGGGTCCGAGTGGTAGGCGGAGCTCATGGTGCTCTGCTCGTCGCTCAGGGCCGCCTCCTCCAAGCTCTCCGTCTGGCAGGAACTCATCTCCAGCTCCTGGCGGAAGTTCTCGTAGACGCCCTGCACGCAGTCGCCAGGCCCGCCGCTACCACCTCCTCCGCCGCCATTGCTGCTGCCACTGTCGCTGCCGGCGAACATGCTGCCACCCGCAGCCGAGCATACAGAGAAGGAGGCGGACATGGTCTTGTAGCGGCGGGACTCAGCCTCGGCCGTCACCCCATCGATGCCGCTGTCCTCGTACTCGCTGCCCTCGCCGGCTGTGACATCCTGTGACATGGCAGAGGCCCGTGACAGGTGAGACGGCATAGTGACCTCTTACTCGTCATCACAGCCCGACCAGTCATACCCTACACAGAACCTAGCCGCTCACGTCAGACATGTTGCAAACTACAGCAGACTTTTCTCCCTTTAAAACGTTTCTGCTCTAAACGGGACCACCGCTGTTGTTGCAGTGCAGGCTGCCCTCGCTGTGGCACCGCCAGGTCTGCCCCGCTCCTACACACATGGCCAAAGGCTCCTGGGAGATGAAGGGGGGGGAACGCTGAGCTGGGTATCTCCATGTGGTCACGTGACCCAATCATGCGCTGGGAGGGGGGCCGCGGGGGCGCCTCGCAGTGACAAGGCCACCATGCACAGTATTTTTACTGTGACACTCTTCCACGGGCCTCTGCTCGTTTGCATAACAAAAGGCGGAGGCATTTCAAAACGGGGGGAGTGACTTTAAGCTCACACCCCCTCCCTCTTTCTCTCTACTGGACCAAGAAAAACAACCAGTGAAAAAATGGGAGCTTTCCTTCAACTGTTAATGGGATTGTGTGTGTTACGCAGTAGAAAAAACACTGACACATGAAGAGGACGGGGGGGCGGGGGGTCTTGTTTGTGTGGTGCCACCAGGCTGCATTAACATTCTGGACCTGTTTCCATCTTCTCATTTGGAGAACAAACAGGAGCCATGACACAGCCTCGCCTCGGGCCCACTGACATGACACACTGGGTGTCGTTTACACAAAACAGCGCTTGGTGTCTGAAAACACTTGAAAGCGGGACTGAAGGTGGTCATTGTGCACCAAACTCAAAAACCCAAGAAGAACTCTACCATTTGTAAGAGAACATGAATGTATCAAAGAAAGATCTCGTGTCTTACCTGGATGGTCTGCGCCCTCCTGCCCTGCATGCCCGGCCCGGCACACACGGCGACTTGGAGGCCGCTCAGACCTTCAGAGAGACAATGGGAGCGCCGACACGGCAGGGTGTAGGCGCTGTAGGTGTTGCCCTCCTCCTCTGAGATCATCTTATTGTCGCCGTCCCTGGTGGCCCGTTTGGCATACCGGCTATGGGGTTGCCTGCGACCGGGCGCCTTCTGGTTGTACAGCTCGTCCAGAGAGTTTGCTCGATCATCCGCGGGGCTGGACTGAAGGAGGCCTTCGCAGTCGGTCAAATCCCGCTCGTGTCCCGGTGTGATCATCTCCTCGGTGCTGGTCAGGTGTTCTTGGCTGAGGTCCGAGAGGGAGAACTCCAGGCTGTCATCCCGCCACGTGTCCGCTGACTTGGATCGCTTCTTCTTGAAGCTGCCCGGCTCCTTGGCGCTGTCCCGTATGTCCTGGAGGTACGTAACCTCACTTGCGTACAAGTCCTCGTCTTGCACTTCCTCCGCCGTGGGCCCGGGGAGGGTTATCAACATGGTGTTGACGTGCGCCGTGGGACTCGTCAGGTCGTGGTGGAAAGACATCGGCCTCAGGTTCATGGACACACGGTCCACCCAAATGGGGCTTCCAAAGTCTGGCAGTACGTTGGTCTCGTTGAAAGGCTCCAGACCATTTTCAGCCAGGGACTGCGGGATGCTGGGCGTGCTGCTGGAACGCGTGCTGGTCTCAGAGTTCCTGTGCTCTATCTTTCCTGACGAGGCGTGCCGACAGCGCCTGGACTGCTTGTTGGAGATGCGAAGAGACCGGGACATATGCTTACGTGACAAATAGCCACGCTCTGTGCCATAGAAGGCATGGTCCCCGTGCTGGCTCTCCACATTTCCCATGATTCAGAAGCTGCAGAGAGGAGACCAATAGCTTACTGAAATAGGAATTCTACTGTTAAAAAGAAACATGTGCAACATGTGTGGCAAGTAGCCTACCTGCAGGATGGATGTGACTTTTCAAACATGTTGCTCATCAGAGAGTCTGGAATTTCAGCCCTTGTTACAATCCACAAAGCTGCAAGAGAAGACATAGATTAACTCAGAATATTTTTTATAATATTCACAGCTTGAAATCAAGACTCCTGGGTGCACGTGGAGTGTTTGTGTGTGAATAGCTTGGAATTCAATATGGCAGTAATGACAACATGAACACCAGCGTCATTTTGAAAGATTTGGAAGTGACAATCCAGCAAGGAGTGATGTTCTGTGGACCGTGACAATGCACCCAAGTGGACTCCTCCACTTTTTCTTATCTCTTTTCTCTTGCCTCTAGGCTGCAAAGTAAAAAAAAAATGGCCCTGGGAGCATCAACAGATGGGACGAGAGATTAACTAGATTAATGTGTGCACCCGTCCTCTCAGGACAGCCCCCTTGGGGGTGTGTTGCATTTGCGTGCATCTCCAAAGCAGGACGAGTGGGAGCCCAACCCTCTGCTGCTGATGCTTGCCTGCACAGAGGTTGGAGTTGGAGGGGTAGTTTATGTTACGTAAACTGCTGCTGACCCCATTTTTTTTGCTCCCATTTTTTTTTTTGCTGCCTTTCCCTTCATTCTGCTCTCGCATCACCCCTCCCTCGCCAGCAGTGCACAGTGTTTGATCACTGAAGGACGTCCATGCTTTATCAGCCCGCAGCTTATTGGCTGTGACATTCACCAAGAAAAAAAAAAAAAAAAACTTGGAAAGGCCAAATCTCTTAATGACTCCGGGATACTGAAGAACCTAAGGAACACGCAGTTCAGGAACATCACTTGAGAGCTGAGCTTGGTCCAAAAATGTAATAGCGCTGTCAATGACCTACTTTGCCACTAGGTGGAGCGGTTGTACTCTGAGACCTGCCAACCTTGAAGAAATGTCATGATTATGATGGTAATTAAAGAGAGAAGGGGCGTGTTAGTGCAGCTAGAACTAATTGATGCATGACAACAGTCAGAATTTGGAGGCCTTCGCGGTGGCTGGCCGCTCTCTGAACTGCACCACCAGCCGAGCAATCAGCGTCACCACGGCTCAAGGATGTACATACGGCACAGTCATTGGTCATTTTCAAGGAAAAATGTCACAGACAATACTGGGTTATGGAAAATGTGGGAAGTCCTGATAGATAGCCTACATGTCCTGAATAAACAGAACATGTTGATATGGGAATGGTTGGGAAACGTGTGAGTAGTTAGTCGGCACTGGTCTTCTCCAGTTGACCATTAACAAGTCAGATGTTGGAGTCTGGATCAAAATGCAGACCTGGCATGACCCTAACAAGGATGAACACCGCTTTTATATATGTAAGCCTGCAGCTACCCCCACCATCCACATGTAAATCTAAATCATTAGCAGATCATCAACATCTTATTCAGGTTATACCAAGCAGTGTGTTTTTTTTTTACTTGAGTGAGTTTAAAGAGACAACGCTGCAGTGATGTCATCGGATCCTTTAGGACAGGGGTCTCAAACAAGCGGCCCGCGGGCCAAATGTGGTCCGCAGGACACTAGTTTGAGGCCCCCACCTTGATATGAAAGTTTAATGTTAGCGCGGCCCGCGCAAGTTTGATATGGATGCTGTATGGTATCATGTACCCAGAAAAAATTATTACGTTTGATTAATGTTCATGTTAAAGGTTAAATAACTGTTAATAGTTAACCTCCCTACCCGTGTGGAAGTGGTAAATTTTTGGCTATTTAAGTTTAAAGGAAATAACTTGAAGGCTACCGTTTAGGTCGCTAGCTCTCTAGTTTGCGAGTTAGCATGTGTCTCAAGACCCTGCAGTTGCGCAATATGTTGTAAATAAAAAGAGTATAAATGTGACTATAGTCGTGTTTTGTCATGTCTACAGGGCTCTAATAATGCTTTGTTCATTTTTATCGAAAAAAATAATTTGTCTACCCACCAACTATATGTGGTTTCTCAAGTTTTTATTATTTGCCGTTTTATTATTATTATTATTATTATATTTATTTATTTATTACTGATTGATTTTCTTTATTCTTGATTTCTTTATTTATTTTTCATCTTATTTTGTGTAGAAAAATAAAAAGTAAGATATTTGAGAACAGTGGAATGTTTTATCAGAGCTTTTATTGTAGAAAATTGGAACCAAAGCGAAGTTTTTTAATTTTTTTTGTTCTTAATAAATGTGGGTTTTTTGGGGGTTTTTTTAAAAACCTGATGCGGCCCAGTCTCACCCAGACCCGAGCTCCAGTGGCCCCCAAGTAAATTGAGTTTGAGACCCCTGCTTTAGGATCTCACACAGCATCCTTGCCAATTTCATGCCGCTCCCAGTCACTAGAGGGCATAACTTTGGTTACATCATCAGCTACGTATCTCTGAGCTCCACATAATTGTCACTTTTTACAAGCACCCCCGTACCACTCAAATATGCGACGGGGTACATTGAAGACGCCATTGTTCTTAAACAGCACCTGATATTTGACAAGCGCTGAGGCCTGTGGGAACACGCGCGGGAGAAGAAAAATGTCCAAAGCGTCACCTGTATGAGAACCCGCTGAAGGACAAAAGCTATCAAGATGCCTGCTGTCATTTCAAGGAAAGGCTGAACATTCTCACCCTGCAGCAAAAAATCCAAAAGAATTTACAGCACACGGCTACGCTGGCGATGTAAGAACACAAACTCTTCCATGAGGTAACAGAAGAAATGGTGGGAGGTTGAAGGAAGTCTCATTTGAAGCTCACTCGAGTGGTGAGAGGCAAGAATGTAGCGGACCAAGGAGTGACAAGCTCCAACACACCAGCCTGTAATCTGAACACTTGAGTGCGGGGAGATAATAACACTGCTAGTTGAAGAGTTACCCCTGGGGGGGGGGGGGGGGTAGCAGGGGCGCTACTCACATTTCTGGGGTGGTATACTTCACTTAGCTGTAAACAGCTGCCTAGCTTGAAGTTCCCAATGTCTCTCTCTCTCTCTGCAGCTGGTAGTGGACAAATAGCCACACTTGGCTGGGGGGTCATGTGATCAGACCACCGTAGGAGGAGATAAAGTCTCACTGACTGAGTTTTGAGGCTGTAGAGGCATAATTGTATGTTGATGTTGTTGTTCCAGGAAATAGCATACACTATGCAAAATAGTGCATGATATGCTGCTTGCTAATGTCATTTAAAAGAACACAAATCACATTGGACCCAAAATGTCCAAAAAAAAAAAGTCATCTTTGGAGAAATAGCAATACTGGGCTAGAGTCATGTGACCATTCTACGGTAGGAGTACGTAGATAAAAGTCAGGCTTGTGACTGCGTCGGCTTCATTTCATGTTGTTGTCCCAGAAATAAAACACTATGCACGGCAATGCATGATGTGCTTCTTGCTCGGCTAACAAATAGCGTTGCTATGGCGATGTCTTGTGATGGATATTGTTATCCTTATGTCACATGATCAATAGCCACCTGCATTATTACAGAAATTGTACATACAGTTGTGCAAGGTAATTGGCTGAATAAATATAAACAGCAAAGCCACGAATGTAAGCGCTAACTGCTAGCAAAATTGGCCTTTATTGCAACATCCTGTTTTGACAACAACATAATTATGATACTTTTGTAACCAACAGGTTTGTACAAGCACTGGAAAGGTAGCATTAGCGCTCATGTTAAAAAACAGGTGTCCTGGCTGGTCCGCTAATTTGTAGACAGTTGCAATGAGAGAGACAATGTTGTTGACTGCAGATTGGTACGGTCATTGTCTATTAAACACATACCAATATAGCAACAACATGGACACCATGAAGACAGACAACATGGACACCATGAAGACAGACAACATGGACACCATGAACACAGACAACATGGACACCATGACGACAGACTACATAGACACTATGAAGACAGACAACATGGACACCATGAAGAGAAACAACATGGACACCATGAAGACAGACAACATGGACACCATGAAGACAGACAACATGGACACCATGAAAACAGACAACATGGACACCATAAAGAGAAACAACATGGACACCATGAAAACAGACAACATGGACACCATAAAGAGAAACAACATGGACACCATGACGACAAACTACATAGACACCATGAAGACAGACAACATGGACACCATGAAGACAGACTACATGGACACCATGACGACAAACTACATAGACACCATGAAGACAGACAACATGGACACCATGAAGACAGACTACATAGACACCATGAAGACAGACAACATGGACACCATGAAGACAGACAACATGGACACCATAAAGACAGACTCCATGGACACTATAAAGACAGACAACATGGACACCATGAACACAGACAACATGGACACCATGAACACAGACAACATGGACACCATGAAGACAGACAACATGGACACAATAAAGAGAGACAACATGGACACAATAAAGACTGACAACATGGACACAATAAAGAGAGACAACATGGACACAATAAAGACTGACTACATGGACACAATAAAGAGAGACAAGCCCTAAATTGGATTCGCTTCAGGATTGATTTTCATGAATGGCAGGGCCGCCTGCGACCCCGTCTGACCCCATGTGGGCGGCTCAGGTGGCTTTGTGGTAATAAGAGCTTGATAGTCATTTGCATAGATATTTAGTTAGTGCACGGGGGGCGGGGGCCGGGGGGCGGGAGGGGGATGCCAGTGCATGTCGTACTCAATAATCCCAACTCTGTGCCATAACTTATGTTAAATATGAATACAATCACTCATGATGATTAACTTTACAAAGCCGTGTACTGGGGGTGTCACAAGATCTCATG
Organism: Doryrhamphus excisus; assembly: GCF_030265055.1. NCBI lineage: Eukaryota > Metazoa > Chordata > Actinopteri > Syngnathiformes > Syngnathidae > Doryrhamphus > Doryrhamphus excisus. Next base: position 1,103,963 of record NC_080473.1, read on the forward strand.
AGATTAAATCGTGAGTCTGATGAGCTCTCGGCCCGGGACGATAATAAAGTCATTAAGTAATCACACATGAATTGAAAATGAACTGGATCATTTTACTGCCCTCCGTAATTTTATTGCCAAGCTTGCGTGTCTGGTTTCCTCAAGACGAGAGCTCACTCTGTGCATTAATGTTCCATAGAACAACAGCATACAGTCTATTTACATCAGGGGTGCTCACACTTTTTCAGCATGCGAGCTACTTTTAAAATGACCGAGTCAAAATGATCTACCCACTACAAAAATGCAAAACATCTATTTATTTTCAAATGTATTGAGGATTATTTGTACGTACAATGTATGTTGATGTACCTTACATAACCAAATGAGCCAATATTGCAAAACACACATAATTAACTATTAACATTTTTTGTAATGACCTGAGTTTACTTTGATGACTTGCACTGAATTGAACCAGCCAGGGATGCATAGTCCGGACAGTAGCTGCTGATAGCCAGCCTCAAGCACACTTCCAAATGTTTATCAGTCATGGATAATATCCGTATCATAATATCCGTATAATATTCCATATCCGTATGGAAGTGATATGTTTTTTGCCTTTTTACTTGGTCCAGTTTTTGCCTTTTTACTTGGTCCAGCTCCTTCACTCATTTTAGTGACCATAAACTTTAGCGAGGGCTTAAAATCTGACGCAATTCGCCGACTAGCTTAGCACTTTGCATCGTTGTTTACGCATGAGCGGTGACCTAAAGGTCAAAATTCAGTTGTCATCTGACTGGTTGTCCTGTATGTCAATCAAGTAACGGGGATGGATGATAGGCTGACATCGTAAGTTCTGCTGCACTTAGAGACGTTGTTTGATTTGATTGGTCGCCCGAAGGGCAACATTCAGTTGTCATCTGAATGGCTGCCCTGTATATCAATCATTGATGCTGGGATGATATTTTTTTAATGTCACGCCGCGATCGACCAGCGATCGACCAGTACCACCTCCGCGATCGACCGGTAGCTCGCGATCGACTTAATGAGCACCCCTGATTTACATCAATGGGTGGAGGCGGGGCCGCTAGCATACACACAGAATGTAGTAGAGTGTAGTGTAACGTAGTAGAAATTGCAATATAGTGTAAATATTTTCTAATGGTACTTTTCTTAAAAGTAGAGTGAACATCTCATCTCATAGACCTCATGCAGTGTCTCCTAACACCATACTGTACCTACAGGTACACCAACCCATGGATAGATACTGTACATGCAGTACATACATATTGTATACTTTGAGCTTTTAGGACATGATTTAAGTAAGTAAGTCATGTTTTAAGGCAGCTGCTGTATAGTACGACTTTTTATGGATGTTACGTATTATCATCGCATCATCATCAAGGTGCACCACGAGGTGTAAATGGTGTCCATACACAAACATCACGTACGACTCTACATAGAGCACCAGAAGAGATCATGAGAATATTACTGCAAGTAGTACTTGCAGGATGGGGTGGATATAGTATGTGCAACAGCTGGCGTTGTTTAAACTCGGACACGTCCTTTGTGCAAGCGGCGGCGGCGTCCGGCTGCTGCTTCTGTTGCCGTAGGCGACCTTCAGCCGACTGCTGCTCCTTTAAGTCAACACGTTGTTGCGTTCCTCTCACCAAAGACTCCACCGTCTGGTTGTCTTAGCCGGCGGCCACAGAGGAAACGACCACAATGTATCCCACCTCTAAGTCATCAGAACTTTGCCCTTGAAGCTTCAAATAGAACAACAATGAACATCAGCTTGGCTGCACGGTGTACGAGTGGTTAGCACGCAGGCCTCACAGCTAGAAAACCTGAGTTCAATTCCAGCCTGGAGTTTGCATGTTCTCCCCGCGCATGCGTGGGTTTTCTCCGGGTACTCCGGTTTCCTCCCACATTCCAAAAACATGCTAGGTTAAATGGCGACTCAAAATTATCCATAGGTATGAATGTGAGTGTGAATGGTTGTTTGTCTATATGTGCCCTGTGATTGGCTGGCCACCAGTCCAGGGTGTACCCCGCACCCCCGCGACCCTCATGAGAATGAATGAATGAATGAATGAACATCAACTCTACGTGGGCAACGACGACTAAGCTCTAGCAGCAACCTCATGATTTAAACAGTTACTTAGTTAGTGCCCGCAAGGCATGCTGGGTACTGTAGCTGGAACTTCCCTCCCATAGTTGATTAAATATTCGAAAGAAGCTGTTTCTTTTTCCAGTTGGGAACTGATATTTTCCTGAAACTTACCAATGTTCTACTGCTGTGGACGCCATGTTTATATAACCATAGAACACAATATTCTGTGTGCCTTGAAAGATCAGTCAAATGGTCTAAAATGGTGGCTATCAGCACACACCAACGGGGAAGCCACGAAACATCACCTGTGTTATCCATCCATTTTCTATACCGCTTATCCTCACGAGGGTCGAGGGAAGAGTCAATAACTTCCTGTTCTGTTGTTCAAGTTTAAAAACATGAGAAAAAGCTACACAAACGCAGAGTACCGCGTCACCTAACAGTGCCACAGATACATTGCAGTCCTGTGGGAAACGCCAGCTCTTTCATTGTTACACGACAACAACACAGCTGTAAAAGCGCCAGCATGAGCAGATGGACCATAAAAAAAAATATCACCATCATCATCACCACCACCATCATCAGGTGACCAAAGGTGTGACCTATCAGAGCACATCCTGCTAGGAGGTCTTTAGCCCCTCATTGGCACACTTTCAAGTCCTTAAGCAGCTGTTAATGCCTGACACACACACACATACACTTTCAAGACAAAAGGGTGAGGAGTCGTTTCATCTGTGTCCTACAAGTGAGGGAGGGGGGGGGGGGGGGGGCTATGTGCTAAAAGGGAGCCTTACGTGTGATTTTCCCCGCCTTCCCAGCGTTGACCATTTTGCTAGTAGCTGGTACATGCATGCACTTATCAATTGTTTATTATATTAATCGTTTATTCATTCATTCATTCATTCATTTTCTAACCGCTTATCCTCACAAGGGTCGCGGGGGTGCTGGAGCCTATCCCAGCTGTCTTTGGGCGAGAGGCGGGGTACACCCTGGACTGGTGGCCAGCCAATCACAGGGCACATATAGACAAACAACCATTCACACTCACATTCATACCTATGGACAATTTGGAGTGGCCAATTAACCTAGCATGTTTTTGGAATGTGGGAGGAAACCGGAGTACCCGGAGAAAACCCACGCATGCACGGGGAGAACATGCAAACTCCACACAAAGATGGCCGAGGGTGGGATTGAACTTGGGTCTCCGAGCTGTGAGGTCTGCGCGCTAACCACTTGTGCAGCATTTTGGTTTACTCCATCCTTATTTAGTGTGAGCGACCTTCTTGGCAGGATCCATTGAGAACACAGCTGGGCTCATGCAGTCTAGAATAACATGACAAGATGGCCGCCAGGTTGTATGTATGCTAACCTGAAGATGTTTGCATTCATTTTAGCTGAGGTTCTCCTCTATTAGTAAATGACTGGTAAACTGACTTACAGTGAATTAATTGCGTGCAGACCTCACAGCTAGGAGACCAGGGTTCAATTCCACTCTCGGCCATCTCTGTGTGGAGTTTGCATGTTCTCCCCGTGCATGCGTGGGTTTTCTCCGGGTACTCCGGTTTCCTCCCACATTCCAAAAACATGCTAGGTTAATTGCCGACTCCAAATTGTCCATAGGTATGAATGTGAGTGTGAATGGTTGTTTGTCTATATAGCGACCAGTCCAGGGTGTACCCCGCCTCTCGCCTGAAGACAGCTGGGATAGGCTCCAGCACCATCGCGAGGGTAAGCAGTAGAAAATGAATGAATGAATGAGATGTTTGCTGTTTTCTGAGAAAAAACATACTAATATATTTTATAGCCCAAAAGCTGTAAATGTGCAGGAAATGTGCACCACTGTCCATATTTGGACAAGATGGCCCGCACTTTGGACACCTCCTGTACCACACCAACCACTCGTACTAGTGCACTATTGTACGATTTCCACGCCTACTGGTACTGGGACACACCTGATAATCAATAATTTTATCAATCATGTTGGATCATTTATTTCCATGCATCCCCAATGAGTGACAAAAGTGCATTTTGGTTTCCCCTGGCGACGTGGGAGCATCATCTTGTCCTCACATGCTTCACATTCCTCCCTCTCTTACACACACATGTGCGCAAGACGTTTTTACGATGACAGATTGCCGATTGAAGGTATCACAGCGGCGACCCAGTGGTTAGCCAAGCTCCATCTGCTAGGTCTGTGCAGGGAGCTGGTGGTGGGGTCGGGGATGGGGGGGGTCTCCAAGGTGGGGGCTCGATTACTGACTGAAGTGAAACATTAGTGGCGACAAACGTGCAGGATTAGTTTGTGGTACAGTAAAGTCCTCAATTAGAGATATACAGTATGAGGCCACTCTATATGGACAAAAGTATTGGGACATGTACAGGTGGCAAAAATGTGAACTTGTGTCCCTTTGTGAGGTCAGAGGTCGTCCCTGTTGGCCTCTTAAACACCAAAGTCATCCAAGCATTCCTTGCTTTGTGCACCGAGGAAGAGAAAAGGATCTTCCCCCAAAAACATGGAAGCATACGACTTTCCCACAACATGACCAATCACATTTGTAGCAAAATAATTAGTTGAATGCAAATTTGACAATAACTTTTCCAAGCATTCAAGACTTCTAAATGGAATATTTTGGTACTAGAAAACCACATACTTTTTAAACTATATTAGAGCCCTCTAGACATGAACTAAAACCCCTATATCACCTTTACACTCCTATTATCCAATATAGTAGACATAATAAGAACAAATACGACATATTAGACACATAAAACCGATTTACGACCTTCTAAATATGGTTTTAACATGATTAGAGGCTTCTATACATGATATAACATCCCTATAGTCACCTTTACATTTCTAGTACCCAATTTTGTAAACATAATACGAGAAAATAAGACATATTTGGCACAGAATACAACCTTCTAAAGATGTTTTTTAACGTTATTATAAATAAGTGCAAGGGGAACTGAGTGGTGGGCGGACAGGAAGTGATATCAGAGGTTCAGAGTTGAGTTTTAGCTTACTTTATCTCATAATTTATCTTGTAATTTCAGGTTTTTATCTCGTCATTTTTTCTTTTTATCTTAATTTAACTTTTACTTTTTTAAGATAAATCTTTTGATCTCATAATTATGACTTTTTGTCTCATAATCTTTACTTTTTATCTCATGACTTCAACGTTTTAGCTGATAATTTGGACTTTTATCTCATAATTATTACTTTTTGTGTCGTAATTTTGACTTTTTAGCATATGAGTTCAATTTTTTATCTCATAATGTTGACTTTTATCTCATAATTATGACTTTGTGTCTCATAATTTCAACTTTTTGTCTCAATTTGATCTTTTTAGTTCATATGGCGGAAAGGGGTTTCCATACAATCCGCCTAATCCCAGAAATCCATGTCCAATCCAATCTTGTGTCCCTTTGTGAGGTCAGAGGTCGTCCCTGTTGGCCTCTTAAACACCAAAGTCATCCAAGCATTCCTTGCTTTGTGCACCGAGGAAGAGAAAAGGATCTTCCCCAAAAACATGGAAGCATACGACTTTCCCACAACATGACCAATCACATTTGTAGCAAAATAATTAGTTGAATGCAAATTTGACAATAACTTTTCCAAGCATTCAAGACTCCATTGAGATTTTGCTGAATTTAAGAGTCATTTTGCCAAGTGGGTCATTCATGCGCTAATGTCCCCACACTGCCTGCTGGCAGAAAAAAACATCACCACGGCACTAAAAGCCTGCAAAGTGCATCCCAAATGTCTTTTTCCTCATCTGCCACGTTGGCTTCTAGGTCAGTAAATGAGGACTTGACTGCACTCCAAACGCTTTGGGGTCAAGGTCCTGCCTCGTTCTCATCGCTTCCTGAAATATTGATGAGGACGACACGGGAGGGGGCCACACAATGTCAAGAGAATGTTCCTCTTCCTTTTTGAGGAGTTGCATGCATTACTTGGACATGGAGACACCCCCCCCCCCCGGAGCGTTACTTCCACCATTACACGCCCGCACCGTCTCTCTCCGCTTTGTTGCGTTGTGCACTCGAGCGGCGCCATGCTGCATCTACATGACGACTCGCACAAGTAGACGCTACGATCCTGAAGGAGTCCCACACAAACTGTTGCTGTCGCATCTCTTATTCCAGCATATCTCATCACGTGCGTATATGCTTTCGAGCAGTCAGTGCTACAGTACAGCTGCTACAGTAGGGTAGACGTACTATCCACACACGCAGCCTTTATCGTCTCAACTGTCAATCAATTATGCTTCCAAAAGAAGTTGACTCAACCTTTTTAGTTGTTTCGTGTTCATACATACAGAGTTGTTCACTTCTTTTTACACTTGGATGTGGTCCAAATGTTACTACTGTTAAAATTGCTGCAGAGATTTAGGATGGCCACAGTTTGACTCTGGAACAGATTGTTCCTATTTCTGTTATTGCTTTTTCATGTTCTGGTATTTTGGCTTGTTTTATTAATTTTGTTGTAGGCTGCAATCTTGCATATTTGATGAAAATACACACGTTCATCAAATTAAACATCTAAAAATAATTAAAGCATGAAATAAAATCATTACAAAGAAAGAAAATATTTTATAAAAAATAAATGCTAATGAAAACAGTTTTAACATAAAAAATGTAGAAAAATAAAACCTACTTTTATGAATAATAAAAACAATATTTTAAAAAATGAAACACTTTTTAATACAAATAAAAATAAAGAAATAACCTCTATTTTACAAATAATATAAATAAATAAAATTATTTGTTAATAATAAATAAATGATATATACTACATTGATAATAAAGGAATAAAAAAACTACTTCTGTAAAAAATAAATAATGAAAAGAAACTTTAGAAATATAAATAATAAAAAATAAACGTAATTTTATCAATGTTATAAATAAATAAATAAATTGTCTAATTGTCATTGTCATTTTTATTAATCAATGAATAATCAAGAGATAAACTTTTGTAAAATAAAATAAATTGTAAAAATAAACTTTTAAATCTAAATAATAAAGATTCTATTCTATAAGTAATTCTATAAGTAAATACATTTTTTTACATTCATTGAAATAAAGAAATAAACCCTTTTTAAAGATAAATAAATAAATGCCTAATTTTATAAAGAATTAATAAAGAAAATGAAATCACTTTTTATAAAGAAAAATAAGTACATCAATATAAAAAAAGACACATTTTTAAAGTACAAACAACCTACTTTTATTCAAATAAGTTATAAAAATAAATCCTTTTAATATAAATAATAAATAACCTCAAACTATTTTATAAGTAAATAATACACTTTTTTTCAATAAATCATTTTTGACGGAAGATAAGTAACGAAGAAGAACGAAATAAGGCCTCCTGGGAGCAGCATTGAAGGAGAAGATACACACAGCAAGCTTTCGCATCCAAATGGGGTGCTTTGTCCTTATGGAGGCTCCAGGTGAGAGCACAACACCGACGTGCTAACAAGCTAACGGAGCAGCTGATGAGGTGCAAACATCAACAATGCCAGCTTTGTTCCTGCGCACAATTACAAGAGATTATTTCCCTCCTCAAGAGGCCAACTTCTTTAGCGGAATGTTGCAGCGACAACAACAAGAAGGTCGCTAACAAAAACGACTTCTGCGTTGTTTTAAACTCAACAAGAGAAGCTCTGTGGTCCTGAAGACAAGGCCTCGCAGGTCAACACATTTCCATAACCATGACACCAGATGAGCATTTCTCACCGCAGGGGTGGGGGGGGGGGGACACAAAGGCAGCATTTGAAATGAACTCACACATCATAAAAGTCCTCCTACAGGACGCCGCCTGAGGATTCCTTCTTGACTTTGACCAGCTCACATTTGCAATTCATCATCTGGCCGTATCAGCATCACAAAAACACACACACACACACACACACACACACACACACCAGGTGGCTTCTACAGGTAGGAACATGACATGGAAGCCCCACCCTGAATGGGAACACACGTGGAAATGCTAGAAGACGCTAAGAAATAAAGTAGGATAAAACGATGTTGGCAGGCCATATGTTCACTCAGTGGGTGTGCATGCCGGGCAGGGGGGGGGTCACGTTTGTCACCACACACACACACACACACACGCACACACACACACACACACACACAGTATGAAATGTATGAACTTACTGTCTAAAAGTGGAGTCCTGCATGAAAGACTGCTGATTCCTTCCTGCTCGGGGTGACTTGAAGAAGTGAGGGAGGGATGGACGCAGCCACTGTTTGTAAATGCCCCCTCCCTCACACACCACTCCCACCCTCTTATGATCCCACCCCCCCCCCACCCAGCCAAACCTACAGGCAGCCGGAATGTTCCCTCCCTCGTCTGCGCTCTAATTGCAGGGAAGGCATGGAGTTAGCACGCCGAGGCGGACACAAGCGTCCAAACCAGACGAAAGGAAACCCCGCATGGCTTTGCAAAAACATTGGAAGTGTGACTGACCGGGATGGCTGGATGGCTGTTGTCATGGCAGCAGTGATGTCATGTGACAATCACGTCAGCGGTGACAGCCGCGCCAGACGAGGAAGAGGAAGCGGCGCGCCGACGTCGGATGCGTGGACACACGCCGGAGAGTCAAAACCTGGATACACAAAACAAAGAAGGAGGGGCTCCATCAGGAATCAGGATGAACGTGCACACTGACAGAAGTATCTAAACCCCAAAATGCAAATGGTAGAGCCCGACATAGCAAGTACATTTCTGCTCAGCAGCATTCCTTATTTCTAAATGGAATATTTTGGTACTAGAAAACCACATACTTTTTAAACTATATTAGAGCCCTCTAGACATGAACTAAAACCCCTATATCACCTTTACGCTCCTATTATCCAATATAGTAGACATAATAAGAACAAATACGACATATTAGACACATAAAACCGATTTACGACCTTCTAAATATGGTTTTAACATGATTAGAGGCTTCTATACATGATATAACATCCCTATAGTCACCTTTACATTTCTAGTACCCAATTTTGTAAACATAATACGAGAAAATAAGACATATTTGGCACAGAATACAACCTTCTAAAGATGTTTTTTAACGTTATTCTAAATAAGTGCAAGGGGAACTGAGTGGTGGGCGGACAGGAAGTGATATCAGAGGTTCAGAGTTGAGTTTTAGCTTACTTTATCTCATAATTTATCTTGTAATTTCAGGTTTTTATCTCGTCATTTTTTTCTTTTTATCTTAATTTAACTTTTACTTTTTTAAGATAAATCTTTTGATCTCATAATTATGACTTTTTGTCTCATAATCTTTACTTTTTATCTCATGACTTCAACGTTTTAGCTGATAATTTTGACTTTTATCTCATAATTATTACTTTTTGTGTCGTAATTTTGACTTTTTAGCATATGAGTTCAACTTTTTATCTCATAATGTTGACTTTTATCTCATAATTATGACTTTGTGTCTCATAATTTCAACTTTTTGTCTCAATTTGATCTTTTTAGTTCAGATGGCGGAAAGGGGTTTCCATACAATCCGCCTAATCCCAGAAATCCATGAAACAGGAAGTAGCCAGCTAGCAAACAAAGCAATGAACAAGCTAACCAACAACATGACTTAATACTTTTGTTTTTCACGCCACAACAATCCAGCTAAATTGCATACAAATGTCGATGTATCATATAGTGTGATATTTGTCTTCATTGCTGTTATTTTTGGAGTTAGCGAGTGGCCACTTCCTGTTTGCTGAATCACAACTGCGTGTTTCTGCCAAAATGTAACGCAACCACCATTCAAGGGATGATCAATCAACAAATGAATTTGAGATTATAATGATGATAGGCTTTAGCCGTCTAAGCCAGGGGTGCTCACACTTTTTCAGCATGCGAGCTACTTTTAAAATGACCGAGTCAAAATGATCTACCCACTACAAAAATGCAAAACATCTATTTATTTTCAAATGTATTGAGGATTATTTGTACGTACAATGTATGTTGATGTACCTTACATAACCAAATGAGCCAATATTGCAAAACACACATAATTAACTATTAACATTTTTTGTAATGACCTGAGTTTACTTTGATGACTTGCACTGAATTGAACCAGCCAGGGATGCATAGTCCGGACAGTAGCTGCTGATAGCCAGCCTCAAGCACACTTCCAAATGTTTATCAGTCATGGATAATATCCGTATCATAATATCCGTATAATATTCCATATCCGTATGGAAGTCATATGTTTTTTGCCTTTTTACTTGGTCCAGTTTTTGCCTTTTTACTTGGTCCAGCTCCTTCACTCATTTTAGTGACCATAAACTTTAGCGAGGGCTTAAAATCTGACGCAATTCGCCGACTAGCTTAGCACTTTGCATCGTTGTTTACGCATGAGCGGTGACCTAAAGGTCAAAATTCAGTTGTCATCTGACTGGTTGTCCTGTATGTCAATCAAGTAACGGGGATGGATGATAGGCTGACATCGTAAGTTCTGCTGCACTTAGAGACGTTGTTTGATTTGATTGGTCGCCCGAAGGGCAACATTCAGTTGTCATCTGAATGGCTGCCCTGTATATCAATCAAGTGACGGCATTGATGCTGGGATGATATTTTTTTAATGTCACGCCGCGATCGACCAGCGATCGACCAGTACCACCTCCGCGATCGACCGGTAGCTCGCGATCGACTTAATGAGCACCCCTGGTCTAAGCTGTCTTAAGTGTGAAGCTAGCATGAAAATGAAAAAAAGCCTTTTGAAAAGCATCAATTTGCCAGCGCAACACTTCCAAGCGCTCATCGCCACCCGGCTGTCAGCTTTCGTTCACGTGTCTGTCAATCAAGAACACACCGTGGGAAGCGTTTGTCAGGTTCTGATGCCTTCAGTGTGGTGGCTCGGCGTCACCACGGCGACAAGATGCTTGAAATCCATCATGTTTGTTACACAATACGCACAATCAGACGCAATGGATGCTAGCTATGCTAGCTTGTCTGTTTTTCTATATAAACGTCCAATATTTTCATGTTGTGTTAAGAGTTTGGACTAAGAATGTGTGGATGAGCCACACAGAGATGCTGACGCTGTTCAGATATTAGCATCAACGTGCTTCAGTCAGGATCATTGTGACATAACTCCACTAAAACCAAAGCAGAGCTCTTTAGAGTTGTTCTCGCTTTTTACCTCAAAATGGAGCCCAAACACAGAAGGAGTCTCGGTGCCTTGAGGCCACGGGGACCTTAGAACTTTTGTCTGGCGGTGCTAGCTTGAAGTAAAAGGTTAGCTAATCATTGACTGAACGCGTCGCTCTTGTTGTCAGTGAGCGACCGTGGGGAGAAATTCTCCAAAGTAGAATCACGCCTTCAACAATCCACTGTGGCACACGTCTCAGTCCAACGAACAAACAGGAAGTCCCAGTCAACGTCTTGTAGATTCAAGATCACTTCAGCAGCAGACTGTCAGACGCTATTAGCATTAGCATTAGCATACAGAACTAATGGATGGTTCATCCAGTCTTGGAGGTTTTTGCAAACTTTGAAGATAATATTCATTTTTAAACTAAGCAAGATTTTGAGTTTGACCGCCATGTCGCCATACTTCTTTTATCACTAAACCTGAAGATATATAACCATATTATATCTCTTGTATTTTTATGGAAGATTAAAGACCGTTTACTCTTTAAAGAAAATGTGAACAAATCTAAGATGCGTTCTTTAACTCAGTCGATACCAAAGACAAATGTATACGTTTTATACACCAACAACCGTTTTTTTTGCTAGGTTCTATGTTTATGTAGCCGTAGAAGATATAATAGTAGATAATATTGTGTCTAAAGGGTCTAAAATGGCCGCTAGTGAAAGGGTTGTCTTTTGCAGTTGTAAATGCTAACGCCAGTTTAGTATTTGCGGACCAAACTTTGACGAACCCAATGTTCATGAAAGACAGTTTAAGTGTTCATTGAACTAAACCCATTTTTATAAAACAAAAATGAAAGCCAGTTGAGTAGTTTTAGTCATACAAAGGCACCTATGCTATGCTAGCTATGGTCTTCAACAAAATAAAATGTTGTGTTTAGGTAAACAGTTGAAATGGGAGCCATGCTGGGTTGAGTGCAAGCGTAAAGAACCTGAAGAAGGTCTTGAGAGCGGTAAAGAGTGATGAAAAACAAGGCAGACATGAAAGCAGCGTTCCAGCCAGGAACAGAGCGGCATAGAGATCATTAGCTAGAGGATTCCTTGCAGCCGAGGCCTCTCAAGAGTCCACATCAAAGACACCAAAATCATTTAGCATTCAAGAGGAAGACGCAGAAACCTTCACGCCTTACAGGAAAAAGATGCAGGCCGGTCTTTTTGGCTTCTGCTACTGGTAGTCCTCTTAATGGGGGCCACTGGTGCCATCTGGCAACACCTGCCAGGCCAATTGAAGGCACACAAAGTCCTTAGGAGCTCCTCCAGGCTGGCTTTGGAGGAACTACGACTCCACGGTACCTACTGGGCTCCTCATGACTCTACTGGAAATACAGCCCTACCTCCGCGTTCGGCATTCGTTCATTTAGGGGTTAGGATTAGGGTTTAGGATGAGTGGTTAGGGGTTAGGATTAGGGTTTAGGATGAGTGGTCAGGGGTTAGGATTAGGGTTTAGGATGAGTGGTCAGGGGTTAGGATTAGGGTTTAGCATTAGCGGTCAGTGGTTAGGATTAGTTTTAGGAGTTAGGGTTAAGATTTAGGATTAGGGTTTAGCATTAGCGGTCAGTGGTTAGGATTAGTTTTAGGAGTTAGGGTTAAGATTTAGGATTAGGGTTTAGGATGAGTGGTTAGGGGTTAGGATTAGGGTTTAGCATTAGCGGTCAGTGGTTAGGATTAGTTTTAGGAGTTAGGGTTAAGATTTAGGATTAGGGTTTAGCATTAGCGGTCAGTGGTTAGGATTAGGGTTTAGCATTAGCGGTCAGTGGTTAGGATTAGTTTTAGGAGTTAGGGTTAAGATTTAGGATTAGGGTTTAGGATTCGTGTTTAGGGTTTCGGATTAGTTTTAGGAGTTAGGGTTAGGTGTCAGGAGTAGGGACGAGTTATGGTCGTCCAAGATTGTATAAGAAGCAGGTGAACTGGTGTAATATTTTAGTAATGAATATTGATGTATTTCCATATTTATCATCCATGCCATACTTAGTGACAGACAGAAAATTGTGTAGCGGGTCATTTCAAATTCATCCCTGTGATGGACGGCGTTAACCCGACTCAAAGCTAACCTCTCCAATCCAATAAATGATTGATCCCCCAGCGAGGCGGACGTCCATCTCCATGCGTCTGTCAAGCGTGGCTGCGAAGCGGGAACAGGAACAAGGCGGACCTGAAGCCTTTTTGCCGGCTTGTCATGTTGCGCCAAAGAGCGTGACCGCAGCGTGCCGCCCCGGAAAACACCGGCAGGCGGAGGCCTCGCTCGGACTGAACGGCAGCCAACCGGAACGCATCGTGGCAGACCGACGCCGCCTCAAAGGAGGCTTTGAAGGGTTGCTTTGAAGAGCATTTTTATTGATATTCAATATTTATTTGTGTAACAATATTAACATTAATTATGTTGATTTTTTTTCTTTTTACAAACTTTTTTAATATTAATATTATTAATAAGGGCTGCACGCCGGCCGAGTAGTTAACACGCAGGCCACACAGGTAGGAGACCCAAGTTCGATTCCACCCTCCGGCATCCCACATTCCAAAAACATGCTAGGTTAATTGGCGACTCCAAATTGTCCGTAGGTATGAATGTGAGTGTGAATGGTTGTTTGTCTATATGTGCCCTGTGATTGGCTGGCCACCAGTCCAGGGTGTACCCCAGCTGGGATAGGCTCCAGCACACCTGTGAGGATACGCGGTAGAAAATGAATGAATGAATCATTAATATATAGCAATCGTAAACCTAATAGAAACAATGTATCGTATTTATTTATTCGAAACAACAAACTGATTTCAAATAATCATATGCCTGGTACTCTCTGCAATTGAGTAAACAAATTTTTCTATTTGAGGAGTATTTTGGCCCAGTTATGTAACACATATTATATTGCAATACATGCTACTTTTATGAACTATATATTGTGGAAAATGATTTTAAAAACAATATAAAACATGAATAATACTGAAAGTAACAATATAAAATACAAGTATATGTAAAGGAAAGCAAAAATGTGGTACAAGTACAATTATTGCAGATATTAATAATCATTGTTACATTCATAAAATAATACATTTGTATTTGCTTTTTTGTTTTTAAAACTTTTGACTTTTAAACTTTACTTAATATTCATATTAATAGTAACAAAATTACATTAAAATAAATATTAAAATAAAAATTAATTAAATTAAGTTAAAAAATAAAAATAATTGACGTATGTTTTTTAAATGATAAAGAAATATAAATATATAAAATATTTTTTAATGCTCTCAAAATATAAAAAAATGCTCTCAAATAATTACATACCTGGAACTCTATGCAGATGAGTTATTTGCTCAGCTTGAGGAAATTATTTTATAATCGTTATTATAACAGTAACAGTGAACAGTAGTTCACTTTAAACTAGAAACATGCCATTGTAGTAATTATGACTAGTACTAATGTGAATAATATCTATTATATGTTATATGTAATAATAGTTCTAGTGAAGTGCAATATGAGCATGTCATGTATTTCTGGATGTATTATTTCTGTTTCCATTATGAAAGGAATGGATGAATATGTGGTCTGAATATGAACAAGTGTCAAATTCATGACCATTTCAATCCCAGGACGACAACGTCTGGCCAACAAAGACTCTGTTGACCGACACAACATCTACACAACATCTACACACATTCCTGTGTGCGTGTGCGACACACCACGCCGGACAAAACAACAACACAATCAGCGTGCAATGCTATGCAGTAAACCAGCTGAAGCCCTTCCCGTTTATGTCGACAACCCGTCTCATCAGGTTCTGCTCCACAGCATTGATACATTTGCGCTTTTAGCAAATCCCGCCACCAACACATGTGGACCGCCACAAATATATTTTGTAGTCATCTTCTTTTTCCACTTGCCACAGTTTGACCCTGGAACAGACGATCTCTATTTTCTATGTAGTATCAATGAGGATGGTGGAGGAGGTGGTTCTCATGGGGTGGGGGGGGGGGGGGGGGTCAACGCAAACTGCTGACAAGAAATCCTGCTCAGCGCACCTGCTGTGTGCTCATCATGCGGGGTGAAGAAGCAAACACCAGCAGCCTGCAGCATCCCAACACACACTCACACGCGCGCACACACACACACACAGCACATGACTCTGCAAAATGCAACAATTTCACGCAGGCCGAGCACGCACACACCTCCCAGCATTGACGTCACAGGTTTCCACGCGTGTTTTGAGGGTCCGTGCATGCAAAGCAGTGAAACCAACACGCTGCAAAAAAAGAATGAATGCAGTGCACCCGACCTTGTCCACGCACAAGAACCACGCAGTATTTCACGAACTCATTGATGCGAGACGGGAAGCCTGGTAGTTAGTTTGCGCACGCACGAGCACGGCCTGATTTATCCTTGCACCGACCGGGAAAGCGTACTTCCGGGTGGGGTGTACCGTGGCCACGTACCTCTCATCGTCCACGTCTGCCGGCGTCCACCACCGTGACATTGAAGCTGCGAGGAGTCGCTGCGTTTCCACTCAGCGGCAGCAGCAACAGCAGCAGCAGCAGGAGGAGGAGGAGGAGCTCTCCCCCAGTGGAGACGCCTGGGATTGGACGGCGTGCCTGTCATTTACCACAAGCGACCAATCAGCGTCGACCCAGGGCAGCCGGAGTCGAGCGTGTTGACTTTATTGACGATCGATTGATGAGCAAAGACGAGCAAATTGTTTATCGTCAGGACATAACAAGCTGCAGTGTGCCATCCCATAATGTCAACATGGAGACAATCAGCTATATTTAAATGCCCAATAGAATATAATAAATAAATAAATAAGACCAATTAAACATGAAGGTTTTTCTTTTCAAAGTTTGGAGTTTTCAAAAGAAATACTGCAAAAATGTATTTTAAAACGTAAAATAAACGTTGTAATAATAAAAAAAAATAAAAGCTATTTCAAAAAATATTTATTTATTTATTATATTTAAATTTAATAATATTAATTTGCAGGAATATATAAAAACAATTAAAAGTAAGCCTAATTAAAAAGTAGTACTCCAACATGATGTATTTTATATATTAATATAACAATTCATTATTGTACTTAATTGAAAACAAATTTCTAGAGTTTAGAAATATTTTTGTGAAAATAAAATTTCACAACATTCAACATTTCAAACTGACACCATTCAATTCCATTTAAACTGCAATCTGTTACTATCACATTTTTAATATGCATTATTCATTCTATTTAGTATACATTATATATGTAGTCTTTATATATTATGTAGTTTTTGTGTGGTCTATATTAATAACATAATGTTGACACTGCGTTTTGAAAACATAAAAAACTATACAGTCGATGAAAAGTTGGTTTTGTTTTTAATACCATGGTGGTTGAACATAGGAGTTGCTGCCCTCTAGTGGCAGGACAAGAAAAGGCGTGCGTGTGTGAGTTGTGCATCAAGGATGATTGGTGATTGTGAGCCACGGATTAAAAACTAAACTTCACCTACTGATGCTAAACACTTGAAATGTACAAAATCATAGGAACCAGCATTTACAATATTTACAGCCGGGGGGGTTGGAAGTTGTGGTGGAGGTGGGTTTTTTTTTTGGGGGGGGGGGGGGGGGGGGGGGGGGGTCTTAGTCAAAAACAAAAAGGTTTTGGTGTAAATCAACATCATGCCCCCCCCAGTGTTTATCATTTAGGACCCAGTCCCACTACCAGCCGCCCCTGGGGATGCGGGGTGGGCCCCCGAACGGGGGCCTCCCTCTGAAAGGTGGCCCCACTCGAGCCCCCATCCCGACCTCCGGGGGTGCCGCGAATGGGGACCGGGGGAGCATGGGGCCACGAGGAGGGAAGGGTAGGTGCATCCTGAACCTACTGGGGGATAACACGAGTCCTCCAGGCATCATTTGGGGGGCCATGTTGGGAGGTGGGAGGAAGGGGGCCATATGTGGAGGAGGAGGATGCAGAGGCGGCATCCCCGGCTGGGGGGCCGGTAGGTTCATCACGGTGTGTTTCGGTGAGCCCAGCTTGGGGTCGGATGTTTTGTCAGCATCGGGGGTGGCGTCTGCTGGGGGGTTAGCTCCTGCGTGACAGATGCAGCGTTACAATAACACAACGTGGTTTACAGTGTGTCGGGGTTTATGCTCCCCCAGGGGTGCCTCACCTGCTGCTGTGCTGGGAGGTTTCAAGTCTGGCAGAACGGGAACAGGGCCCCCAAGTGGGGACATGGACACGGGGGACAGCATGACAGGGGGCGGAAACAGCAGTGGGCTTGTGATGGGGACCGGCGGTTGGACTGCTGGCACCTGGAAGACAAAGACCCCCTTTAAAGCCTCCTGGAGAAGGAAAGTAGTGACGGGAACACAGGAGGAACATCTGAGCTCCAACAGTTTGCTCCGGGACGCCTGGTTGACCCCAATTTGGTCAGCATTTTCCAGTTCTATGGTTATTATTTCCACCGGTACTCTGCTATGGTGCAATAACACACAGACACGCCCACACTAATCCTTTGACACAATGATTGCAGTTTCCATTTCTACGGTTATCGTCACCATTTCCAAAGGTACCGTACTATGGTGATATAACACATACACACACTCAAATCCTTTGACACAATGATTGCATTTTCCATTTCTATGGTTATCATCACCATTTCCAAAGGTACTATGCTATGGTGCAATAACACACACAAATCCTTTGATGCGATCACATTTTCCAGTTCTATGGTTATCATCATCATTTCTAAAAGGTACTCAGCTATGGTGCAATAACACAGGCTCACAAATCCTTGGACACAATGATCGTATTTTCCAGTTCTGTGGTTATCATCACCATTTCCAAAGGTACTCTACTAGAGTGCAATAACACAACACATCCTTTGATACAATGTTCGCATTTTCCAGTTCTATGGTTATCATCACCATTTCCAAAGGTACTCTGCTGTGGTGCAATGATTGCATTTTCCAGTTCTATGGTTATCATCACCATTTCCAAAGGTACTCTACTAGAGTGCAATAACACAAACACACACACATATCCTTTGATACAATATTTGCATTTTCCAGTTCTATGGTTATCATCACCATTTCCAACGCTACTCTGCTGTGGTGCAATGATTGCATTTTCCAGTTCTATGGTTATCATCACCATTTCCAAAGGTACTCTACTAGAGTGCAATAACACAACACATCCTTTGATAATTTGTTCGCATTTTCCAGTTCTATGGTTATCATCACCATTTCCAAAGGTACTCTACTAGAGTGCAATAACACACACACACACACATATCCTTTGATACAATATTTGCATTTTCTAGTTCTATGGTTATCATCACCATTTCCAACGCTACTCTGCTGTGGTGCAATGATTGCATTTTCCAGTTCTATGGTTATCATCACCATTTCCAAAGGTACTCTACTAGAGTGCAATAACACAAACACACACACATATCCTTTGATACAATATTTGCATTTTCCAGTTCTATGGTTATCATCACCATTTCCAAAGGTACTCTACTAGAGTGCAATAACACAACACATCCTTTGATATAATGATCACATTTTCCAGTTCGATAGTCATCGTCACCAAAAATGCGAACATTACTTTTTTTCTATTTGTTTTCAACTTTGACACAACGACTTTAAAACACAGCTCAGCTCTATGCTATTCCAATGAGCTTATTCCTCAAATTACTATTACACTGGGCTTTTTTCCTCTCAGTATTCTGCCGTTATTTTTGGGATATTACAACGGTTGCCTGTTGCATTTTTAATTTAGCAACCATTTCAACTGTTATCTTGTATCTTTTCTTCATGCAATGATGGCTTTATTCGCATATTATTATTTTATTAGGACTATTCTGATTGGGAAACAAGGAGCATGGAGTTGCACTAAAGCAAGGACAAACACACAGGAACAGTTTTTCCCCCCAAGCGCTATCGCCACCCTGAACTCTAACATGGAAAACACTGACATTCCTTTCACTGACTGCTGCTGCCTACAAACTACATCACTATTCCTCCCTCATCTGTGCAATCCGTCAATGTCGAAACGCGACTTTGGTGCAATACATTGTTTCTAGTGTTTTTTGTTTGCTATTATTATTATTATTGTATGCACACTGACTTTTCCTAATCGCTTTCTACAATGTGCAATGACAATAAAAGTATTCTATTCTATTAAACAGAAAAATCTAACTTTTTTCCAAGATGTTTGTAAGAAACAAAACAAAGAAAATAGCAGAAATTGAAAAAAAAACAGCTCTAATTTTGCAAGAATAAAGTCAAAATATTACACAAAACTAATTGTATTTTAAAAAGGAAAAATAGCCAAAATTCCTCGGGAATATTATGAAGGGAAAAGTAATTTTAGCAGCACAGTTGAAAAATATTACATCAAATTCATTCATTTTCTACCGATATTTAATATATTTTATAAATTGTAGTAAGAGAAACAAAAAGATTTTTGGAAATTTGGTCATTTTTGGAAAAAGAAGCTGTGGAAAAAGTTGGGAATAATACAATGGAAACGAGAAGCATGCTGACATAGTGCCCTGCGATTGGCAAGGGTGTACCCGCCTCCTGCCCAAAGTCCGCTGGGATAGACTCCAGCATACCCCGCTACGCTAATGGGGATTAAGCTGTACTGAAAATGAAAGAAAACTTGCATCATACAAATATTTGTTTTTCAGTATACTGCATGTGGAATGTTTAGCTGTTCAAAAACTTACATGCACATAGTACATCATGGCTAATTACAGGACGGCATCGTTACCCCCGTCACCACAGCTAGATGGCAGACCTGTGGGAAACCCACCACACCCACGTATCTTTACCCCAGAAACCACGGCGTGTGCTTTTGAGAATGTCTTCTACACCGCATGAAAAGGATTTGAACGCAAGGTCTTGTATCCATTTGTAGGAAAATGTCAGCACCGATATGTTTAACAATAGAAAAAATGCCCCCAGTCTCCTTCAGCGCTCTACTTGGGTGCGAGTACATCCAGTACTCCATACCCGCTACTACATGCTGATTTTTCAGATCATCTCACAAATGTAAGTATGAGTCAATGACAACAGACCTGAACACAAAATTTAGACGAAACGTTTGATTTCGAGCAATAACTTGCAAAGTGTGTCTTTCAGCAACATTGGAGGCTTTTCCACCATGAAGAGCCTTTTCAAGCCACAGCATCTCAGTAGGATTCGGGTCAGGACTTGGACCAGGTCACTCCAAAGTCTTCATTTGCTTTGGTGGACTTGCTGTTGTGTTTTGGGTCATTGTCCTGCTTCAGAACCCAGAAGACAGATGATGTTCTCCTTCAGGAGAACTCATGCTTCCATTTATCACAGCACAACAGCAAAACATCCCCAGGTCATCACACTACCACCACCATATTTTACTGTTGCTACAATGTCCTTTTTTTATGAAATGCCAAAGGTCTTGGGGATCATCAAGATGTTTTCTGGTAAAATGGAAGAAGAGCCTTAATGTTCTTTTTGTTCAGCAGTGGTTTTGGTCTTGGAACTCTGCCATGCAGGCCTTTTTGCCCTGTGTCTTTCTTATGGTGGAGTCATGAACACTGACCTTAACTGAGGCCTGCACTTCCTTGGATGTTGTTGTGGGGTCTTTTGTAACCTCTAGGATGAGTCTTCGCTGTGCTCTTGGGGTCATTTTTGTTTTCACCATTTGTGGAAATTTTTTTTTGATAGATCTTATATACTTTCTTTCTCATTTGTTCCTGAATTTCTTTGGATCTCAGCATGATGCCTTGCTTCACGAAGATCTTTTAGTCTACTTCATCGGCAGGCACGTCCCATTTAAGTGATTTTGGATGGAGAACAAGTAAGGCAGTAAGCAAGTCTATGTGTGGCTACAAAAATTCAACTTGAAATGAAATCGGTTATGTCTTTTGGTTAGGAGCGGGCAATCACTTTTTCATACAAGGTCATGTGCGTTTTTATTCTCCCTAAATAATAAAAGGTTTCATTCAAAAACTGTTGTCATTGACTAATATTAACATTTGTTTGATGATCTGAAAGTGTGACAAACATGAAAAATAAGAAAACAGGAAGGGTGAAAATGTTTTGTTACAATATACATTGTATATTAGAAGAAAACATGACATTGGGACATATGGAGCTTGAATCATAGCAAAGTACGAACTGCTAACCCCCCCATACACACACACACACACACACACACACACAAAGGGCACATTGCCTGTGTTTGTAGTCAGGTGTCATGCACGCAACACAACATACGCAGTTTCATTTACCTCCCAAGTACATACATTTCACGCAACCCGACACTTTGGCCCGTGTGTGTCATGAACTGAACACCATCCATCCTGCTTATGCTGTCAAACCTTTTCTATGCACACACAAAGTGCTTTTGGTTGGCCACAATAAAAGGTCATGCCAAATTGTGTAGCTTAAAGTATTGACCTCAAAAACAATACAGAGTTGCTTTATCATTCATCAATCTCTCCCTCTAACTATATGCCTTTTTTTTTTTTACAAAAATAATAACTGATGTCTGCATTGTGGTTGACTATGGCCTTATACTAGTCCAAACATAAAGAAGGCAAGTTATACAGTATGTAGTTATGTAGTCACAAGGAGGATAAGCATTATAGCAAATGACGGATGTGGTCATTAGGCATCAGCAATGTTATGACACATGTTAGATTCCATTCATTACCTTCCACAGTGCATGGGGACCTGCTACGGAGCCGGCACAGCCCAGCTGACATGACCTGGCTGAGACAGACACGCACGGCTGAAATCAAGAGAGGGGGAGGGGTTCTGATTTTGTGCGGTAGTTTTGACTTCTTTGTACTCCTTCCCCAATTTTCTTGCAACACTCGAAGTTTAGCATAAGTAAATTGGAGAGGCTTTCTAGTCATCTTACAATGCTAGTGGCGGCTTTATGTTATGTCCCTGAAGCGGTCCCGGAGCCTGCCGGATCTGATGTAAACAAATATAAAAGTGACTATAGGGGTGTTATTTCATGTATACAGGGCTCTAATAATTAATGTAAACAGGTTTTACATGCTATAACTATACAAATATTTTGTTCATTAACACTGAATCCAACTTTGTGGAAATTCACAGAGCGCAGTCGGGTTGACAGTAAGCCAACCCACAGCATAGCATGTTCAATGGGTGACATGTCCGTTGAGTATGCTGGCCGTAATGGAATTGTGTACAGATCCTTGGAATGGGGCCGTGCATTATCCTGTTACAATGTGAAGGGGTCGTTGTGGATGAGTGACTTTCAGCACCCCAATCCCCGTACAGTTAAAATGCGCATTTTGGAGACCTTTTATTGTGGCCAGCCTAAGGCCCACCAATGCCATAATAATCATGCAGTCATCTGTGAGGTGGCTGAATTACGAATGTTCACTGCATGCCAAACTAGCATTTAAAACTCTGAAAACATGTTTTGTCTTAACATTTTTGGCTTTTTGGAACGGATTGAAGTCATCCCGTCTGCATTTGTCTGCATAAAATAACTAATGATGGTAATGGTTTTATTTCATTTGAACATGCATCAGATTACAATTGAGTGCATCACATAATCAGTTCACAGTTCCACATGTCCAAAAGGAGTAGGAAGAAGCAAAGCTTATTAAATCCTACCCCTCCATCTGGTACTTTTACAATCAGTAACTGTTACATTTGTTCACTTCCTGCTTTCCATAATACAGTTTAAGGTTGTTGTTGTTTTTTTTAAAACTAATGGACTATGGTCCATTAGTAAAAAAATATATATACTTTTTTTTTTTTTTAATCAGAGTGGTGTAAGAATGTATTTGTCCCCTTCCTGATTTATTTTGTCGCACTTAAATGTGTGTAAAAACGGGCATAGCCCTGTGTGATGAAGTGATTGAATCCTAAAACTACTAACTGGTTGGGCCACCCTTGGCAGCAACAACTGCAATCAAGCCATCAATCCCAACTTGCAATGAGTCTCTTATAGGTGCTTTGTGCTGGAAAAGCCCCCAATATGAAAACAACCCCTCCCCCCCACAGCCCTGTAGGAGACTCATTGGTAGTTATTACCAACACTTGATTGCAGTTAGTGCTAAGGGTGGCTCTGGCACGCTTTAGGAGGCAAACACTTGTTCACATTTTTCTCCATTAATAAAAGTTTAATTTAGAAACTGCATTTTGTGTTCAGCTGTCATCTTGACTAATATTTACTGTACATTTGTTTGATCCTCTGAAACATTTAAAATTGCAAACACTGTTTCACACCACTGCACGTAGTACTGTGGTCACTGGGCATCAGTAATATTAGGTGTGGGCCACAGAACTAAAACAATATTGTTGCATTGCTCAGCAAAACGCTGAGAAACCCTTTCTTTTATATGTACATTACATTCATGTGGTAAAACTCCACGGTTGTGCCTATGCAAAGATATCAATGCTCAATTTTGAACAACACTGCGGGAGCTAGTTGTTAATCTCTACTCGTTAAGTATATTATTGTACGTGGAGCTAGCAATGGTGTACAAACAGGCAGCAGAATTTGATATTTGGCGTCACCTGACCAGATCAGCAATTACACGAAACGGTGGTGTAATCACGTGCAGCGTGCTCACGCCTCAACAGGAATGTCAAAATGCTGCACAACATGTACGGCTCTCACTTTTTAGTTAGAGTGCAAAGAAACATTTTGGCTTTCTGACGGCATTCTCTCTTTAAAACCACGTCAAAAGGTTACACAGTCATCAGCTCTGAATGCAAAGCTGCTCTCCGGAGGCATCAAAGATCCTCCCCAACTGTCAGGATGACTTCAGCATCTCTGACCATGTATCAGGGGACTGGCAGCGAACACAAAGAGTAATAACGTAAATGCAGTAAACACGGAATAACTGAATAAATTCATTGTGACTGAACATTGCCTCAAATGACGTTCTGTGCACATTGAGTGTGTACAGGATGTACGCTATACATAAACATGCAAATAAGCAGTTTTAAGATGCTAAGTTCAAGTGAGCATGGCATGGCATAATGTACAAGTGCATCTCAGTCAATTACAATGTAGAAAATTGATGGCAGTCATTTCTTTCAGAAACATCTTATAGTGTTACTATCATTACTACCACTGATTCTGGTTCACAGCTTATTAAAAAAAAATTCCAACTAAACTCTAATCCAGGGGTGTCCAGAGTGCGGCCGGCAGCACAATCTAAAAATATACCTTAATTAAAAAAATAATCATAAAAAGAACAAAAAAACAGCAGTAAGAGAATCAAGTTTTATCATCATTTTACAAGAGAGTCTGCAAGTCATTAATGCATATACGGGGAAAATAACATTTTAGTCATGTAATGTTGGAATATTAAAAATGGAACTTAATATTTACAAGTCATTAGCAGAAAAAAACTTTTAAAAACTGTGGATTGTGAAAAAGTCATGTAACAAGAATAAAGTCTAAATAATATGGAAATACACTAAATTACAAAAAGAACATTTACAAAACGATATAGTAAACAATTGAGACATTTAAAATGGAATGAAAAAACAGCTAATGTCAAAATATAAAGAGAAAAGGTAATCGCACAGGAATGAACTGGTTATGTGAGGAAAAGTATCCTTTTCATGGCACAGACATTTTTTTTTAGGTCATAGTATTATGAGAACCAAATTTGTAATTCTTTGAAAATTAGGTTGGAGGAAAGTTACACTATGGGAATAAAGTCCTAATATTATGAAAAAAAATATTTTTTAAGATAAAGTTGAATCAAAAATGGAGGGGCTGAAATTGTTTTTTTTTCCCCAAATATTATCAAAGTGGCATCATTTCACTGGAATACGATGGACACCCCACTCTTAACACAACTTCCTGACATACTTTGACTGAGATGCACCTGCATGTATGCACGAACGACAGGACAAGCATCGCATCTTCTTGAATAAAAAAACACTTCCTACCAGTGACAGGATTGCACGGCACAGCAACAACCCAGCCCAAATGCAAAGCAATGAGTGCAATAAAAGCTGTTGGTGGACTACCTGCTACTTTGTTCTCGGGGTTGACAGCTTTTTCATTAGTTTACATCAAGGCAAAAAGCCAACTGTAAAGAAAGACTACATTAAAAGAGAAGGACTTGTATGGAATGTGATTACTTGCTGAAAGAGACTCTATATGCCGTCATAGCAACAGAGGGGTCGGCTCTTACCGGTGTGTCTCCTCCCATCCCATCAGCAGCTCCTGGATATTCCCACGAGCCGGGCGTGCGGGTGGGCGAGTGGCCGGGCGTCTGGTCTGTGATCGACACCCCTGATGGTTCAACTCGCGCATGAATTCACCGTACGCTACTTTAAATTGTTGCTGGCAGAGGCGGCGAGGCAGCTGCACAAGAAACCCACCTACACTTCATAGATCAAAGACGGGGATGTTTTTCCCTTGAACTACTTTCCCACTCACCTTGGTTAGCATGGTGCACTTCTGATGTTCCTCACCTGAGACACTATGAAGGCTTCCTTTAAATGTCACTTGATTGTGCAACATAAGGCCAGCGTGTTTTTCTCTGCTATAAATCAAGGCTAGAAGGTTAAGACAGGATTGGTGAGCTGAGTGCTGACAAGGTAAATGACATGAGAGCATCTAACGCGCCATTCCGACCCTCGGGATTTGAACATTTCATTGAGGTGAAACGGGGCTTATTTGGAAATGTCATTTTAGTTGTCCAGTTTGACCTCTACTCCCTCCAGTTTTGCATTATGAATTTAAGAATTAGCTACCTTTGTTAGTTGGAATATTACAGCGTGGAGGAGCAGACATCTGGCTAACCTTGTTTAGTTGAAGACGGTCCCGATAAAGCCACTTTTTATGGTCAGGGTTTCCTAGAAATACAGATTTGGCACGGTCTGAACACTTTAGAATGGGACCGTGTGTGTGTAACTCCACTTGCTAGCAACTCACACACACCCGAGAACAAACTCTTGTGTATATTTAGATCCTCTTCTGTGTACTCACAGAAGAGGAACCATGCATACGTCTAGTCTTGTTGGCAGATGTGTCAAACTCCACGTGCGTATGTATATTCCCACATCCTTTCCCGTCAACCATGTTAATCATCCTGAAATCATGTGCGAGTCTATTCACCACAGATGGCACCCACACATACAATTGATTAACTTTGGGTCGAGATGGAAGCAAGCAAAAAAGTGAAAGCGCAGCACAATTTCCCAGAGGGAGGCAACAGTGGAACAAAGAGAAAAAAGTAAATGTGGATTGTTTGGAACTTTGGCCACAGGGATGACAAAACAAAACCAAGCTAATAGAACATCAGAAGGTGATGATAACCATAGAGGAGATTAAAAAAAAAAATGATGCGCCATTAAAAGAGGCTAAAAAGCATACAATTACAGTGCGAGTGCCAGCGGAGGAGCCCAGGCGACCCCAGCGACCTCTCCACTTGATAAGCGCTTGGCTTCCATTCTAAGCCAAGCTGCCACCAGTGGCCTTGTCAGATGGCAGATAAGCCTGCGTCTTCACACACAGCCATCTTCCATGAAAGAGTCCCATGCACAGCTCAAATAATGTGTACAGCATTACATAGCACATGTTGTGCGTTTTGGGGGTTTTAAAAATGGTGCAAGTTGCAGTTCAGTGAATATCCATGGTCACCTGAGAGTGGAACATTTCCATATTTTCAAATTTGGTTGTTTTTTCTTTCACTTCATTATAACAAGATATTCAAAAAAAAGTTTAATTAGATCCTAGCAAAGTCAACTGAAAATTTAGATTCTGACAAACACACATGCCAATTTAAATCAGAAGACTGTGTCTAGCAGGGGTCAGGAACATTTTTGGCAAGGAGAGCCATGAAAGACATGATTGATCCACTTAAATGGATTTAAGTGTCTGAGTTTTTAACAACATAATACTGAAGCTAATCAATAACAAATAAAATACTTCTTACCATTAAGGCGACTTCTGGTGCTGCATGGTTTTCCACTGTGCTCTGTATCTTTCCCTCTTTTCGCCATCTTCCGTTTCTGCAGAACTCGCTAGCTGACTATTTGATAAAAGGAGGGAAGTTTACTTCTTGACCTCTCAATGACCCGGGCAGGCTACCACATTTTTCAGTCATAATCACGTTTTGGTGTCGGAGGAGGAAAATATGGGGAGGTCGGCTGGCCTTGGCCCTGGGCTCTGTAACGGAGATTCTGACATGAAAAGCACGTATCGCTCTTCCTGCTGTGGGCCCCTCCCCTCCCTCAACTCAAAGCACCGCTCTGTTTTGTTTGTGACGTTACAAAAAGACAAAGAAGCCAAAGTTAATTTGTGGTTTCAAATGTACACTGCTCATAAAGGGAACACACTCCATTCCCACTGGGTCACAATGGCTGCAGCATTATTCTAACTGTCCACTGCTTTCACATGCTTTGGAAAACAAGTGGTGGTGTTCCACTTTAATTTGGAGTGTGACTCCAAATCCAGACCTGCATGAGTTAATTTCATTTCTATTTATATTTTTGGAGTTTGTCAGCACATTCAACTATGTAAAGACAGAGTATTTAATCTGAATATTTCATTCATTCATATCTAGGATGTACTTTAGTCTTCCCTTGATTTTTTCCATCCGACCATCCATTTTCTATGCTGCTTATCCTCACTTGCGTCGCAGGGGTATGCCGGAGCCTATCTCAGCTGACTTGACCCTGGACTGGTCATCAGCCAATGGCAGGGCACATATAGACAAACAGTCATGCCTATGGACAATTTGGAGTCGCCAATTAACCTAACCTTAATATTATTTTAGCAGTATATTTCTTTTGCTATTGTGTTCTTTGAATTGACTGTCGACCATGCGAATCCGCCATCCTACATACATGCAAATGCAGCATAGCCAATTATGCAAACTAGACGTCGTCATGACATCATCCCAACCCACAAACGCTACAGATTGTAGTCATGTACGGAACGCTGAAAACCCAACTCTTCAACTTTGACAAGCTTGCAAGAACAAGAACCATCACCATCAAGCCGTCATTCACCACTTTGACAGGAACACTCAAAGCAAGTCTCCTTCTTTTCCACTCCATCTTATGGATGAATTGCAGCCATATGCGGAGGATTAATACCAGGGGGGGTTGTTGCCGATCCAAGTTAGGTTGGTTTTGTTGTTGGAGGAGGTTTGTGCATCCCTGAGTCCAGTCCAGTGCAGATCTCCCTCTTTGCATGCGCGCATAAAAACCCTGCTTAAGATCTGACTGAGTTTCTTTCCTTTTTGGTTGGCTAGGTTGGGATATTACCACAAAAGTAAATGCGCCAAGAAGAAAGTACTGTTTTTGTTGGTATTTTTAATTTTCGCATGGTGAAAACTCCAATCCACAGGATAAAACTCGACCAAACACAGTACAGCCGTGCTGGAGGTCTGTGGAAGGTACCAGCCATCAACTTAGGTACCTTGGTAAATGTACAATAGTAATAATTCACAAGAAAATATGAGTATACTTAATGCTTTATACATTCCACTAAGTCGCACACCACTCTGTCAGGTCAAGGATGAGCTGGTTGCAGCGTCACCGGATAGGACAAAGAAATCCCGGCCAAAAGTTAAGTGTAACGACAGCGGTGTACTGTACATATTGTCCAATTAAGGCGGCAGATAAAAGCTTTAGGCACATTTTTATGTTGTGAAGTGCTCACATTGACATGGAGGTGTGTCCGGTGGTCAAGAGAACAACCAGAGGGGAAATCCAAGCTAGTCGGTTCTCGCTAATAAATACAAAGCTACATGAACCAAAAGGCACAGATGGTGTTCAAGTATGACGTAAAAACAGCCACTTCTTCATGCAGGTGTTATTTCAATGCACGTCATCCTTTGACAAACAATGACGCTGATCTTGTTTTATTTCTTCCAGTCCTGCATCAGCACATGTAGCAAAAAGATGCTAACAAGGTGTCCTCTGAGCTTACCTTTTCTTCAATTTTGCTTCCGTTCCTCCAAAGCAGAGCCTTTATGTGCCAATGGCAGGCTTTGAAGACGTATTTATTTCACAAGAACAGAAATGCGGTCATTTCACCAAGCGTGGCTCCTTGGCTGCCACGGTGAACACATTTATTCTGCTCGCGCATCTCAAAAGGAGCAAATGGCTGTCGCCAGCATCAAATAACCATGTTGCCCTGCACCCATGCACATATTCTGACAACGCAGCGACTGTGCTCGCTTTGTGCAGCTCAGATGTTGTAGTGCAGTCACAATGTTCCCCATACATATTTATGTATTTGCGGCGGCCCGCCATCAATAAATTGGATTTGGCGCTACCTGTTCATCCTCGCTCATAAACATTCCTTTCCAGCGTCGTACAATAGATTGCCTCGAAAGACTGATTTTCTTAAAACGCCTCATACACACCTGGTCCGACGGAGAATAAGAAGACGTAGCAGGAGGGATCAGTGTTGCCAACCCCCGTGCATTTAGCAAGTATTCTGACCCTTCCAGAGTCTGTTTTCAAAAAAGCAACAAGCGCCAAATCGAGAGACTGTTTCTGGGTCTTACTGGACACTGAGACGAACATGAAATTATGCATGGCTCTTAACGAGCAGCCGGTGGAAGGTTAATCAAATTAAACCAATAAAATAAACCGTCTACTACATGTAGGCCTGTCACAATAACAACATTTGCTGGACAATAAAGGATACTAGTCTCAACGCGGTTTTAAGAGCATTTTTTCATGAATGTAATGTTAACATCTGGCATAATACTGGGAGTACACCATATCAAAAGCAATACAATTTCATTTCTGAAGAGTATTTAACTCTGTGATTGACAAAACAAAACAGACGCATCCCCCAATGAACATAAATGTCATTTTTAGCAAAAAAAATTGCACATTGTTTTTGGTTCTGAATCAAATTACTTTCATTATTGTCTGAATGTTGAAAACAAAAAAAAAGAGAAATAACCCGAGAGTACTCTAAAGTTGATAGTGTCAATGTAGACGTCAGCTCATTTGCATATACTATTGTGTGTAGAATACACTGAACATGTTTTAACATTTTGGTTTTTTGGATGTAGCAAAATGCTTTTGGTGTACACTAGGTGTTATACCTGGGGAATAACTGCAGGTGAAACCTAAGTTCCTCCGTTTTGTATTATTTATTTCACTGTCTTTGTTCCAAATTTTTTCATGTGACGAATGACGATGCACAAACGAGCTGTAATTAACATCAGATGCGTTTTAGACACAACAGGCACCAAGAAAGTAGACCATACTGCTTCCTTTGTTTATGCAATATGTTTGCAGCCTATGTTTACATGGCTATGGCTTCAAATAACTGGAGTCTGAGCCTCGTGACCCTGGAGAGTCACTGCACCCTCGCGAGTAGGCCTGTGAATACTCTTATTCGCTAGTAACCCTTTCAGGAGGATCACCCATTTGCGTTACTCATCACTCGCTTGCAATATTCCGTGTGTAAACTCGTCAACACCAACATGCATGCATGTAGACGTCAATTTATCACAGCCGGCAAATATATAGAGTTTGTTTTTATTTGGTTTTGTGTGATTAATCGATGTATTGATTATTGTGACAGGCCTAGCTACACGCAACATCAGCCATATGTCATGAATCAGTAGTCTTTATAGTACTAGTAGCATGTACTATTGCCTGAATTAAAAAGCATGTCAAATATTAGTATTAGACTGCTGCTCTTGCAGAGCGTAAAGGGGTTCTGCATGAAGGGTTGTAGCGTGCTCCCAGCCTGGAATAAACGTGACAACAAGGAGAATGTGATTTGAACATTGTGATTGTAGGCTAATTCCAAATGGAACAAACCGCACGCTTGTTAATCATTGTCCTGTCACCGTTCCAGTTCCTGCTTGATCAAAAATTATAACTTTGAAATGAAGGACTTTGTTGGGTTTTAATTAGCGCTGAAAGCATTTTTTTAAAAAAAAAAACAAAACACACACACACATACACACACACACTAAACCCTTTGACAGAAAAACAACTCACCCTTTAAAATGTTTAGACAGATGTTTGAGGAATAAAGGTTTCTGAGTGTGTAGTGAAATGGCTACAAGTTGGTGTTATATTATTTTGGGTTGTCAAGGTTCAAACCCAAAAAACCTGACCATTCTTTGAGTTCCCAACCACTGTTCCGTGGTCCATTAGTAAGTTGCAAGAGCTTATTCATATATTTGGAATTTCAGCAGAAATGTATTATTGAGATATTATTTTCTATAAATGATGTATGTTTGTTCATCTACCTGCGCCAGTGAGTTATAGTCCCCATCCACTAGATCCAGGGCATGATGTCGGTAATTCATTGTCATTCATACAGCGTGTTTGCTGTGAGATTTTTCTATTTTGCAATATGTGCTTTGGCTCAATAAATGTTGGGAAACACTGCTCTAAATGCCAAACCTGGTGTTTGGGAGACATATTTGGCAAAATGCAATTCCACAATACATGAGCCACACCACAGGATAAAACAACTATCTTTGTCCCTCTGCACATACCAGTCTTTTTTTGAAAATGCCACTTTTATTTGTTACACTCCACAGAAAGAGGGTGCGGACTGAAGAGATTTTGGAAAGGACGAAGGGGAAGTGATGGATTTTAATGCCTACGACAAAAACAGCCAACCCCTCATCCAAAACAATAAAAAAGCGTAGTATGGAAAAACTCATTGTTGATGCTAGGCATGGGCCAGTATGAGATTCTGATGGTAACCTTGGGCAGAAATATCACCCTTTCACGGATTCACAGTATTGTACGTACAGCTCAAACATTAAATATATTATCCTTTGAAATCTCTTTATTGACATATAATATATCCATTTAAAATAACTGAATTCTTTCTAAATAATGAAATAAATCAAACGCAGTTTTCAAAGCAATCTACTGTAGCTAATCCTGCAACTCAAGTTACAACATAATAAATATATTCTTAGTTAAAGAAAAAAAGCTAATTGCAATTAATGCAACAAAGTGACTCAAAAAGGTCACAACATTAAGGGTATTTTTTAAACTTGTAATTTCACGTTATTTCATAGTGGCAGGTCAAACGTTTCCGCAAATTTTTGTTTTCGGGTCATGTGATTGTTAGCAACTGAGAAGTTAAGTTGTTGAGTGGAGAATAAACACTTCGTACGACTTCTCCACTCCTTCTCAATCATGTCAGTGTTAACAAGGCAGCTAACAACACTTGTGCTATCTATGCCCGACATATGGCAACACAGCACACACCCGTGGTTACAACACATCCAAGCCCAGTTTCAACTGAGAGGACAAGGCGGGACACATTGCGGCCGTGATGGACCTCCACTTTCTCTCACATTACAGAAACATGATGCTACATTTTAGTGGTTTTGATGTACCGGCCCATGCCTAGTGGATAATGTCACAAATCCTTACACAATGATCTTTAACGATTTTCACTGATATTTTGTCCCGCTGAACAATCCATGTATGGAATGTGAAAAATGCTGCCTATGACTTAACTGTAAAACTGTTCATAAAAACGGCAAGTGCATTGTCAAGTCTTTAGTCTTGTGCTACAGCCGATATTGTAAATGCAAGGTTAGTTGTCTACTGCGCTATTTGACAGCTGGACTGAATGTCACACTGTATTTTCCTTCTGTAATAGTAGCAAATTGGCAGCATATGATTTTCAGGAATATGACTGGTCAATGCTTTTGCATGAAGGAATGAGAAGGTGATTCAGATAAGCTCCACTACTCATGAGAAACGATATTTTATTTTCCCCAACAAATCTCCACGAGGTTATGGAATGAGCCTCCAACATAAAGGCCAGTAAAACAGCACCAAGAGAAAGGACAGCGTTAAAAGACTGCATTAGCGTTACCTGAATCTGGGCTTCCATCATCCCATCTGCTGGTGCTCTGTCCGACACGCCGTTCACAGCAGTCTGCATATTCAGGCCCGCAGCACTTTTCCACTCTGAGGAAGAACAAACAAGAGCCAGCCTGAGAAAAGCACAAGTCGTACGACATACAATCCCCACTGATATGGAGGACTCAGGCATTTACCTTCACTTAGTGTGTCAGGGTCCAGCATCCCGCCTTCTCGGTAGCCCTGCAGCTCCTCAGCTTTCACTTTCCCCCAGGGGATGTAAGTGACCCCACGCTCCACGTCCCAGAATTTCTTGTGCGCTGGTTTTATACCTTTGTTCAAAGCCCACGCAATCTGGGCAGGAGCACAAAGCTATCAGTAAATGGAACCAAAGTAAAGTGAAGGCAAGACAGTTCCAGATGTGCTACCTTTACAGGCTTCTGGTTGACCTTGTATGAACCACGACTGAGCTTGTTCAAGGCGGTGTAGGCGTCCTGTCTGTGGACCATCACGATGTAGGCACAACCTCTCGGAGGTATCATCTGCCAACGAAGAATAGAAAGATAAAAGAAATGTAAGAGTCCACCTGCTGACGAAGGTCAACGTCGGTTAAGGTGAGGGGGTCCAGACTTACATTGATGGAGTCAATCTGGCCAAACTCCTCCAGAAGGGAGGTGACGTCAGATTGTTGTGTTTTCTTGTCCAGCTGCCCAACCCACAGTGTTGTGCTGCAAACTTATTAACAAGACAAACGATTACTCCATGCAAAGATCCATGGAGACTTCGAGGCAGGAAGACGTACCACTAAGCGTCTGGCTCTTGATACTGGGCAGACCCTTCTGTCTCCGCTCTCTGTCACGCTCCCGATCGGGTCTGTCCCGAGAACGAGACCGCCAGCGGCGGTCTCTGGAGCGACTTCTGGAGCGTCTGTGCCTGGACCTTCTTGAGCGTGATGATGAACGTGACCGCCTCCTTCTGGGAGATCTAAGTGAAAGATTGATGGGTAGTTTCAGAACAATTAACCAATCATCCAATCAGTAACTATTTTGGTATTTGATTACTGTTATTTCCAGACTATACTGTGCTACCTGTTCACATGCTAGGAACCATCAACTAATTTATGGCTAAAACCATACAGTTTTACTTACAAAAAAGCAGTGGATTTGCGCAAAAGGAGCTAATATCACATGTTGTCAAGAGATGATGTGTTTTGATCTGACAAATCTTAAGTTTGACCAATTGTAGGATTATTACAGCTTCTGCTTGGACTGCAGCAGCCATTGAACTCACATCTCATCAGAGCTAACGAGTGATGCTGGTAACTGTAGGTTGAGTGTAGTTAGGACTGCAATGTTTTTAATGTCTTCCTTTGTAAATATCCCATGTTACAATATGGACGCCTGCAACTTATAGACCATTGTGGTCTACAAAGTACAAAAAATGTTTTGTCTTTAAATTTGGTGGCTTACAATCAGTTGTGGAATTCTGTACAGTCAATCCTCGTTTATGACGGTTACATGGTTACACACCCGACCATGTTAACTGGGTTTCCACAAAGTCAGATTCAACATTAACAAATCCAATATTTTCGTAGGTAGAGCACATAAAACCTGTTTATACGTTTTAATACAGTTTTTACCACTATTTACCACACACCGGAGATTAAATAACACCCTTACAGTCCTCCTTACACACCTATTTTTTGCTTATACCATGCACAACATGGTGTTTTCTGATGTTGCAGACCAAAACACTGTTTGTGTTTGGTTCATATTGATTTGGTTTGTCTAGGATGAATCAAAGCAACAAGCTTAAGCTTTATCGACTTAAATAAATAATTATTAGCTGCCGTCCTAGTTTATTTCCTTAAATGAAAAGTGCACTTTTAAAAATGTTTTCCCATCATTGACAATTCAGATGAACAGATTAAATGAGGGAGCTAAGAGAGCATGTAATGGAACGCACCTATTCTGCTTATAGAGCCTTCTGAGGAAAAACAAACAAACTCCAAAAACAGAAAACAATTCTCCATTTCCATAATATCACCTGCATATTAACCAAGCTACATTGACATTGTTATTATCATTGTTACACCAAACAACTACTTTACCGGCGTAGTGGTGACACCTCGCCACAACACACCGGCTAGCTTCACCACACACTCGTCAGCGCCGTATTAACAATGCCTCAGGCCACTGCCAACAGGGGCTGCCGCCACTGATGCTGTGTTTTTGTTTGAGTTTGGAAAAGCTATGCTAGGTGTAGCCTTCCTTTCTATATTGCTATGTGAAATCCATAGCAGGAAGTTCTGCTATTGCGTAAAATGACTAAAATACTGGATGCATTACATACATGATGTCATGAATGTACCTGTTACTACATGCTACAGAATGGATAGAAAACCATAAAACCTTATTGAGTGTTTTGGGGGCGTTTTATAGGTGGGTCCCATTACGTGGGCTGATGCTTATTTTTAATGACAAAGTTGCTGAGAGCACTGCCAACATTTAAATTGTATTTTATTTACAAAAGCACATGACCCAGTGTGCTCATTTGTCATACGTGTTATGTTTGAGTAGAACACTTGTAAAAAAAATTACTAAGAGGTGAAGCTAATGTACTTGTACTGGTCATCGGCTGGTGAGCTACTGCTAGCTTACGTGCTATCTGTTGGAGAACCCTGTGATAGTGTCACTGTCTACAGTGCTAGTGTTATGAAGACAAGGCTGAAGTATTATATTGATGACAATGGATGATTGACGAACGTAATAGCCACGTGCAGCTCTGAGTTAGCTAGATGCCACCAGCCAGGCATGTAAACAAAGCGGAATGATCACACACGCTGGCAAAGGTAGGTTTAGCATTTGACAAGCTGTTAATTGACGACGCATTTTATGAGCTATTGTTCATTCTCCCGCATAATGCGGAAGTGCCAGCAAGGCAGACAGGCGTTTCCCGGTGCATGCTTATCAAACTAAAGTCCAGTGAAACGTTTTTATGATATTTTAATCGTTTTCAAACAAACTGTGGTCAACATGTGCGAAAATAATACACTATATATGTATCGATATAGCATATATGTCAATTCATACCATATATTACTTCAACTTGTTTTCAATTTTCAAATGAAATTTTTTAAAAAAACTCATTTTTAAGGTGTGGTGGCTTTTTTTGTAGTAGCACATCGCCAAGATCAAATACAATTACAACACTGGATATCCAAGTAATGTATTGTGTCTTTTCGGAGTAGAAATGAAGGTATGTCTATTCAGATATAACACTACTCTAGTCAGGTGGGAAAATATTTCCTCTAAGATGGGCAACATTTTTTTAAATGTAGTTTTCCTCACTGGTTCTTTAAAGGATCAAAACATTTGCTAATTTACTGTAGCATGCAATCTGATCAAAACAACAAGAATAGACTCATCATACCGTGAACCAGACCTTGTTCTCCTGCCTCTTCCTTCTCTACGTGTAGATGGTTCCTCCCTTGAATCCACCTTTTAGACATTGACAAAATAATAGTGTATAAATACAAAATACATCAACAACAGCAAACTGGGCTTCAATCAATGCTTATTGGATAACTGTGATATGACAGTGAGGTTTACCTGTGATCTTGAGTTTTGTGTGTTATTTCTGGAGTGCTGTCCATCCATCATCATCTGATATTCAATATGATTTCCACCCCCGCCAAACTGACAAAGAAAAAGACAACACAATGAAAACAAATGAGTACAATCGGGAAGACTGCATAGAAGTGTTCATACTGAAGGAGTTTGGGAAGATGAGCCATAAAAAGTGGAACATACCTCGTTGGGTGCAGGCTGTCCCATTTGATGTGGATCAACGGTCTCCATGATGGGCATCTGTCCAGGGAAACCCCTGTCTCTGCAAATATTACAGAAGGTGAACATTTCCTCTTAATGAGCCAATTCCTCTTAAATAAGCCAATCCATCCATAAAGTTCCTTACATAGTGTCCTTCGTTGCTGCATCCTCAGGTTCATCATCGTAGTCAAACCTGCCGAGGAGTTTCTGAAGAAACCATTCACCAACAGTTAGCAAGGATGTGATAGACCATTCAATTCGCATCTAGATCAGAGGTGGGCAAACTCGCGGGCCGCATTGAGTGAACAAAATTAGCCGGGGGGCCAGCCTATATACTTGATACACGCACACTGGTTTAGCTTATAACGATCCACCTGAAATAATTAGTCTTATTTTTTTCTGTAACAGTGTCATACAAACTGCTATGTGCTTGTGTCACTTTTGTCAGGAGCACTTCAAACATAAACATGGCCGTGTTTGTGTTGGCTGTTGGGAACGGAAACCTGTCCCACAGTGTTTGACCATCCTTAAACGCACCATCTATCCTTTTCCCGTGCTGCAGCTAGTCTACAATATTGTATTTTTCCCCTTTTTCCTTCACCTCATATTTTCTCCCAAATGTTAATACTACGTGGGAATGCATAAAGGTAAGATTTGATGACGTTTCCCCCAGTGCTATTGTGTATATCTGTGGTACACAACCTCTCTGAAAAACAGACTCCAGGCTGGTACTGGGGGATGGCTCTGTATTTTGGTTAGTGCTTTTCCTGCCTTGGTTTTACACGGATATAATGTGCGCATGTTTTGCTAGAAAATCTTTCCTGGTTACTAGCGAGCGAGCAGGCTGCTGCTATTTACTTCGATTCTCATCTACAGGCATGGTAAGCTACAGAGCATGTGTCATTCCCCCGGCAGCCCAGATTCTCACGTTAAGAGACTCAACGTCTACTGGTGGCTAGTCTTGCGATATTCTGTGCATCTCTTCGATTCATACGGCTTTATGGTGCATTACTTGCTGGTCAAACCGGATATCCGATTACAACTGTTTATCGTTCACAACCCTAACAGTTAGTGGTGGTCAGTTGCTGTTATGATGTGTTATAGGCAGTTCACTGGAGCAGTCTGACTACCTCAGCCAGGGAGCTTCTATCTTCTTCTGCGTGTGCAATAAGCATTTGGGGCTGGACCCCTGCCATCTGGGACGGGTGCGGCCCATTGGTGTTATTGAGCATGCAGGTCTTCTCTGCCTGCTGCAAGTTCTGAAGCATCTTCTGGAGCTACAGGAATGATCAGGGCTTTCGTCAGGGGGAGTGCTGTAAGTCCCACAGAAGATGTGCCATTTGAAATGGGTTCCCACTCACCTCCTGACCGTGTGAGGACTGGAAAAGCTGAGCCACAGCAGCTAAGGCGTCAGAAGTGGGCATCTGTGATAAAGTTGGCACAACTGGGGCCACCATGGGGGGAGGCTGCGGCGGCTCTGCGGGAACTATTGACACAAGGAAAAATGATCCAAGGTTAGAATCTATTCATCGTTTATGTACGGTCAGAAAATGGCAATTCTTGAACCTGAAACAGATGCTTCTATTTCCTGCAAAAGGTACTTTTCCCCTTTACCTTCAAGTGAGGGTGCAGGTTCGATGACGCCATTAGCCATGTCCATCAGAGGCTGAAGGATGTCCATGTCAAATACGCCATTCTTCTGCCACAGGTTCAACACTCTGACAATTTTAGTCTAACAAAAGGGCACAAAAGGGCAATATACCAAGATGAGTGACTTTTAATGCTTGATTGGGGTCACAGGAGTGCATTAAATGCTTAGCAAGAGATATACCTTATCATCCTCTGGGCACTGGTAAAGATTCTGGAAGGTATCTGTGAAGTTTTTCAAAAAACGGGGCCCAAAAACATCTTTGTCGACACCAAACTGATGACGTGACTGGCGAACGATGGAATCAACCACATACAAGCCAGGGACTTTCAACTCTGGTTTGCACTGAATAAAGCAAAGCACTTTGATTAGGAGGGATCACAGGGTGTCACCAGATTAAAACCTGACGAGATTTCTCATTCAGAGAAAAAAAAACTGTCACGACAACTTAACCACATGATAAATGAAAATAAAATTGATCATTTTGCACAATGTGCATGTGTGTCTGTTTTCCTCCTCTCTCGCCTCCCAACAGATGGGAATCGGATTCACTCTGTGCGGTTCAGTACCAATTCAGAGCAGCGGCGTTCCGCAGAACAATGCCGTACAGAGTGACACCTCTTGTCAGTCATACAGCCGTTTTGTCTGTGGGGGAAGGCGGGGCCCACAAGCATATAAGCACACAAAGCAAAACAGTGGTGCTTCGTGACGAGTCATGCAAAGTAGCAGGGTAGAAATTAGGAGGGAAAAATATGCTTGCCAAAAGCCGAATTCAATATATAGTAATTGAAAAAATGTTTAGACCGCCTTTTTTCATCAGTTTCTTGTTCATTTTAGAGCCTGTCACAACTAAAGGTACCTCTGTTTGGACAAAATATAATGACAGCAACAAAAAAAGCTCATACATGTTTCATGTTTTAGAAGTACAATACTATAACATCATGACGTGATTTTGGTTATCAAGAAAACCATGGACTTTGCTAGACAGCAGTGATTAAATTAAACTCTTACAGGCTTTTTTGTTATCATATCTGTCCAAACAAATGTACCTTTAGTTGTACCAGGCATTAAAATTGATAAATAAACTGAAGAAACATGGCTGGTCTCATTTTTTTCATGATTGTATATCATCAGTGGTTTACTTGGTCTCCAAAAATGTTAATTACATTCTTTAGCATCAATTTGTGGGAAACTAAACATTTCAAAACACACCTCATATCCATGTCGCCGCCACGACGCTATGTCTGTCATGACAAACCCTACGACTACAATGTTCCGTGGATTTCTGATGTGCACACACTTGTCAAAATTGTTTTTCCCGGGGATGCATTCAATGCCTACATCCACAGTATACTCATGCATGTTATGATATACATACCCTCTTGATGAACTTTTCAACAATCTGGACAACATGTTTGTAGAGCTAAGGAAAAAAAACATGGAAATCAGCCACTGGGTACAGTAATGATATGCACAGCAAACACCTCCAAACAGGTCTAACAGCATACAAGTTATGATTATTTGGAGTAATCACTATACCTTGATGGCTTTGATGGCTGACTTTGTAACGGACATCATCTTCGCGCGAGATATAGGAGGCTTCATGTCAATCATGGAGAACAACTGAGGGGGAAAAATCAGACATTGGATTTTTGTAAAGGGTAAGCAAATCGGGAGGCACAAGCGTCAAAATTACCGTGTTCACTAAGCACTAACTGGTTGGAACAGTTTGAAAGCTGCTGTCACGAATGCCTGATTGCCCAGTGATGATAAAAACTCCAGCGATAATGAAATGTAACGAGCATAAATACATTGTAAAGGATTTAATTTTAAGTGGTTGGATCTTTGTGACATCCGACGTGTTTTTCAATCACCCCCAGGCGTCAGCAATTGACAAAAAAAACGGAATAACATGGCAAAGTACAGACAAAATGACCAGTCGTCATAACCGGTGTGGCATAAAACGCAAAGCAACTGTTACAACATATATCGATTCCCTTCAACGACAAATGCTATACGTAATGCTGAAGATGTGACTTAAAACGGGATACGGTTAATTCGTCAACAATCAACAAATTAATAAGTTTGCGTATTCTACCAGTTAGCCTACCTAGCGACCTCCGCTAGCAGTTAGCGTAGCATTGTGATGGAGGCCTTGCGGCCTCACACTGCACAGGCCGTCAACGACAACACGGTGGCAAACAGATCACATTTATGGTTTAAAAGTGACAATGCACATTTAATAAAAGCCGATTCAAAATAAGTCTATATGTTATGCGCCGTATTTTAGTCGGTTTAGTGTGACTGTACGAGTGTGTTAACAGGTTAGCATTAGCATTCCGATGTACAAGTGTGTTAGCATTAGCATTCCCATGTCGTCCTTCGGACTGGTATGTTGCACGGGTAAACTTTACCTCCACGTTGAACGCGTTCACCGCTTCCATTCTTCTTTATTCAACTGAATGCTGTACTCGTTTAGAGTAGTTTTCTCTTCCACTGCTCGTAACCATGTAGAGCAATACTTTTAATAGCAAAACAACCATTCAAGTTCTTCGAGGATCACATAGCTCGCTGGAGTCGAGCCGTGGTACCGCCCCGATACGTGCTATCGCGTCTCTGACGTCACACAAGCGTGTTGACGTCATTGGGTACTACATTTGACTCACAGAACATAGCCACATTATTTTGAGCAATGTGTCATTTAAATTGATTTCATGTTTTAAGTGTATTTTGTGGGATTCCCAACCACAATTAAAGTGTACTTAAATTTGTCCTCGTCTTTTTATCCTTTAAAAGACGAATGTCATTGGTCAAGATGTGTGGCGCCAAACGGTGGGGGCTGTCGTCATAACAGAGAGGCGTGGCCTCCCATAGTGTGTGTGCGCACGCGCTCATCACACAAATAAAATGTTATTAATTATATAAATGAGTAACAATTATTAACTTAAGGTTAAATAAACAATGGCAAACAGTTGCTAATGCAAACCAGGGGGATATATTAAAGCCCACCACCACCCCATTTTGCACACAGCAAAGACCCTGAAAGGAGTCAAGGCCAGTTTTGGCTTGTGACAACACGCCTGTGCTTCATTTCTAGCTAAGATTTGGTGAGACAGCATCACTCTTTTTTTGTCTTTACAAAGCGTATCATGGAGAACTCTACTGGTGTTGTTTTGGATGGATGGGAGTACTACTATGGCTACGTTGATCCAGTGATTGTGGATGAGAGCACATTGAAATACAATAAATGTAAGCTTTATTCTTGTTTTTTTCTTTATGTCATTGATTAATTCTTTACCTCTTTCAGATTCTATTGTTATTGTGTTTTGGATTATTCTGGCTGCATTTGTGGGAGTCCTCTTTCTCTGTTTGAATCTCATGTCTGGAACTGGGCCTCTACCTTGGTGAGTGTTGGTTTTCTTTTGTCTTTAAAAAACAACAACAAAGTACTGAAACGTACAAATGCAAGAGCCTCGTTTAATTCCAGGAGTCCCAGACGCAGAAGTCAAAGGAGGCGCAGGTCCAATCCAATTTAATCTAAGCTTGCATGAATAAAAAAGGTGGATGTGTTTCCGTGATGACAATACCACATAAACGGCTTGTTCAAAGTTGTTTTGGTCTGAAAATCTCCCATTTCATTCCAAAAAAAGAGACACAGTAGAAAGATTCAGCTGACATTCATCAAGTCCTCACAGACGGCTCTAACGGCCGTTTCACTCTGAGACCATTTGCGGCTATTTCGCCGCTTACGCTTGTCCCCGGTCACCATAGAGACATGAAACAGGAAGCCTTGCGCCAAGCTGGCCCCGCTCCACACCTCGTGGACGTACAAAGAGAGGAGAGACAGGCCTGCTTCTGGAAGGGGAAACAGAAAAACACGACAGACGATTTGAAGGGGGGTTAAAAAAAAAAAAAACTGCTGCTGTTTTTCTTTTACATTTTACACATTCTTCTCAAGTAATCTTCATTCATTTTCTTCTCGTAATATTGCCGCAATGTTGACTTGATCCCCATCATATAAATTATCCCCCACCTGTATTTTCTGATGTTTGTTTCTCACAATATTACCACTTTTCAAAAATTTTTATATATATTTTTTAACATTTCAACTCCACGCTCCTTAAATGAATTTTTTTCCCCTCATAATAGTAAAAAATAATTCTGGTTAAGTTTTGACTTTTCACACTGTTAGAATGTCACTTTTT
This sequence comes from Doryrhamphus excisus, assembly GCF_030265055.1. Taxonomy (NCBI): domain Eukaryota; kingdom Metazoa; phylum Chordata; class Actinopteri; order Syngnathiformes; family Syngnathidae; genus Doryrhamphus; species Doryrhamphus excisus. The sequence continues at coordinate 1,146,709 of NC_080473.1, forward strand.
CTGTTAATAGTGTGACTTAAATTAAATTAATTAATTAAAATTACATTAAATTGCAGCTTTTTTCCAATTTCTTGTAAATTTGGTCCCCATAATTTTATGATTTTATTCCCATAATATTGTAACCTTTCCCCTAACCAAATTTTCCACTTCATTTTGTATTGTTTCTCATCATATTCTGACTTTTCAAAAAGTAATTTTTTTTCACTACTATTTCAACAAAATGGACGTTATTTTTCTCAAAAATGTTTTTGACTTTTTTCCATTAGAACGATATTTTGACTTTATTCTTATTAAATGACAGCTGTTTTTCCAACTATTTCAACTTTCTTTCAGTTAATATTCTTCTTTTGTGAATTGTGAAAAAAAATCAAAATGTTATTTTTCCTCATATTATTGCAACATTGTTACATTTTTTGTTGTTGTGTGTTTTGGTTTCTCGTTGAATTCTATTTTTAAATAGTAGCGGGCTGCAAATGACACCCCCGCTGTCCAGTAAACGTGTCTTACCACATTTCCACTCATCTCTGGCATCTTGCGGCCGGCAAGCAGAGACGACCGCTCGATGCGCCTCTGGAAGCTGTCCTCGCCTCTCCAGCAGGCGTATCATGATGTCCGTGAACAGGCGGAAGGTTTCCCTCCCCCCCGGGACGGGCGTCTGGCAGACTTGATGGTAGAGGCGAAGGAGGTCCGCTTTGAGGCCGGCATCTGGCAGCAAGGCATCCACAATCTCCCCGTGCGTCATCACGCTCTCTTCCAGCCAGTGCAAGAAGATTTTGGTGCGTTCTGGGTCGTAAACATCCTCCGCCAGGCGCCTGAGGGTCCATTTGGTGAGCAGGTGGGCCGTTTCCACAGCCAGCAGACCGGGATGCCCTGTGCGCTCTGGCCGAGGTTCACTGGGGCCCAACACAGGGCGCCAGTGTAGAAGAATGCTGCTGAGAAACAAGCGACATTCGCTCTGGAGACTCTCCTCTCGTGCTTCCGTCTCAGCGTCCTCTGTCGGCTTTTCTTTTTTGGTCCAGACAGGGGAGCTTTTACCCCGGGTCTTGTCCTTCCCAGATGCTGAAACAAAGCAAATCGTGATAAAGTGAACATTTTACTTAAAATACTTTGTCGCTTTTTTGAAACGTGGATGTAGAGGGGTCCCATGTGAAGGTCGGCAACATATTCCAAAGCAAGGGCAAACAGGCAGCGCCACATTTAATAGTGGCGGGAGGCAGTCCAGGCGGCCATCTCTGAAGGTGTTCAATTTCATGCTGAAAATAGTGTAAGGAGCCACTTACTGAGGAGTTCCTTCACATTGTGCTTGTCACGCAATGCCTGGATCTGGCTCTGGAGGGCCATGTGGCCGGTCAGGGTGGTCCAGCACAGCAGCAGACCGAGCGCGTCGGCGGTGGAGAGAGGCTGCGCCAGGAGCATCGGTCGCTCGGCTGTGTTTGATGCACACAGAGCGGTGACCTGATGCTTCAGTATGGAGGAGAGCGTCTGCAGGAACAAGCTGAGCTGAGCTACCGTCACACCCGACCTGACGGGGGAAGACGCAGCACACGTCAACATCTCTGAGACAGCGAGGCTTCTCATCCAGCAGCTGTCAGGGCTTACCTCAAGCGTCTGCCGACACTTAATGCCGTGGATAGAAATTCATTGATGAGTGGGAGCGGCAGACACTTGACTTTCTCGTCCGCCAGCGTGGAACCTTCTCTTTGCTCCGCCGCCTTCTCTTTCTGTCCGAGGCTGGTGGACCACAGCGTGTGCAGCATGTGCACCACGGAACCCAGCAAATGCTGCTCCAGGTTCCTGGGGACAACAAGAAACGTCACAACGGCGCACGGTTTCAACTCCAAAGTCAAACCTACCTTTTTTCAAGCATCTGTATCATCCAGGTCAGGAGGCCATGGTTCTTGCAGAGGTTGTGTGCCACTTTGTTGACGCCTGCGGCCTGACACAGCACCCTGATGATCTGCGCCTGGTGGACAGAAGAGGCAGTCAGCTCGTTCTCACCACACAAAAAAGTTTTAAAAAAATGCTCTAGCATTTAAGTGCAAGGACATAAGTGTTTTTATGAAACATGTAAGTTTCTGCAGACAGTAATTATTGACATGTAGACTGACCAATGACATAACCCACTAACTCCTCAGGGCTCGACAATAACGTTGTACCGATGGCCCGGGGCAAGTTAAAACAAAATTGGGGCAAGTAAATCCAATCATTAATATTCCCGTCGGGCAAGTACACTTTAGCATGCCGTACTGCCAAGAGTTTTTTTTAAAGCGGTTCTTGTTGGGTGTTGGTAAAACACGGACTGCGTAATTCCGATGGTAATTTGCAAACCAATCCTTGCAAATCTTGAAATGGACCAATCAGAATCGTTTATTTAGACCGCGGTCCGTAATCCACAATCCGCGTTTTACCCACACCCGTTCTTGTTGGCGATCAACCAATCAGCGATCGTTTTACTAGGAAAACATCTGTCATGGCGTCCATGCCAACATGGTCTAATTCTTCAACAACTTGTGAAGGAAAACAGCAAAAAGTGATGAAGCAGTGCCTCCTAAACAAGTATTTTATTAGCGGTTAGCAAATCAAATGATGGCACAGGTGAGTGAATCACATTGCTGTGACAATTTGAAGTGGTCACAATGAAACACCACCCATTAGATCCAATACCAAGTGCTGATTTTGCACAAGCTACAAAATCTAGCGCTTCCATTTCTCTGTGGATTTTTCTCACCTTTGCTTCACAAATTATTGTTTGACCATTGAGCATTTTTTTCTGGATTAAAAACACTTTACTAGTACACAAATGTGTCTATTCAATAATGTTTCATTGTGGTGCACAACTTATAAATATCACTGCTTACTACGACTACCATGTGTAAGGTAGCATGGCTTGCCATGTTAACATACATCTCCACAAATATTCAGACATTCCTCCAAATACAATGCATCAGTACTATTATCTGATGAATTATCAGCATATATTGATATGATATCATTATGGCAGTCTTTTCATTTTACATGGGGCAAGTTGGGGCAAGTAGTTCTCACCTTAAGGATTCCCCATGGGCAAGTCATTTTGGTTTTTAACGTAGAGCCCTGCTCCTGGTGCGGCACTGCGACACTGCGACACTACCCATACACTACGTAACCACACAATGATTGACACTTAGACTGACCAATGAAGACTAACCGACCAATCCCATTTGCTAGGCGTAGCTACCGTAATAACGGACCAACTAGCCATGTCTCTGGTTGCAGTGACTGAGACCTGGGCTGACCAATGAAGACTCTGTGTCATAACCAACCAACTAACCATGTTTCTGGGTGTAGTGGATGACCCCTGGACTGACCAATGAAGACGAAGTGACATGACTGACTAATTATCCATGTTTCTGTGTGTAACAATTGACATCTAGATTGACCAATGAAGACTTTCTGACATAACTGATCGATCATTCCTGTTTCTCCATGCAATGATTGACATCCAGACTGACCAATGAAGACTAGGTGACATAACCAACCAATTATCTCTGTTTCTATGTGCAATGATTGACATCCAGACTGACCAATGAAGACTAGGTGACATAACCAACCAATTAGCCCTGTTTCTATGTGCAATGATTGACATCCAGACTGACCAATGAAGACTAGGTGACATAACCAACCAATTATCTCTGTTTCTATGTGCAATGATTGACATCCAGACTGACCAATGAAGACTAGGTGACATAACTGACTACCTATCCATGTTTCTGTGTGCAATGATTGACATCTAGATTGACCACTAAATACTAGGTAATATAATCGACCAGTTATCAGTTTCTGCATGTAATAATTGACATATAGACCAACAACGACTATGTGACATAATCAGCCAACTTCATATTCATATTTCTGCGAGTAATGATTGACATCCAGACTGACCAATGAAGACTATGCAACATTCCCAACTGTTATCATGATTGACATGTAGAGTGACATAAAGAGCAGACCAATTACTTATTGTAGCGTGTGATGACATGTAGACCGGCCAATGACTGTAAGGGAGTCAGAGGCCATGCATGAGGGGAAAAAAGACACAGCACAATGTAGGATGTCTGGTTCAGCATTGGTCACCTTTACTAGCAGCTTCTTTGCATTAGCATGTGTATGATGACAAAGGACCAGAGGAGGGCGTACCTGAGTGTGGTCGTCACACAGGGGGCTGCTGCTAAATCCGAGCAGGCTCAAGAAGATGCCTTGCTGGTTGCACAATTGGAAACAGTGTCCGTCACTTATCCCTTCCTCCAGCACGTTCAGGATCCACTCTCGTTCCTTTTTGTGCTGCAGAACAAACACAGTGAGCAGACCGTGACCCCCAACCCTGTCACAGAGAGGATTAATATCCGCGGGGGGGCTGCACACAAGTCAAACACATCAAGGCTGAACTCTGCAGACATCGGTCGAGTTTGTTTGTGATCGCCTCGGTGTCAACACACGTCACCATCAAGTTGAGAGGGTGCGAAAACAAATCTGCCCTTGAGTGCGTCCCTCCAGCGCTTTACCTCCAGGTCGAAGCCGTAGAAGAGCTTGAAGAAGTCGGGCACCTTCCCCAAGTCCAAACTCTGGTGGGACAGCAGGAAGCGGTTCAGGACCACGTACATGTGGTCCTCTGGAGAACACGTAAGGGAAAAATCAGTTCCACTTATGCAAATGCCGCTCCGGTACAAAGGCATTTCTAAAGATTCTAAAAACAATTAACAAGAAAACTAAAAAACAAAACAACATAAATTTTAAAATCTGCAGTAAGTTTACAAGAATAAAGTCAAAATATTATCAGAATTTACAAGGGAAAAAAAATCTGAAAAATGGTTGGAAAATGAACAGAAAAAAGAAAAAACAGCTGTAATTTTTGCAAGAATGAAGTCAAAATATTTAGAGGAAAAAGTCGTATTCTACTGAGAAAATAAACTCAGAATATTATGAGGGGAAATAATGTCATTTTAATAGCACTTTTTGATATGCGTAACAAACAACTAATAAGTCATTTAGGAAAATTAGGCTGGGGTAAATGTTTTATTATTTGTATCATAATATTAGAAGAACTTCTTAGAAAGAAGAACACAATCATATTTGGGAAGTAAAAAAAAAAACAGCAAAGACCAAAGTTTCTACTAATTATATGCTTTTCCATTTCTATATCTGATGTATACGATAAAGCTGAGATGCATATATTGGATAAAAGACGTGTAAAGGTGACTATAGGGCTGTGATTTCATGTCTAGAGGGCTCTAATAATTTTAAAAACGATATTTAGAAGGTTGCAAACAAGTTTTCTGTGTCTAGTATGTCTTATTTTCTCTTATTATGTCTACTGTATTGGGTAATGTGTAGAAGTTCATAAATGTGTTTGTGTCTAATATGTATTATTTTCTCTTATTATGTTTACTGTAGGGCGGCACGGCGGTCTGGTGGTTAGTGCGCAGACCTCACAGCTAGGAGACCAGGGTTCAATTCCCACCCTCGGCCATCTCTGTGTGGAGTTTTTCTCCGGGTACTCCGGTTTCCTCCCACATTCCAAAAACATGCTAGGTTAATTGGCCACTCCAAATTGTCCATAGGTATGAATGTGAGTGTGAATGGTTGTTTGTTTATATGTGCCCTGTGATTGGCTGGCGACCAGTCCAGGGTGTACCCCGCCTCTCGCCCGAAGACAGCTGGGATAGGCTCCAGCACCCCCCGCGACCCTCGTGAGGAAAAGCGGTAGAAAATGAATGAATGAATGAATGTTTACTGTATTGGGTAACAGGAGTGTAATGGGAATTATAGGGGTGTTATTTCATGTCTCGAGTAGGGGTGTGAATCTCAGCACCGAGGACGATTTGTTACACATCTCAAGGCACTGCCAGCGATACGATACTTGAATGATACATGGAATTTTCTGGCAATGCGATGATATAAGATTCAACCTCTTCATGATGTGATATAATGCTATAATCATTTAGTTCAAATCAATGCGATCCAATACGATATGGCGCAATTTCTTGCGATAAGAAGCCAACTGCGCTGAACACTCGTTCAGAGGGGACAGACACTTGTTCTGACCTGATTTGCTTGGTTATCCCCCGGTGTCCAACGAGGAACTAGACGGGGAGGTGGCGGTAGACTTGTCGGTGTTGTGGTGTCCCCTTTTTAAGGGGGTCTGCATGTTTGTCGTGCTGCCGTTGTACGGCTTCTTAACGTGGCATTCTTTGCAAATGACGGACGTTTTGTCAAGCTTCCCGTCGTTCTTTGTGAATCCGTAGTGTTTCCAAACATAAGATTTAAACGTTGCGGTGGGTTGAATATGGAAACTTCCTCGCTGCAGCTTGCGTGCGAACGTCCATGCTGTTCTACTAGTAGTTGTATGTGCCTCACGGCTTCCGTCCGTATTCAATACAAGACGCGAATGATGGTGCATTCAATGCGCCTGGGCAACAGCATATGGGGTGAAGTTTAACATGAATAAAACCGCGCTTGTGTCGGATCTTACGGATGAATCTAGATTTCACCCGTCAATTGCATCCATACCCAGTGAATGAGCCGATGGACTCGCATCGCACACATACACATTAATCGATGCATCGATTAATATCGATTATTTTCCACACCCTTAGTCTAGACCAGGGGTCGGCAACCTTTACTATGAAAAGAGCCATTTCACCCACTTGCCCACTAAAGAAAAATAGCCTGGAGCCGCAAAACGTTGTATGTTTAAAACAACATTGGAGGGGAAAAAAAAGACGAGTTGGAGTACTCTTGCTAGTACTGGAGATAAACTTTTGTTTTTAAATGAGCTCTAATTTATTTTTTAGAATCGTCAAATAACTCATTAATAATAATTAATAACTCAAATAACTCAAAGTATTACTCATTTCCCTTCATGTTAACCTGTCAGAGAGAACTGGATAGCATCCTGTCTGCTCATTCAGTCACCAGTCAGAACTCAGTCAGGATGCATTCATGGTCTCACACAAAGTTGGATTTTTGTAAACTCATAACAAAGACGTGCATTTTCACCACACGGGTGCTAAAAAATATTCAAGCATTGCAAAGGGAGCCGCAACAAAGAGGCTGGAGAGCCACATGCGGCTCTGGAGCCGCGGGTTGCTGACCCCTGGTCTAGACTCCTCTAATAATGTAAAAACCATATTTAGAAGGTCATAGGTCAAGGTCACAGGTATGTATCTGCCACCTACCGGGCTTGAGCATCTGCTGAGCCGCTTTGCTGATGTACGTAGTCAAGACAAAGGGAAGCCTTTCGTTCTGCTTTGCAATCCCGTTCTTCACCATGTCCAGCAGATACAACAGCTGTTGACCACAAAGAATTCCACAAGCTCATTGTAGGCCGCTCTTTCCCCGAATGCTTTCCAAATCATATCACCTGCTTCTTCTCTCGGAAGCGGGCGCCCTCCAGGTGCTGGTAGAAGTAGGTCAGCACATGGTAGGCCGCCGCCCGCACCTTGGCGTCGTAGCTGCTCAGAGCCATGACGGTTACCCCCAGGGCATGGACGGAGACGAACTTGAGGCAGTCCACCACCGATTCTGAGAGCGAGAGGCGAGGAATGACGGCGAGCGGGTGGAATAACGGTGACGGGCAGCGGCGTGACGGGCGAGAACTCACCCGGTCCGAGAATGACGCTGAAGAGAGGGAGAAGAAAACACGGGTCGTACAGATCGCTGTCTGTTTGCTGGAACAGCATCTCTTGATCCTTCTGTGGACGTTGAGAGATTGAGTTCACATACGGTGACAAATGTCGTCTAATGATGCCATTTTAGAAAGCAAACCTGTGGAATGATGCTGCGCCGCTGGGGAAAGCGAGCAATGGTCTGGAGCATCTTGTCGGTATTCAACAAGGCCAAGATGTCGTCCGAGTGGGTCTGCTTCCACAGAGAAGACCCCAGGCTCTTCCTGGTTTTGTGGTGCTCCACAGCTGCCGGACCCCACAAGACAGACCTGTGTATAGAGTTCCACAGTATGAGTGTGTGTGTCAACATTGGTCACATGAAGATAAAATAAAGTTACTCACTGGAATTTGAGGAGACTGAGATTGTTTTTTTCATATTCCTGAAGGAGCAGGAATATGGTTTGGTCTGTTCAAACACAACAATGTATGAAAGCGATGCCAATTGGAAGACATTTTAAAAAATAAAGAATAAATAAACACATAACGTCTTGTCGTATGCATTACATACACCGAAATAAGACACATACGTTTCCAGTCCAAAGTTTGGAGACACTTCATCATACAATAACATAGTGAAGTGTCTCACACCGGTCGTGTACATGCATTGCCAGATCGATTATTTACATCTAGATAATCATCATATCATATTTTCCTTCCAGTTTCATTTTATTGAATTTACTTTTAAATATCTTGATTATATTAACATTTTACATTTGTTATTATTCAATTAAAATATTTCAATATTTCATTATTATCATCATCATTTCATTCAAATGATTTGTTACTAGAGTTTTTTTTTTTTAACTAATGTATTACTGTAGTCCAGAGTGGAGCTCCATAAGTTATGTTTATTAATGATAAAAGTGTTTCCAAACTTTTGACTGCATTAACAGATACAGTGTGATGTTAATGTACAGTTCATATTACGGTTTCATTTTATTGAATTTACTTTTAAATATTTGTATTATGTCAAAAGTTTTACTCATTTGTGGCTACTTTTATTTGTCTTGAAAAATTCATCAATCAATTATAAAATATTCATGTTTTCTGATACAATTTTATTTTTTTAATAAAAAAAATAGACACAAATTTATTGAACGTATATTTGAAAGTATCGTGTGATTTATTAAATTTTATTGATTTTTTTTTTTAAGTAATGTATTACCTGTAGTGCTGAGTGTAGCGCCATATGATCCCATAAGTACCAGGAAGTGATTCATGTTGCAGACGGTAGGACATTTCTTCACCACACAGAGAAGGAGGGACACCAGAGCCTCTGAAAGACCAGCCAAAGTCAAACATCGAATGGCAGCAGTAAAGATGTACCATATGAACGTACCTTGAGCCTGACTCCTGCTGGGGTCGTCTGCATGGGAGTCCAGCATGGTGGGCAGGAACAAGGAGTGGCTGCTGGCCATCATGTGGAGCGCGGATAAAGGTAGAAGGTCGCCGTTGATACCGCCGGGGGGGTACATCACCTCCAGAAGGCTCCTCAGGGTGTTCAGGAAATGCCCATCAGTGTAGCGATACCTGAGGAAGAAAGAAATGATTGGCAAAGAGAATACGTGAAAGAGATAGCAGCATAGGGTAAATGTCTTACTTCAGTCCAGTCCTGACAAAAGAGTTCCAGTTGGCTGCGGCGTTGTCAGGGGATGTCTAGGCAGTAGATGGCCAAGGATTAATGTCATAACGTGAAGCAAAGTGTGCTGCCAGAGGTGGAAACCTACGATGAGCTTCTGCAGCCTTTCCAAGATGTCGTGTTCCTGGTTTGATGCGACTGCTGGCGTCTGATCTTTGCTGCGACTGTAAGAAGCAATCAGACACTTGAGGGCAGCCGCGGCGATGCTCTTCCTCCAGGTTTCTCCTTCTTCTTCGTCGTCTGGAGAGTCAGCCAGCTTCTCTGTGATCACGTCCACGAGCGTCCACCTGGGAGGTAAAACAATTTCAATGCCAAATTCCTGAACCGGTTCCTTTGTTTTTCCCAATTCTGGATTCTGAGGACCAGCTACCTTTCAAAGCTGTCTGCTTTCTGCAGGGCGCATGGCAGCTTGCTGATCAAGTCCCTGATGTCTGCCATGTCTGCAGAGAGCTTGATCAGACCCGCCAGCGCTTCGATCAACCCAGCATCTACCGCCGCATCTCCAAGTGCAGACTGCATCAACTTGGCCAGCAGACGCTGCTTTAGTGTGTGTAAAACTTCTTTTTGCACTGCAACGACACAATTCAGTCAGACAAACCTGAGACGACATGCACTTATACAGTATATATCAGGGGTCGGCAACCTTTATTATCAAAAGAGCCATTTTACCCACACGCTTACTAAAGGAAAACAGATAGGAGCCGCAAAACATAATTTAAAAACAATATCTTATAAACTTTTGAAAGTTTGAATCAGTTTTAACGCCAAATTTTTACACCAAATTGTTGCTTCTCGTCACATGTGAGCTCTTTGAGCTCATCCAATCACGAGTCAGAACTCATTCACTTCAATTCATTCAGGGTCTCACAGAAAGTCAGATTAAAAAAAAAAACTCATAAAAAAAAGCATATTTTTTCCCATTGGGGTATTTAAAAAAAATACTTGAGCCTTGTGAAGGGAGCCACAACAAAGTGGCTGAAGAGCCACATGTGGCTCTGGAGCCAGGGGTTGCTGACCCCTGGTATATATTGATGTTTTGGAAAAAGGATAGCATGCGGGCCAAACAGTCAGGAGATCTGGGCATGTTCTCCCCATCCACAAATAAAATGCATGTTAGGTGAATTGGAGACTCTAAATCATCCATAGGTGTGAATGTTTGTCTATACCAGGGGTGGGCAAACTACGGCCCGGGGGCCACATGCGGCCCACCAAACGTTTGAATCCGGCCCGCCAGTTGCTTTTAAGTATTTCAACTTTTAACATACCAGCTGGCAACATGACTTTCAAGTCGGATGTCTTATTCAGTAAAAAAAAATAAAAAAATAAATCCTAGTTTGATGTGGTCTGATGTTTAAAGTGCTCCTGAAAAAAAGGAAACAAGAACATATAGCTGATAGTATGACAATTAAAATTAGACAAATAATTCAAGGCGTAAAATTATTAAAAATTATTAAAAAATATTTAAAAAAAAATAAAAATATTTAAATATAATAAAATTCATTAAAATTATTAAAATTATAAGCGTAAAATCATGTGTGTTAAATATATGTTCTGGCCCCCCGCACAATTTTGTTAACTCAATGCGACCCATGAGTCAAAAAGTTTGCCCACCCCTGGTCTATACTGTATGTGCCCTGTGATTGGCTGGCCACCAGGCCAGGGTGTACCCTGCCTCTCACCCGAAGACACCTGGGATAGGCTCCAGCATACCCTAGTGCAGAGGTAGGGAACCTATGGCTCGGGAGCCAGGTTGGGCTCTTTTGATGACTGTATCTGGCTCTCAAGCATTTCTTACCACAATAAAAATGCATTTTTGCTAACATTTTAAAGTAAACCATCACAGAAATGACTGTTAAAAATAATATTCAAAATCAGCAACTTTCTTATGCATTTTAATTCGTCCATCTATATTCTGCTGCAATACGGCCAACCATATCTATCTTTCCTGATGATATTTTCCAGGTCAAACACCAAAACTTGATTATTACTGGATAATGCGGTAGTCTACCTCGGTCATTGAGATGTCAAAAAAAACATGTAAATGTAAACTTTCCTCCTTTAGTCAAATAGCTAAAGCTGCAGAACCAAGCCTTCTGACAAAGATGGCCAAAAGAATGAAATACATGTACGGAGTACGGTGCAAAACCATGCAGCAGCAGAAGTTGTATTAATGGCAACAAGTATTTGATTTATTATTAGACACTGCGCTGCTCTCGAAAGTGTGCTGGCCACACCCCCTTGGCGTGGGGTAGTGTGCCTGGTCTATGTAATTAGAGCCCATTATATCTAAAACTGTTGGTCTTACATAAAAATGCACACATTTTATTGCATTCAATGTTTAAAAAAATGTATATGGCTCTCACAGATACACATTTTAAAATATCTGGTCTTCATGGCTCTCGTAGCCAAAAAGGTTCCCGACCCCTGCTCTAAATCATCCATAGGTGTGAATGTTTGTCTATACTGTATGTGCCCTGTGATTGGCTGGCCACCAGGCCAGGGTGTACCCTGCCTCTCACCCGAAGACACCTGGGATAGGCTCCAGCATACCCTAGTGAGAACTTGTGGTTTAGAAAATGGATGGATAAAACTGATTCATATTTAAAGAGAAATATTTGTGTTATTATTAGTTATTAATATCAAAGTGTCATCTTGTTCTATTTACATTTTCTATATCTATATCTTTCCGTTATCTCACACTTTAGACACCCCTGCTTTGTCAGCGTGTGACCTGACATCACCTCTCATCGAGTTCTTCAAGAACTTCTTCAAGAGTTAACCACGGTGATTAAAGAGAGAAGGGAGTGTTACTACAGCTGAAACAAATCACGCTGCAAATGTTGATCTGAAACTGCAAAGGTGGGCTGTCTGCCTGCGGAGGGAGTTGCACACGCCGCAGGAAATGACGTACTTCAAGCCCGCCAATCTGTAGATGTTCTGAGATGCTACACGAGTCTTGGCGAATGTTCATGAATAAAATAATTTTATCATTCCAGCATAGAAAACATGTTTTACAAAACTTCAAAATATGTTTTTTATCACCATTAGAGCCCTCTAGATATGAAATAACACCCCTATAGTCATATTTATACCCAATGTAGTCAATACAATAAGCAATTACAAGACATACCTCACTCGTTAGCATTGGTAAAGTTCCCTTTTGTATCTCGGACATAATGTGGGTCGATTGCATGGCATAAAAAAAGTTTATCAATCCATCATCCATCCTCACTATGACGCATTGTTCCCACTACATGTATGCACGAGGTACAGGATCTCTTCAAATACATTAGCGACGGCCACCGCTTTAACGAGTTAGCCTCCAATTTATCTATTGTAAACCTACGAAAGGGTCTGAAACAGAGTGGGGAAGAGGGACAAAGTAAGAAACAAAAAATGCACCACTTCCGCACCAAATGAGAGGCATGGGAAAACTGTGTTCAACATTTCCACATGTCCCGTTTGTGTACAAACCGTCTTGAGGCCTGGTTGCATCCTCTCTCCCAGCCACCTGCAGGTAAGTCCGGATGAGAGGGAGGAAGTCTTCCGCCGTGTCAGCCAGCTTCCTGGCGTTGTCGGGCTGCAGACACCACATCTCGAAGAAGAGGAGCTGTGTGGAGCAGTGCTTCAGCAGCAGACACGCGATGGCCAGGATGTGAGGGAGAGGACGTCGGAGGCAGTACTGCAGCACGTCGGTGTGGATGAGCCGCGCACTTCCAGGCTCGCTGGACAGCGTCTGGAGCAAGAAATCCTCCAGGGCCGGACTGGAGCAGGACAGCAGCAGCGTGCCCAGACCATGGAGGTGAGCTTGCGACAAGCAGATGCCGGGGTCCTGGTCTCGCCTTGCTGAGGACTCGGTGAGAATCTGCAGTGCAGCTTGACCGTAAATGCTGAGTCGGGTTTGTGTGTCTGTGATGACTAGCCTGTCCTGCGGCAGCAGCAGCAACTCAGATGTCACATCTCTGACTTTGGAAGGCTCCATGAAGGTATGCAGCGACAGGAGAGCCTGGAAAGGTCTGGAATGTCTCACGGGAGTCTGGGGACCCATCTCCTTAAGCTCCTTGTACACGGCTCTCTCCACAGCGCCTGTGTAGGCGACCAGAAGCTCCAGGTGGCCCAGCTGGCACAGGGTGGGGGCGCCCATCTTGAGCAGAGCGGTGATGTCGTCGCTCAGCTGAGTGCACATCTGCTTTAGTCGGACCGGGTTTAGCAAGTGTGGAGGCAGGGTGGACTGTTCCAAAGCTAGATACCACTGCTCCATACATGGATGTCTGAAGATGGAGTCCAATGCCGAGAGAAGTATCTAAAACACAAATTACAAAATGAATGATCAATATTTGAGCGTATTTTTCCAGGTTTTATCAATTTTATGAACTTGAACCCTGACTGGTTCTGGTCTTTTGTCTTTCTATGACACCCATCATGCGACCTTAATGATGACCATCCAAATTGCTCAGTGATTTTTAAAAAATGTTTTATGCTGACCTGCTCTCTGTTGGGTTCGCCAGTGGTGGGCTGGTTGAGTTCCAGGAAAAGGTCCGATTCCTCTTTGTGGTTCTGTTCTGCCGGCTCAGAGTCCGAGGACTCCTGCCAGCCTTGCAGCTTGGATAAGACATCTTGCAGTATTCCCATTAAGGTCTTCAAAATAGCAGATCCAGTGTTTTTGGGAAACTGTGCGTGGAGGGGAAAGGTCAAAATGTTAAAAATGCACTGTACCGGTCAAAAGTTTCGGGACATTTTATCATGTTATTGTATGGGAAAGTGTCTCCAAATAGGGCTGGAACGGTACGCCATAATCACGCTACATCGCCCCCTCACTCTATTGTGGTTCTTCAAACATGATCGATAAACATGATTATAATAAACATCACAATAAACATCAACATGACAACATCAAACATCAACATGAACATAAACAATAAACAAACGCAGTTTGGGGGTTGACTACAGCCTATTAGTCAAAACATGCATATTTGATCAAATTGTCCATATTTTTTGCCCAAATTAAGCATTTTGAACCACAAAAATGGCTACATGTATTAACCCTTTATAGGGCAAGTAACCATATATGGTAACTTAAAAAAAACAGGGTTTCCCCATGTCTCAGCAAGGCAACAGAGTCATGTGACTTTCTCATGCCAATCAGCCAAGATCAGACAATGTCACAGGAAGTGACATCGTGGGCTGTGATCAATCAGGAGTGAGCCAGAGAGTATCAAACTTCCTTCTTCATTCAGAAGTTGGAAATTGCAATTTTCTGACGCTTGGGGCCCGACACTCTTGGCCCAAACATAAAAACTAACCATGATGAGTTGATCACAGTCACTCAAACAACAGGACCTCTTGTTGACGTCACCTTGTGCAGTTTGACCTGTCCCTTTTCCATACCCTAAATGGGCAAGGAACCGTATATGGTAACTTCTTTGATGTTGATTTGCACCCAAAACCTGAAACTTTTTTAAAAAGTAAAAAGAGAAAAAATGTCTTCTTATAGCCCCCAATAACACTGAAGGATTGCATTTTTAAATTACTAAGTATTTCAGTGAGTGCCCGATAAAGGTTTTTTTTTTCTTCCCTTTATTTGGGCAAATATGTGAATCATTACAGTGCATTTCTTACATCAATCAAAATATAACTTTCCATTATTTACATTTTTATTCAACTATCTGATCCCAAGCCCAAAAGGAGTAGGCTGAAGCAAAAGCTTATAAATGCCTACCCCTTTTTGCAGGATATAATCATGTTCATGCCACTGTCTTGTTTCCCTGTTATTATTTTCATTGTAATATTATTATCATTATTATCATTGTTGTTATAATCTTTATCATTATTACCATCATTATAATCATCATTAATATTATCATTTTCATCATTATAGTTAAAAATTTTGTGATTTTTTTTATTTTTAATTATTTAATTTTACAGACTTCATTGCTTCTTGTAGAGTGTAGAGATTTCTTCTGTTATTTTCTGAAATCTGCAGTCTTTGTGTGTCAATTTATTAGCCCACTTTTTTTGTGACATTTACTTATTTACTGTATTGCATGTGTCTAATCTTATGCATTAAAAAACAAGAACTTGAGACTGTGTCTGGACAGGTGACAGGGTTAAAATACAAATACAGTAAAGTAAGCCTATTAAATTAAATTAAATTATTTAAATAATTTTTTTTAAATTAATTTATTTTAAAATTTTAAATTTAATTTTTTTTTAAATTAAATTATTATTTAAATTAAAATAAATTAAATTAAAGCCTATTAAAGCTAAAATTGTGAATGTAGTATTCAATGTTGGTCACTAGGTATCAGTAATTGTTCGGTGAGATCACTACTTTTGGTCATTTGCACAACAAATTAACTTTCTTCCACCTTTTCTTTTTCTGTTTTTTTTTTTACATCACAAAGAAGATGCTTTTAGCTGGGGGAGAGGCCCACAGCAGAACCCTCTGCTCCTTGAGAAGAGCGATGCATACTGAGAGAGGTCTGATTACTTGCTAACCGGTAGAGCCAAATCAGATAAGCGCGTCTTACCGTGCCAAAGTCTTCCACTGCTGATTTGATGTAGAGTAAAATCTGTTTAATCGCCAGCGGGAAGTCAGCAAGTGACATGGAAGCTGCCGCTCCTTCCACATCCTTCCTGAAGGTGTCCTCCAGCAAGCTGCTCAAGCCGCCAAGGTAGGCAGCTTTCATTATGGCGGTGAAGGAAGGCGACGTCCCCTCTGGCTGACAATCAGACGACTTGAACTGTAAAAAGATGACAAAGAAAGGTGTAACGCTCATGTGGCGTGTACTCGGTGTGCCATCGAACACCGACCAGCTCCTCTCGGCACTGCTGCGGGAGCCACTTGGAGTAGTAGCGGTGAAGGAGCACCACGGAGCCGTGAGGAGAAAGGGGCGGCTCGGAGGAGGCCAGGTCTTTGTCGTACTGCAGCAGACACAAACAGAGCGGGAGCGGCTCCCTCTGGCCGTGAAGGACGTGACACAGCACTGCCGACAAGTACTGAAACACCGCCCCTGCAGGAGATGACACACCCACAATGACGTTGTAATAAAGCAATAAAATACTGTAAGAAAAGTATTTTCCATACATACAAATAAACCTTTATCACCTTTGTCTGCAGGAAGTTGGTTTCGGGCCTCCAAAGCGGCAAGGACGGCAACGCTGAAGGGGAAGGTTTGAACAATGAAGTCTTGGCTCAGATGGGGCCCGAACTCCTCCATGTCGCAGTCGTTGCCCTCCATGATGACATCCAGCATGTCCAGGACATCTAGTGGAGAGACATTACATAAGAAGAGAAACCTGACGCACGGACATGCAGAGGGGCTCACCCACCGTCGATGTGGGACACAGGGACGCTGACGGCGTCTCCCTCCAGCCCGCTCAGGTTGGACTGTATGTTGGCCGCCTCCTGCACCAGGCTGGCGACTTTATCAGTGTACATGTGGGAATGGCTCACCAGCTTGACAAACACCTGTGTGAAAGAAAGCCATACGTTCTCGATCATGGCAGTGTGGGAAGAACAAAGAGATGACACGCCCACTCACTCGCTCCAAGAACTGAATGACCGTCTCTTGCTGGCTGGGCTCTACCCGGTCCAGCTCGTCAAGCCAGACTACAAGCTCGGTCCAAGTGTACTCAAACACGCCGCTGTCCTTTAACACCTGAAGAGACATAGCCACAGATATATTAGAGTCCTGTGGGAAACACTGTCATTCAAAGCATTCGGGTTGTGGAAGACAAACCGAAGCGACTGTTTTTTCAGTTTGACAAGTGAAGAATTAGATCTTTAGATAAATCGATTGTGGAGACATGCACTGGGTATTAAGTTCTGATTCGTAAATTTTGCTTCAAAGTACTGGCAGATGGCTCTCACAGCTGTGACTGGATTTCGACTTTCCAGAGAGAAGTAAGAAGGTACTGAAGAATGGCCGTTATTTTGTATTGTCATTTATACAGTAGTACCCTGCCACACGAGTGTACTTTTAGATGTGAGCCGTCTCTCCACTGACATTTTGCTTTGAACTGCGAGCTAAAATTTGGATACGAGCTGCTAGTTTGCGGCAGGCATAGCTGAGGACAGCTATTTGGGGTCTTATGTCATTGTGACCATAGCTAAAGAGTAGCTAAACATTCCACTGTAAAGTTTTGCACACAACAGCAGCTCCGCTGTATACTTTCAACTTGACATCGAGCTGCCGAACCAACGCCACACAACGAAATCAGCGAGTCTTCTCACTTTGAGAACTAGCATCCGCGTGGACGTCTTGAGTTGGCTGCAGCGGCTGCTGACAAACATCTTGAGGAGCAGATAAAGCACCGACTTTTCTTCGTCTGTGGCTTCCTGTGGCAGAGAAACAAAGTGAGAGAGGTCCAGATCCAGTGTTATACGTATTAAAAAAAGGTTCTTAACCTGAAAGCGGAACCAGGAGAACTTGCTGGCGGGAAGGTCTAAGGCCAGCTGCAGTATCTGATGCTGCAGGACGGGGGCCACTTCTTCATCCACTCCTCCCTCCGACACGACCCCTACACACGCCAGACAACGTTCAATTTTAAGAGTGCGGACGGGCGCTTTACTTGACGACAAAAGCGATTACCTTTCAGGAACTTGCTGAAGTCAAACCTGCACTGGTTGACCAGGTGTGGCACCACTTTCTGGTAAAGACAAATCACCTGGAGGATCAGGGCTTTGAGCAGGATCACCTCAGGCTCCTCTGGTGCTGTTACACAAACATGGGTAAAAGTAAGATTAACATATGCCTTAAGATTAAGATATGCCTTTATTCGTCCCTCAGTGGGGAAGTTTGTGTTGCACAGCAGCAAGAGTACAGAGTTAGTTAAGCAGTACAAAATACACAATATAGAAAAATAAACAATATAAAATCAACGGTTTTTCCCAGAGTTATATACAATACAGTATGTAGATCAGGGGTGCTCACACTTTTTCAGCATGCGAGCTACTTTTAAAATGACCGAGTCAAAATGATCTACCCACTACAAAAATGCAAAACATCTATTTATTTTCAAATGTATTGAGGATTATTTGTACGTACAATGTATGTTGATGTACCTTACATAACCAAATGAGTCAATATTGCAAAACACACATAATTAACTATTAACATTTTTTGTAATTACCTCCACATTACTCCCCATTTCCCTTCTTTGGTACTGCGATGGTAGAATGGAATATGAGGCAAACGCACTTCAAAAAAGACATTGTGAAAAGAAAGTCCACCTCCCATTCCGTATGGAAGTGATATGTTTTTGCCTTTTTACTTCGTCCAGCTCCTTCACTCATTTTAGTGACCATAAACTTTAGCGAGGGCTTAAAATCTGACGCAATTCGCCGACTAGCTTAGCACTTTGCATCGTTGTTTACGCATGAGCGGTGACCTAAAGGTCAAAATTCAGTTGTCATCTGACTGGTTGTCCTGTATGTCAATCAAGTAACGGGGATGGATGATAGGCTGACATCGTAAGTTCTGCTGCACTTAGAGACGTTGTTTGATTTGATTGGTCGCCCGAAGGGCAACATTCAGTTGTCATCTGAATGGCTGCCCTGTATATCAATCAAGTGACGGCATTGATGCTGGGATGATATTTTTTTAATGTCACGCCGCGATCGACCGGTAGATCGCGATCGACTTAATGAGCACCCCTGATGTAGATAATATGAAACGAGATGAGATATATAACCAGTCTATACACTTCTTGTTAGAGATCTTGTTAGAGAGTTAATATGAGGCATTATGGAAATACTTCACATAGAACTTAGTATATTGCATTTAGAGCCCTTAATATTGCGCATAGAGGTTGATCAGATATTGCACATAGTACACCCCTTATGTCAGCTAATCATGGGGATTTAAGTAGAATCACACACAATACACACTCCCAGAAATCTATCAAAAAAAAAAAAGAGTATTCATTACGGGAGGGGCTCAGTCTACGTCGTTGGACTTGTATTCCGTACAACAGTGATGCGTGTGTACTTTTTACCTACAGAAATGAACTCCTAACGAGCTCACATTGTACACAGACAACATAAAGTAGTATAAAATACAGGAATGAAATGATGAAATGCGAGAATGAAATGAAAGAGAACAGAAAAAATTTAGAGGAGGCACTCCCGTATCTTAAAATGGAGCATGATCAGCCTGAGGAAGGCAGACTTCTTGTTGCTGTTCCTAATAAAGTGGCCAGATTCTTACCAGAAACTTGGCTGTCTTGACTTGCTTTGTCCTTCTTGGTGAGCGCCTGCCACTTGGCGACGATGCTGGTCATGTCGGGTAAAAACTGTGACGAGAGGATGACGTTTGGAAAGTTAAAATGGTTTTCAAAAGGAGGCTTGGTAGCATTCACCTTGCTTAGCGTCTCTCTGTACTGCTGAAGCAGGTCGGCCATGGCGTCGGGTGTGTACACATCCGAGTGGTTCCCTAGGAGGAAGGCTACGTTCTTGGCGGCCTTTTTCAGGATGAAGCCGACGGTGGAGAAGGCGGTGAGCTGCGCCGCGGTGTTGGCCAACTGCGGGGAGGACGGGAGAGATTCACGGGGTCTGCGGCATCCATCCATGCTCTGCACGGATGTGTGCGTGCGTGCGTGCGTGCTACGTACACTGAGGCCCTGTGTGAAGAAGGCCTTGGTGCAGACCGGAGGAAGCGATATGACCATGATCATGGACAGAAGGCGAGGAAGTGGAAGGAGCTCGCGGGTTTGAAACACGGCGCTGATCTCTGGCTGGGCCTCGTAGATCTGACGTGAAATGAAATGGTGTTAAAAAGATATTAGTCAACAGCAGCAGCGCTCAAGGTTGGATTCCGGAATAACAAACAAAAAACAGACTGTGTACATATATTTATACTGTTATTCTGTATATTTTGTATTTTTCATTCTTTTTTAATAGATGTGTCTGCACCTACTATACCAAAACAAATCCCTAGTATGTGTTTGATCATACCTGGCAATAAACCATTTTCTGATTCTGATTATAAATAAAGTAAAAACAATTTGCAAGCCTCTAGATCAGGGGTGTCAAACTCATTTCGCATCGTGGGCCACATACGGTCTAGGGCAGGGGTCGGCAACCTTTATTATCAAAAGAGCCATTTTACCCACACGCTTACTAAAGGAAAACAGATAGGAGCCGCAAAACATCATTTAAAAACAATATCTTATAAACTTTTGAAAGTTTGAATCAGTTTTAACGCCAAATTTTTACACCAAATTGTTGCTTCTCGTCACATGTGAGCTCATCCAATCACGAGTCAGAACTCATTCACTTCAATTCATTCAGGGTCTCACAGAAAGTCAGATTAAAAAAAAAACTCATTAAAAAATGCATATTTTTTCCCATTAGGGTATTTTAAAAAAATACTTGAGCGTTGTGAAGGGAGCCACAACAAAGTGGCTGAAGAGCCACATGCGGCTCTGGAGCCAGGGGTTGCTGACCCCTGGTCTAGGGAGATGTCAAGTGGGCCGGACCATTAAAATTATACCATACTCTGCTATAAATAACCAAAATATCATGTCTTTCCTTTGTTTTGGTGTAAAGAAGCACAAAAACATTAGGAAAATATTGAAATTTAATGAACTATCCTTTTACAAAACATTTCATGAAACACCTCATATTTCCTTAGACAAATGTGCAATTTACTTTTATCATTCACAAATATGCATTGCAACTGATCCCACTGATTGTACAAAGGCACGAAATTTTAATTGGTACTGAAAAATATAGTAATGCACTTTAAGATTAAATGAGACTTTTAAAGAAAGGGATTTTTAAACCACTTACACATACGCATATAAAATCTAAATGTAATCCCTGCGTACACCTTACAAACTAAGGAGAGTGATTTTAAATGTGTAATGAAGAAAGTGTTCGCCTGTCCTGTAAATCTGTAAACTTCATACATGAAACATACATACACATACAATATATACTGAAAATGTATGGAGTTGTATGAACAGTAGAATTCCATCACACAACTTTTGTTTTGAAGCTGCTGACTAACATTAAAGTGCACAATGCAAACAGTAAGCCGTCATATTTTTGGCTGTGATGAGTCTCGTAGTGGCGTCGAATATTATATTCCTTCAATACCGAAACTTGTTGCAAACACACCAAGCACAGAGGTTTTCCGTGCATGTCTGTAAATAAATAGGACGTGGTCCATTTTTCTTTGAAAATTCTACACTCCTTATCTACTTTTCTCCGTTTGGATAACGACATTTTGGCTAATGAGGGTGTAGCAGAGAGGTAGAGACCAAGGTATTAACAACGTCGTAACAAGCAGCAGATGGCGCATTGATACCGTCTGCTGTTTTCAGTCTGTCTCAGTGATGCGGCTTGTCTTCTACTCTGATGGAAAGAGTGCGCCCCTTAGCGGATAATCCATGAATTGCAGCGAATTAAAAATATTAATTCCATGTCTTTTATGCATTTTTTCCACTTTCAAATTATCCTGCGGGCCTGATCGAACCTCCTTGGGGGCCGGTTCCGGCCCGCGGGCCGTATGTTTGACACCCCTGCTCTAGATACACTTTTAAATATTGTTAGAGCCCTCTTGACATGATGTAACAACCCTATGCTGACATTTAAACTCATAATAAAAGAAAAATGATCCACTTATGACTTGTGCTCATGTGTGTTTCAATGGAGATTCAGAGTTTAGTTTGTGGCCACAACAGTAGCCCGTACTATGATGACTGATATGTGATCATTCAAACATTTTAATGATTTAAATTTCTCTCTTTTTCCCACCCAATAAAAGCCATAAATACCGTACACACTATATAATAGTTGAATGTATTTTTTAGTTTATGTTTTTTATTTGATGGTGTGGATGGAGTACCTTTTTGAGAAGCCGGACATTGTCCTGCCAAGCGTTCTTGAGGCGGGGGGTGTACGAGTGCTGCATCTCCTTGAAATATCTCGTCACAATGTCAGGACTCGCCTTGAGGGTGTTGACCACCAGCTCAGCCACCAGCTCGTCGTCGGCCGCCTGCCTCAGGCCCACCAGGAACTGCAGCAGGATGATGTTTCCGGCTCTGAAGAGAGCGAGAGCAGCACGTGGAAGAAACAGCAAAGGAAAAAAAAAGCCCAAGTCGTGTAGAAATGAACGTGGACTACACTTGCCTGCCGGCCGTGCCAAAGCTGGCATCGTGAAAGCTGATGCCGTGCTTCCGGGAGCAGCACAGGTCCAGAAGGAAGCTGTGAGCCAGCTCCCTCACCACCGATGTCCCAGCATGCTCACGGTCCTCCTCAACCTTGTCGTGGAAACAACATTTGCATCAACTGCAGCAAAGACAAAGCGAAAGGTGAGACAAACTCACTCTCTTATCAGCCACATCAGCGTCGGCGATCCCGTTCCATTTGTAGAGAGAAGCGATGCTGGCGAGCGTGGTAGGTGTGAAAAAACGCACTTTTTGCGTTTTGCTAATGGCCTTGTTTAAGACCACCTGCATCAGACACAGATCACGTGAAGCTTAAGAGGAAAGCCGTCAAGATGAGTTGTCTTCGACAATCAGGCCAGAGATCACTCACTCTGCTCTTCAGCGTGGACAAAATCAGACTGACCACCGACATCCTGTCCTCCTTCAGCCCCGTGCTCAGGATCGCTGGCAGAAGCTCTGGCGTGGCAAGTCAACATAAAAAGAGTTTACAGTCACTGCAGAATAAAAATACACGTGTGTGTGACTTTTTCATAAAATAATCCCATAAATCTCACGATTGTGTACATGGCAAACCTGCTCAACACTCAATTTGGCAGCCCCCCCCCAACCACGCCTACTCTCATGCAACCTTTTGAGGCTCCAAAGTCTTCCCATTGAAGCCCCATGGAAAAATACATCGGGCACAAACAGTACAACTAAGCAGCCGTGGCCGACTGCCGCCGAGCACCCGGCAAGTCACCAGGGTTTCCCACCGCAAATAACTCTGGACCGCCACAGATAAATTTGCAGCTACCTGTTTAGCTTTGCTTTTTCTGGTCTTATCAGACACTTTTGGAGACTCTGATATGAAAGCACGTAACGGTCCTCACCAGGAGGCTCTGTCTTGCTTATAATTTTTTTTTAAAACCACCAATAGTATACAAAACAATATTTTGTTGTAGGAGCATAGAAAACCAGTTTACCATTTTCTAGATACACTTTTTAACATTAGAGCCCTCCAAACATAAAATAACACCCCTATAGCCACTTTTACACTGCTGCTACCCAATATAGTAGACAAAAATTTGTAAATTTCCCCACTGAGGGACAAATAAAGGTATACCTAATCTAATAATAAAAGCAAATAAGACATATTAGAAATAGAAAACCTTTATCATCATTATCAGAGTTCTCTAGATATGAAATAACACCCCATTGTTGCCTTTACATTCCTGCTATCCAATATAGTAGACATAAGAGAAAATGTGACTTAACTAAGACATAATATAAACTCATATGTTAGCATTGGGAAAGTATTCTTGTTCTGCACAGTACTTCCTGCGGTGGCTATTACTGACACCTTGTGACCAGTGTAAAATACTACTTATCATCACAACATTTTTAATGCATCTTCTGAATGCCTTATAGGTGATTCATACTTCCTTTAGACATTTTTTGTTAGAAAATGCTTAATTTAGGCACAAAATAGGTCATATTTGCTTAAATATAAAATATAGTGAAATATATAATATAGTATTCCCAGTATGTACAACTTTAGTAAGAACCACCAAACAGCAATAATTTGTCCATGAATACATTTTGGAAAACCATGATAAAGTGAAGCCACAAAATTCTAAACACAAAGTGGTGAGGAACAAATGTACTGCAAATGTGACAATAACAACATCTTGCGGCCCCGCCCGCCCCGACAAATAGCTTTCGAAATTTGTGACATGAGTACGATACACTTTAAATGTGACCACAAAAATTGCAAATGATGCATGGGGCCCCTTTATAAGTGCAGTGACAGGTTGCAAGCGCAACCCCCCTGTTACCTTTGACCTCTAATATCTGTCCAATGGTTGCATTGTCTCCAGACACCAAAAAGGACAGCACAAACTGGATGAAGGCCATGCGGACATCCAGTTTTCCCTGCAAAAGTTGAATTATAGTCAAATAAGACAAGTGATGGTCATAATAAAAGCGTTTCTTCCCATCTTTACCTTGTTATCTTTCCACTTTGCCAGCCCGGAGAACGCTTTATTAATGTGAATGTGACTCAGCACCTCCCTGGCAGCTTCGGGCCCCTGAGATACTGACGCGGACAGGAAGCTGAGGCACTGACGAATCAATCTGGAGGGAAAATATATGTTTTCGGATGGTCAGCATCCAGGAATGCATTCATCCGCCAGGGTTCCTAATGAATTCATTTGATACCAAAGACGTGGTTATACGTTTTTGTAATTCCAAGCTCCTGACCCCAGGAGGTTCCGTACAGTAGGGAAATATGAACGCACGCACACACAGTTCTGTCCTAGATGTGAAAATTGTAAATAGTTCATGGTGTTTATTTGTAAAGCTGACCTGTGATTCCGTGACAGAAAACATCCTTGAATCCGCTTCATGTGGCTGGAAATCGTTTTCTTCACGATTGTGTTGCCAACCCTGTTGAAGTGGGACAAATCGCTGGCTGTCCTCAGGAGAATCACTTCAAAACTCTCCAAGATCAGCAACATCTGCACACATTCCGAGATCAGAGCAAATCAGGCGTGTCCAAACTCATTTGCATTTGCAGGCCGCACTTCATATTTGATTGGCCCGTGGCACATACTAAAAGTAAAATGAAAAACGGTCTGCCTCACATCATTGCAAGAAGTTTTAGGGACACTGTGCAAAGAAACTCCTTTAAAAAATAAAATAAAATACAGCAAAAATAGACAAAGAAACAATGATACTAATAAGAGTCATATAACAATATGCATTGTGACCTTTCAAATTATTTAATCGTGGGTCATAATTAATGATAATCCCAATTTGCAACCATGTGCAAAATATGTCGATTTTTACTGTATTTTAAGAAAGATAAATGACAGTTAGATACATTTGAATGTATTAACAGCCCCAAGTGTACTGATACCCCACAATATGTACAAAAATGAGGGCTTATGTTCAAAGACACCACGTGATTTAAGTTGCATTCACACGTGTATATGTATTTTCTCTGATTTCCCAGTATAATGAAGTGCCTAGAATTGTACTTGCACACTGAAAATTACTAGGGAATGCTAAGAATATCCACCTGTTGTTTTACTGTTTAGTTAGACAACACATACACACAATAAAGAAGTGTCCCTGAATGCATCTTGCGGTTGTCTAATGACAATGAGGATGTGTCAAAGATTGACGTGTTCGTGAGTTGATCATACATGTAAAGCAGGGGTGCTCATTAAGTCGATCGCGATCTACCGGTCGATCGCGGAGGTGGTACTGGTCGATCGCTGGTCGATCGCGGCGTGACATTAAAAAAATATCATCCCAGCATCAATGCCGTCACTTGATTGATATACAGGGCAGCCATTCAGATGACAACTGAATGTTGCCCTTCGGGCGACCAATCAAATCAAACAACGTCTCTAAGTGCAGCAGAACTTACGATGTCAGCCTATCATCCATCCCCGTTACTTGATTGACATACAGGACAACCAGTCAGATGACAACTGAATTTTGACCTTTAGGTCACCGCTCATGCGTAAACAACGATGCAAAGTGCTAAGCTAGTCGGCGAATTGCGTTAGATTTTAAGTCCTCGCTAAAGTTTATGGTCACTAAAATGAGTGAAGGAGCTGGACCAAGTAAAAAGGCAAAAACATATCACTTCCATACGGAATGGGAGGTGGACTTTTTTTTCACAATGTCTTTTTCGAAGTGCGTTTGCCTCATATGCCATTCTACCAGCGCAGTACCAAAGAAGGGAAATGTGGAGTAATGTGGAGGTAGTTACAAAAAAATGTTAATTGTTAATTATGTGTGTTTTGCAATATTGGCTCATTTGGTTATGTAAGGTACATCAACATACATTGTACGTACAAATAATCCTCAATACATTTGACAATAAATAGATGTTTTGCATTTTTGTAGTGGGTAGATCATTTTGACTCGGTCATTTTAAAAGTAGCTCGCATGCTGAAAAAGTGTGAGCACCCCTGATGTAAAGCATATGGTGCTGTACTGCTGTTGATGTGTTTAGATCAGAATAAAGTTATACAAGTGTCAGCCTCTGTGTGACTGTGGGAACACCACGCTGCTTTCATATACCGTGCTAACAGGTGTGGCTTGACGCGATGCGCACACGTTAATTACGTTCATTTAATTAATGAAATAAATGATATAAGAGTTTAAACAAATACCTTTCATGAGATTACACCTCACCTCACTGTCTATTTGTTTGTCTCCTTCCAGTAATCCGAATATCTCCGCACACTCCATGGAAATCTTAATATAGCCTTCCACCACATCGTACAGCTCAGATGATGGCAACCTCTTGGCGTTGCTTATGAATCTTTCAAGTCCTAAAAGGCGATTCAAGGTAAGCATCAAACAATTTGTGGCAACGACAAAACTATATGTGTTTAAAAACTCACCCTTAATGGCTGTGGTGGGATCCTTTAGCATGGCTTTAAAAACAGTCCCATTAAACTCTGACAACATTTCTTTCTTGGCCGTCACTTCGGATCCCACCGCGTCTTCATTGGTACGTTTTTTACCCATTTTCGTTGTCAATGTGTGCTAAATAACACACATTACAGCTTTACTCAATAATTGTAGCTCAGCCACTTCGGTGCACGTTGGGGTGTAAACAGACACACAAGTCCGACGAGCTTGACAGTCGGATGGAAACGTTGACTGAAGAAGGTCAGTTCCGCACGACGGCCGAGAGCGCTCAAAGCAATGCCACTTGATACACAACAGAAAAATGTTTTCACATTAACTTACATAAAGATCACTTTTTATCTATTAATCTCACTACACTTCACTACATTCTTTCACAAAAATCGACAACACGCAACCATATGTTATTATATTGATTGTAATTCAAATATGTGACCACTAGACGTCCTCCTTTCTCCCTCTACCAGTCCTGAATTCAAATGTAAACACATGGAAACACACTTTCATCTTAGCTGGCTCCCAGCAGCTTTCAAATCACACGAGGAAGATAATTAATCAGACACACTCGCTGCAATTTAACACTATACAACCAATCACACGGTTGTTTTAAAAAAATCAACAAGTGTAATTATAATGCTCCGTATTGTGATGTAAAGGGATTTATTATAGAGCAAGGCTTTGCATCTGGTATTTTGCTATCGTCTGGGATGTTTCTCTTGATTCTAGTGAACGAGTTACAGCCCACAGCTGTGCGTGCTATAAAAACACATCTGCCTGCGGTGCAGAAGCCGAGTCAAAAACTATTTTAAGGCCACATTCAGGGTGAAAGCTAGGCAAAGCAAATTTATTCATAGGGCACATTTCATTACGACTAAACCCAATACATTACACATAGAGGCAAAGAGAAGCATTGGCCTAAATATAAATACCTATGCAGGATTCAAACAAGAAAGCAAGTGATTCCTCCGAGATAATTCACACTAAAGTGTGCAAATGTTTATCTATTGCAATATGATGAATTACTATCCCCCTCGTAAGGTTGAACTCATTAAAAGTTGGAGCGAGAACTGCCCAACCCCCCGATGTTATGAAGGTTTTAGGCTCAGACACAAATGATGAGGCTGTATTGCCTCCAGACTCACTTGAATGAAATGAAACTTTCTCAAATTGAAGGCTTAAACTTTTTTCTGATGGCGTCCTGTCAGGGTGATGCAACTGTGGGCAAGTTTAGGTCCAGGAAGCTGTGCCACTGCAACTTGCTTTTGGAATATTATTGGCTATGATGCCAATAAATTATGCTACGTGGAATCCACAATTAGGTATAAGTCAAGGAGAGTGATCACTGGAATATTCATTGACCGGTCTTTTTGGGACAGTTAAAACATTAATAACATTTATATATCACTTGCTATTAAAGATTCATGAGCTACCGCAGGGTTTCGTCTGAAAGAAAACGAGTCACTTGAGATATGAGACACCCGAGGCGATTTGAATCAGGTGATACGCATGTGGAGGACTTGTTTTTGGAGACAGGAGACCTCCGGCCTCGAGCAGCCTTGAAGTCAGCGTGACATTCAGGTGTATCTTATGTATGTCGGTGCATAATTATATCTAATATTAGTAACAAATCAAAACAAAAGTGCAATAAGAAACAGCTTCTGGTGTCAAAATAAACAGAATCAAACCTTGAAAGACCTCAGCACTCATTGTCACAAAGACAATCGATGAGGGGGACGATTCATTTTTGAAGTGGAGCAATTTCATCGTTTATGTGACCCGAAATACCAGTGTTACATAAGACATAAGACATAAGAAAATAAAAGCCATGGTGCTCAGTATCAACAACTTTGAGTGTAAAAGTTGTAAAAGGAGCAAAGGAAGATACACAATGCTGCACTGACGCCTCTAATATGAATTTAGCTTATGAAATCTGACAAATTCAGGGTCACACCCATGTCGTGTGTTCCTGCTTGGCATTCATCGTGTTTGTATAATCTTGCTAGTAAATAAACTGAGGTGAAATTGTTGTATTTTTATGTTGTCTTCAGATATTCAAAGTCGCAATGAAGCGCATGCATGCATGGTATCACGGTTTGCGTGCCGTCCATGTCTTCATGCAAGCTTTTCCTGCTGTGTATATACCTATTTAACACTCTGGCTTCCTGCTGGCTTCCTGCCTCCCAAAATATCATCCCTCTGTAACATAATGGCGGGTGTGCACAGACCGTCCCAGTTGGGAAAGAGGCGGTATAGTAGCCCCGATCGACCTGCTGGACCTATAAATAAAACCCCACTGTGAAATGGGAAAACAGGCTCATAGAAATAATAGGCTTTTTCACGTGTATCAGGAAGCTGGCATGTATTTTTTAAAATACATACTTTTTCAGTTGGTGACCTCTGGTGGAAAGCAAATGGCTGCAGAGGGTGCTGCTAGACCAGGATGTAGGCACTCCCAGGGGGTAAATATCCAAAATGGCACTAGGAATCTTCTCTGGTGCATCCTCACACATGGTTTGCAAGTTTCTATTCTATTTTGGGCAACAGTAACAAGGTTCTGCTGTATATCAAACTGATGTGTTTAGTGCTTCTATCACAATGTGAGTGGCCCGGCTCGGTCTGGCTGAAGATGCGAGGTGGCTTCCTGAGAGCCATGTGTCGGCCACAGCGCACCACAGGCTCCTCTGTGAGGTCGCCCCGCTTCCATCGAGCCTAGCTGAGCCTCCCGGGCCCTCGGCACGCACGCGGCGCGGCCCGACGCCGGGCGAGCGATCAAACGTCACCCCCACGCCTTCCCAACAGCCAGACGCCGGGGCCTATCAGCAACATCTGGGAGTGGTTGGCTGCAGCTGCGGCGGTGCGGCCACACCCCTTCCACAGTCGGGACTGCGGCCAGATGTGAAGCACATCTCACGTAAAGTGCAGATGTTTCTGCGCCTTCAGAGGAGGCCCTCGCCGCAAGGAGGCGTTCTGACGGCCGATCAAGTTTCTGAGTTGCGCCCAGAATGGGGTTTTCGGGGGGGGGGACTCGAATGCGTCGCTGGCTTGCGGCTTGTCACTATTCAGAGAGATGATTGGAAACACTTCCAGGAAACGTGCAGAAATGTCCTTTTTCTCCACAAGGCACGACTCTCAACCACTGTGACCCAACTCCAACTTGGAATAGTGTTTACACAATTCCTCCAGCAGCAACACAAGTGCAACACAACACAACTGTTGGTTGACTTCCAATTTCCAAATGAATTTAAAACTTTTATCAGGTGTTTTTTAATAACATGCAGCTGTAGTTGACCGTCTCTGTGTGCGCTGTAAAAAGTCACTATTGGTGTGAAATGTTTACTATGCAGCTAGACTAGCCCACAAACTTGCTGAAGCCCTTTCCAATGTTATTTAGTCGTGTAATAAACTGTTTATTTTGTGTAAGTCATGGAGCAAAAGCGTGTCTGTGTAGCATTATAGAGTGTGCATACAGGGAGCAGGGTTGCTAATAAGTCTTTTCCCACCACTATTAGTGGCTCTACCCGAGTTTTTTAAAACACTGGTATTCCTCCAAAACACATTACACGTTACCCATGCTGTACATAACCTAACACTAAAATGCTAAAGCTACTTACCATTGAGAGATGCCTTGAAGTAACCTCTTTCCTTGAGAAACTTTGGACTGTCCTGTCTCTACTTCTGGATTGGATTCGTGATCCAACACATATGGTTGGTAGCACAAACCGGAAGTCTTTATACGTACGTATGCACTCCGCTGTGGGCGAAACAGTTTATTATCAGCAACAGTTAGCGGTTAGCGGCACAAACCGGACGTGTTTCTATGCGCTCAGCAGTGTGACCAACCACAGATGAGTGGGCGGGCCTGGAGGCGGGCCATGGGTGGAATACATTAAAACAGACCATTTACGCGGGAACCATAAAATCCAAAGAAATACAGCCGAATAGGTGCAGATTCTGGAAGCACTAGAAAGTTTTCTGTGCTAGTTATCATGTGTAGCTGCTCTATAGGAGTCCACAACTCAATACAAAGGGACGAAAGATTAACATAAAAGGTCAATCCAAAGTGCTGACCCCAAAAGTGTAGCGGTCCTCCCAGAATTCATTTGGTAGCATCACGTGAAGGCTTTGGTGTGTTTCTTCCAGAATCCTCAGCAATGCCACTCCACAGTGTGGCTCTGGAATGGCGTACCCAAAACTCCCATTCATTGTTTTGACTTTCTGTGCTGTGAGTTTGGAGGGATAATAACCTTGGGTCCTAAAAAAGTGAAGAATTAAAAAGAAGTAGAAAAGTTAGGAAAACTTATGTATGATTTCTACCGTCGGTCAAAAGTCTGTTCTCCTCCTTCTCCGCCATCAAGCTCACTTTCAAAGGTCAAAGGTTATTTTTCATGAATATTATTTTTTTCATGTATTATTTTGTCATTGTTTTTAACATTTGTGTATATGTAAATGATTATGTTGTCATGAAAGAACATATTTTTTTCCAGTGGTAACAGTATTTCCGGGGTTCAGGGTTCAATCCCACCCTCGGGCATCTCTGTGTGG
This sequence comes from Doryrhamphus excisus, assembly GCF_030265055.1. NCBI lineage: Eukaryota > Metazoa > Chordata > Actinopteri > Syngnathiformes > Syngnathidae > Doryrhamphus > Doryrhamphus excisus. The sequence continues at coordinate 1,178,197 of NC_080473.1, forward strand.
AGTTTGCATGTTCTCCCCGTGCATGCGTGGGTTTTCTCCGGGTACTCCGGTTTCCTCCCACATTCCAAAAACATGCTAGGTTAATCGGCGACTCCAAATTGTCCATAGGTATGAATGTGAGTGTGAATGGTTGTTTGTCTATATGTGCCCTGTGATTGGCTGGCGACCAGTCCAGGGTGTACCCTGCCTCTCGCCCGAAGACAGCTGGGATAGGCTCCAGCACCCCCCGCGACCCTCGTGAGGAAAAGCGGTAGAAAATGAATGAATGAATGACTGTTACAAATTACGACATTTATACGGTAAATCTTGTCTCATAATATGAAAATTCCAAGATACAAAATAAAAAAATTATAATTTTTTATGTTGTCTTTTATTTCAAAAAATATTATTTTTGTAAATAATTTAAATAATTAAAAAATATTATTAAAAAAATATTTTTTTAATAAACTGTATTTGTTTTTTTAGACACAACTTAACAAGGGAAAGGAGTACAAAATGAATGAATTAGTAGTCAAAGCTGTCATCTTTATCTGCTTTTCCGTGTTTGTGAACATCAGACAAATGTCCAGGCTGGCACCTCCAGTACAGAGTGGAGGGACCACGTCTGCTGGATTTGATGTCCATTCCAGACCAAAGATTCCTCCCTGGCAGTTCCCCCCGTGGTGGCCGTGACAACTTGTTATTTTTTTCTCTCCGTTTTGCCGTTAAAACAACATCTCTGGCAAATGGCCTCGCCGAGCTTGTGCGACATTGGAAGAGCCGTTTTACGGCCTTGCTGTGACCCCCCCACCCCCTGCCTCCTCCTCCTGGATCATGAATGAGATGGTCTCGGTCTGTGTATCAAAGCCAGGCCTTCTGTTTTTATTGGCTTTGGCTTTCACTTCCTCTACTGTCTCGGCGGGAGGAGTGAACGGAGGTCTTGTGCGCTTTTTTGTTCTTTAGAGCGTTCCTTCTTGCGTCTTCTGAAAACAAAACCTGTGAGGTTGTTCTGACCTGTGGAAAGATGGCACATAGACTTATCATTCAGTTCTTCCCTTTTGGTTCTTATTGCTGACTATCTGGTGTTGGGAGTTGAGGCGTGAGGAGGAGAACGGGAGGTCAGTGAAGGCATCGACGAGAAGGGAAACAGGCAAGTTAGGGAGGCTTCAGGCGGGGAGAGTGTAATGCATTATTAAAGCTGTCTTTTCAATTTATGGACTCAAATTATTTCACTTTGAATTATTGGCGGGCGGCATGGAGGTCGAGTGGTTAGCGCGCAGACCTCACAGCTAGGAGACCAGGGTTCAATTCCACCCTCGGGCATCTCTGTGTGGAGTTTGCATGTTCTCCCCGTGCATGCATGGGTTTTCTCCGGGTACTCCGGTTTCCTCCCACATTCCAAAAACATGCTAGGTTAATTAGCGACTCCAAATTGTCCATAGGTATGAATGTGAGTGTGAATGGTTGTTTGTCTATATGTGCCCTGTGATTGGCTGGCCACCAGTCCAGGGTGTACCCCGCCTCTCGCCCGAAGACAGCTGGGATAGGCTCCAGCACCCCCGCGACCCTCGTGAGGAAAAAGCGGTAGAAAATGAATGAATGAATGAATTAATTATTGGCAAAAATTCTCAATTTTCATGTATGAGGTTTTCTTCCTGTCACTCACTTTCTTATTTCATAAATGGGCCAGTGGGGTAAAAATGGCCCCCATGCAGCATTTTTGTACGTACATTTTTGAAGCAGAAGCATTTAGTGTGGGTGTAGACCAGGGGTGGGCAAACTACGGCCCAGGGGCCACATCCGGCCCGCCAAGTGTTTGAATACG